>NC_133975.1:112545556-112860079 GCF_047716275.1 Strix uralensis | reverse complement strand
CCAGTCACCAGTGGTGCTCCTCAGGGTTCAATTCTGGGGCCAGTTCTGTTGAATGTATTTATCAACGATCTGGATGCAGGAGTTGAATGCACCATTAGCAGGTTTGATGATTATAATAAAGTAAGAGGTGCTGCTGACTCTCTTGAGGGACAAGATACCTCGGTAAGTAATCTAGGTAGATTGGAGCATTGGACAATGATTAATGAGATGAAATTTAACAAGTCCACATGCAGGATTCTGCACCCGGGACAAAGTAATGCTGGACAAAAGTATAAATTGGGAGAGGAGTGGCTGGAGAGCAGCCCTGCAGAAAGGGATCTGGGGGTGCTGATTGACAGCAGGTTCAATGTGAGTCATCAGTGTGCCCTGGCAGCCAAGAAGGCAAACCGCATCCTGGGGTGCATCAAACACACTAGGTGATTATTTCACTGTATTCAGCATTGTTGTGGCCTCACCTTGAGTACCATGTGAAGTTCTAGGCCCCACAATTTAAGATTAAGGTCCTTGAATGTGTCCAGAGGAGGGTAAAAATGTTGGTGAAAGGGCTGGAAGGAATGTCCTATGAGGAGCAGCTAAGGACTTTGCGTTTGTCTAGTTTGGAGAAAAGAAGGCTGAGGGGTGACCTGTAAGAGACAAGAAACCAGGCCTGCGAGAAACTAAGAAAAACAGCCTGAGAAAGCAAAAGTTGAGGCTGATTGAAGGAATGCCTCAAACACTCGCCAGACGAAACTATGAGTCACAGGGTGGATAGTGTGGAGGTCGAAGCTGATAAGGCTGACCAAATAACACAAGATGCAGGTGAAGGAGGAAGCCCTGTGGAGACTGGACAGCTCTGCTCTGGGGCACCTAGTAAAATTTCAAGGGCCATGTGTCCAGTGAATGACCTTTGCTTCATTATCCATGAAATGCATATTAAAGTTAACACCCCTCAATATGCTAATGAAGGTTAACATGATCATGCTACATCATCCCATGAAACACCTTACCCCTCCCCGTACATGGGATATGTAGGTATGTGGGTTGACCTAGGGGATGGACCCAAGGAAAGTGCGTATAAATCAAGGTGGGGGAAAGAAAGGGGAGGCCTGGAGAGAGCAGAGAAGCGAAGAAGACGGATGCCTCCTGGAACCCTCGCTGGCGGGATCAATGCAGAAACCCAGACCGGTGATCTCTATTTCCCTACTCCCTCTATCTCCCTCTTGTCCTTTTTCCATTAAGAAATTGTGATGGTTTAGCCCCTGCCGGGGTCTGAGACCACGCGGCCGCTGCCCCTCCCCCACAAAGGGAGTGAAATACAAAGCCCCGAGACTGAGATAAGGACAGGTTTAATACAACAGTGCAACAGCAACACAACAAACAACAACAATAACAATAATAGTGATAACAATGAACAGAGCAGAATATATACCGATACAGCAGTGAGAGAACTGGCTGCACCAACCACGCGATCACCGATTCTTCCCGCGCTCGTGCCAGGATGTGACATCAACATGGTATATGAATAACCCGGCTAGAGCTTCCCCCCACTGCTGGGGAAACTTAACCCTATCCTGGCTAAACCAGGACAGAAATGTAAGGCATATTGTATTGATTGCCACAACTTGCTATATACCTAACCAATTATCATGTGTTCAATTAGTACATTGTGGGTAGTTAATAAATGTTTGGACTTTGAGACTTGTTGTTGGCTCCATTGGGGATTTGCGAATCTGAGTCACTTTTCTCCCTCATCTGAGCGGGATGTGACATGACTTCATTGCTCTCTACAGCTTCCTGAGGTAGAGAACTGGAGAGGGAGGTGCTGAGCTCTTCTCGCTGGGATCCAGTGACAGGACATGTGGGAATGGTTCAAAGCTGCATCAGGGGAGGACAGTAGGAAGCATTTCTTTACCAAAAGGATGGTCAAACACTGGAACAGGCTTCCTAGAGAGGTGGTCGATGCCACAAGCCTATCAGCGTTAAAGAGGCATTTGGACAATGCTCTTAATAACATTATCCTTTGTAACATGCTTTAAATTTTGGTCAGCCCTGAACCGGTCAGGCAGTTGGACTAGATGGTCATTATAAGTCCCTTCCAACTGAAATCTCTTCTCTTCTTTTTTAATTAGAAAATGACTGAGAAAAGTCAAGGACTCTCTTATTTTTTTAAGGAACTGTTTGGTTCCTTCAAGACATCTCTGCTGAGGTGGCTAACTTAATATATATGTGGGATATGGTAGCACTGAGACTTCAGTCATGGTGAAACACTTGATCATTTATGTAATCTTCGATGTGTAACAATTAAAATTCTGCTGCACATTTATGAGGATTTTGAATATACTAATTTTATAGTTAGGTATAGGTATTCTTAATTACTCAAATAAAATAAACTGAAATTATTATAGACAAGTAATTATAATGAAGAGTTTAAAATATTCAGTATTAGAAAGGATTACATTTTGTCATCACGATACGTAGCGCTATTATCTCTTCTTAGCTTTGCATATTTCTGTTCTGTGCAAGGTATTTGAGACCATCTAAACTGCAAAACCAAATGCAGATACATTTATCAATACATTGTGGCCTGGTATTTGATACTTCTTTTATGAATTTGTATTGGGTCTGACTGAGATGGAGTTAGTTCTCCCCATAACTACTTTCATAGTGTTGTTCTGTGTATTAGTAGCTAGAAAGCTGTTGATAACACACCAGTGTTTTGACTGCTGCTGAGCACTGCTCACACAGCATCAGGGCTGTGCCTCCAACATTCCCCACCCACCAGTAGGCTGGATAAGATCTTGGAAGGGTACATAGCCAGCACAGCTGACACAGTCTGACCAACGGATATTCCATACCATATGATGTCTGCTCAGCGATAAAAGCTAAGAGAAAGGAAGAGGAGGGGGGTAGGGTGATAGAGCAGCTTCAGCGGGCACCTAACATCCAGCCAAGGTCAACCCAAAATAGAGTTACGGAAATGGGTCTGTAAGTCTCATTCAAAGAATAAACCTGGGTCTCACCCTTTAGTCCCATGCTGACCATGATGATGTGGCCAAAACAGTCAAGTGGAGTGAGATGCCATATTTGTTTACAACATGCTGATTCCCTAGTTTGTAGGTACATGTTAAATTTAATTACCAAAAAGATGTTTAATGAGCAGCCTCTACTAGCTACCGATAGCGCTGGTATTTTGTGTTGGTATTCTGTATGAATATGTATCATGGTTCTTATTTTGAAAAGCGATGTGTAGCAGAACAGTTTTTTCTGGCAGTCAGTTAATTCTGAGACTCAGTAACACTCACTTTCACTTTATTTCTCTTTTAAGAGTTGTCACTTAAATCATGGGATTCATGAAGGATGAATTTTAAATACTGGGGAAGATTGAACAAGGGATGTGAAGAGTCTGAACAATCCTTTGAATACTCAGGAAGGAAAATGCCAGTGAAGATTGAAGGTTAATTCAAATCTAAGCCAGACTTCTCCTGGATGGACTAAATTGAGCTGGAAGCTTTGTGCAAGTCTGGAGTGCTACATTTTAATCAAGGCAGATCTCTCAGAAGAAGATTTAATAAATTATAAACATGAAAGGAAACTAACAGGGAGGTGATGAACTTCTCAGAACTACTTAATAAAGGCTGTCTTTAATATTATTTTGAATTGGGGAATCACTGGTTCATTTTGTATAAACTGGTTTGTACTTTTTTTTTAGTTTAATAGTTGGATGAATTTAAAAGAACAGCTCTTTTCCCAGTCTCTAGTACACCCGGATTTTCATACAAAGAAGATAGATGCAAATTTATATTTTTTTTTTAGGAAAAAACCTATTGATAGGAGCTGTAGGCCAATGCTGTTCATCTGAAATGTTAGAATTTCGCCAAAATATAGCCTTAATCCTAAAGAGTTTAAGAGATTTTTATTTGTGTTCAGGCAGAGAAACTGAGCTCCTTGTGGGGGAGGAAGGCAGTATTTCTTTGCAAACTTGTCCATCTGATTATTTTTCACCACTAAGAGTATGACTAGCTTGTTACCTGGAAGAAAGAGTAACGGGATTCAAAAGGCATGGATGTGGTTACGTATCTTTGTAGAACTGAAGTCCCCTGACATTTCCTAATAAAACATGTGATAATATAAAGTAAATTAAAACAGAGGCCAACTTGGACAAATGTCTGACAGGCATCGTTTGGTTGTTCTTCTTAATGAGGAGTGACACTTCTTTCTTTTCTTTCTTTTATGCAATTCATCAGGGCAAATGAGCCCACAGATCTTTGCAATAACATACAAAAAAATTTCTAACCCCAAAGACTGTGTCAATTCAAACAGCACTTGTACAAGCAAAGTGATAATCTATTTTACTTCTTTAGAGAGTTCATTTTTGGTGTCAGTTATAGCATCATAATGTGCATTGTATTATTGTTCTACTTAGTGAATTGCTGATGTGTATAATGATGCACCTGTTAGTCAAGAAATCCCTCAGAAGCCAAACGGTGCTATAAAATTGACATACTTGTGTGCAGCCAGAACTGTCAGGATGTTTCCTCTGCATTATGTAATATTTTCTGCTTTATGGCCATTAAAGGCAATAATAAAACAGCTGTTGCTGAGTGGTGTGTTGTCAAATATCAGTGAAAAGCATTGAGATGATAGCATTGTGATGCGCAGTGCTATAACTAAGGACAGGTCAGCAGGTTTTTTTCTGTATGTGTATGTTTTTGACTAGGCAGGAATTTGCCAGACAGCAAGTAAGCCCTGGAGCAATGACCAACTTTTGTGCTTGCAAAATTTTCAATAAATCTAACCGTATGACTTCATTTAATTTCTGGAAATAAAGTTTTGTGACAGACTGCCAATGAATTTTGCAACTTTGTGGGTCTACCATGGTACTGACAAGTCTTCTGACTTCTTTGTCTCTCTGTTCAACTGGACTGTCTTTATTACCACAGAGAAAAGGTGAAGGGAGAGGGTAGAAAGACATTTAGTATATCTTTAGTTACAACATCATAAGGAATTTATTTCATATGTATTTGTTGCATTTTGATCACACCTTTCTTGGGGATCCCAGGAATGCTCTGAAACTAGGGAGCCTTGGAGCCTTTGCCCACATCCCTGTAGCAATCTCTCCTGACCATCTGAGTTTGGGATGAGGCTACGTGCAGTTCTAAGGAAGACCTCAGGACCTCTGCCAGCTTTCTGGCTCTGTTTGGAAGCTTTTTCATTGAAAGGGCAGAGGGGATAGATGATCATCTGAGACCCATTCACTGCACAAGTCCCTCTATGATGGAGACTGTACTTCAAGCACTGAGGGTGTAAAGACTGGTCTCCACAGATGGCCCAGGAACACTTCTATGGAGAATAAATGTCAGTGGGAATTATCATGACCTTGAATGCTATTCTATGGAGCCACGTAGTGTTTATCACCAGCATAATTTGAGGATCACAAATATTATTTTAACATAACCAAAAGAAATAGGAAAGTAATATTTCTTTACACACCTACCGGTAGTAACATTTTTTTCATGTAGCAAACACATACAAAAGCTACGGCCATTCAGAAATGTCTTAGTACTTTCTTCCACTGTAATAGATATGTCCTATAGATACATAGTTCATCACAAAAGATTGATGAGTGTCAATAATTGCACCCAATTATACTAAGTTCCACTTCGTGCTTTAGATCATGAGTCAGGATCCTGCTTGGTTTAATGATCACTTCTTAAGATAAGGAGCAGATTATAACTGGACTAAAACCAGAGAGCAGACATGTACAAGTGATTAGATACTTTTTGATATAAATTTGGCTTTCACTTGTTTGAAAAGAATAAACCGGAGAGGAAAGAAGTGAAATAAGTCTTAGACATGAAAACCCATTGCAGCGATTGTTTCCTAGCTAAACAAAAACCTTCTACCAGAACTGTTTTAGATGGCTTCAGATTAGAAAAATAAGGTCTCTGAAATACAATTGTCAGTTAAGTTGTTGAAAAAGGGTAACAGAACCCCTCATTCAGAAATTAAATTTAGTTCATCCAAAACCCCAAACTTTTCCCTATTTCTTATGGAATAAACTGCATCTATTTTCCATAAGCTATGCATACAGCACTCCCCTAACCTCAATGATTTAGCATTTGTGTTCTTGGAAGGTAGATAGATAATAGTCTGGGAGCTAGTGAAGCTGGAGACTCTTTGTTTACCAAAGTGGCTTGGAGTTGTAGAACAAAAGAGTAAAGAGTTAGAAAGTGTTAGCTCAGGTAAGAGTTCTCAGAAATGTATGGTTTACAATAACTCAGAATCCCAAATCTCTCAAAACTGTAAGTTAGACTAAGATATTTTTCTTCTATTTCTAACCTTCCATAGCCCCTATTTTCCTATTTTCCTTCTCTCTACTCCTGCATGGGAATTTGTTAGACTCAATAGTATTTGTGAGAAAATTTCATTAGCTAATTTTGTATGAAAGCTACACTGCACTCTGTAAATTGGTTTTAGAGTCTTTATAGCACTGCTGACTACACAGCATGAGAGTATTTGCATTTCTGATAAAATAAAATAATACATCTAGAAAGATATTTGCTGGTAGGAACAGCATGGTTCCTGTGTGTGGTGGGTAATAGAAACCTTGAATCTCATTTTGGCTTTCTTGGTGTGTCTAAAGTGGATATATCCTAAATTCTCTATTCAGTTATTCAGTTGTTATTATTATACGCATTTTAAATATATTCATTGCTATGAGAACTAAATAAATAGATGACAGAGAACAATTTCTTATTCTACAAAGAAGAGAAAAATGTTTTCATTTCTTTGTTTCCAAATAACTTCATTTGATTTAAAATACTATTTAAGAGGACTCTCAAATAAATCTTAAGTTCCAGCTGATTATTTTTGTTTAATCTAATTAATTTAAATGTATTAATATTATTTGAAATGCAGGCAGTATCACAGAATCAGCAGCCATGATTCCCATCTTGAAATCAAACAGTCTAAACATTCACTATACAGACTTAAACTCAAACTGCAGTGAAACATTTTTTTTTTATGCTCGTTTTTGAAAGATTCGAACATTTTGAATGATTTGAAACATTTGAAAGAGGATCACCATACGTCCTGGTATTGCTGTCATCATTGGGATTGTCAGTTTGAACAAAGAAGAGGTAACTTTAGATTCTCTTACACTGCAGAGCACATTAACCTCAGCTCTCCCACTGCCTGGTTATGAGCTCAGACTGCTGTTGTATGGTCACTGTTCCTGTTATTTTAAAGGCAACAGAGAACCCTACCCAGTAAAAAGGAGTCCAAGCCCTGGACCCTGAAGGGGAGGAGGCACATATTTTCTGGAGATCATCAGAAGGATAAGCCTTCTGAATAGAGGTTCCCTCGGTTAATCATGTGGTCTACTCTGGATCCTGTTTGAGAGATCAGTGTTTCCCTATTCAAAGTGCAAAGTTTGTAGGTATGTAAATCAGCATTCTGGCAGAACCTGTATATGTGTGAGTTTGGTAGAAAACGAGGGTACAGGTATCAGAAGCAATAAGTGGGGATCCATCTGTTAAGGACTAAATTATCAAAAGGACACTAAATTTACGACATGGCCTGCAATAGGAAAACAGGCTTTAAACTTGGGATTAAATCTACTTTTTTTTCCCCTAATATTTCAAGATTATTTAATTCCTATTAAATCATTTTTTCTATAGGTTGTTGATGCAGACAATTGCTTGTTAGAAACTTGTTTCTTTCATATTTCAGAACAAAAGAGCAAATCTCTTTTAAGTTATCTGAGCCCACAATGAGTATATGGAGAAGGAAATTGTTTTGGATAACACCCTGAGTAAAAGATAGCAGATTTGACCTTTTTAAGGGACATGACACTTTAAAACATATAGGAATTCCTTTTTCAGAAAGTGATGGAGTCATTAGTTTCCTTTATATTTAAGCATCTTCTTTAGTCTTAAGGATTAAAATGGAGTTCTTAAAGCCCTGTATGTTTGAAGACTTCAGCTTTTTGGCCTTCATGATGTCTTGTGGCAATGAGTTTCATGAGCTAATTAGATGCTGTGAATGAAAATACTGTAACATTTTTGTATGGTTCTCAGTTTCTGTTTCAGTTTCATTGGATGATTCCTTTTTGTATGAAAGCTGACCAGTATATTTCATATGTGTTATTTTCCCTTTACTTCTAATGTTTCCATCTTATAATTTTAAAGGGTTCTTTCTCATGGCTTGTTTCAACTGAACTGGTAACAGAATGTTTCGGAACTCTATTAAAGAGGTCAAGGCCTTGGAATAACACACTTTCTGGTAAACCTGTTATAGCTGCTTGTACACTTACAAAGGCATGAATTTTAAATGGATTGTTCATGTTCCTCAGGAGATGAGTTTATTTTGTTACCTTAAAAGTTTACAATGGAAATTTTTATTTTTTTTTTCAGAGAAATGAAAATTATAATGAACCCCAAGAATGCTGTTTTGATTACTCTTTTAACATTTCATGACCTTCATAAAAAAAGCAAATGATATTTCCATGTTTACCAAGGAAAAGAGGGCAAGAGCACAATGGGAGTTCTAGTATACTTCAGAAAACATGGTGATAATGGGATATATGCTGTGTTGTGATTTGTGAAGTTAGCTGGGATGATTGGTGAAGCTGAGAAGACACTGTGGCGAGCTCCTATCCTGAACTACATGCCACAGCTCAGCTGTATATAACACTGTTTGAAATTAGATTTGATGTTTCAGGTCAAATATTAGATAAATAATGTTTTATTGATTGCTTTCAACATACTGTAAAGTAAGGAAAGGGTGCTTACTTCCACAGACAAGAAATTCAGTGTAAATTATTTGAGTTCTACTATACTTTCCATAATGAACTGGACAGTTATATATAATAGTGAATCCTCTCCTTTCTTCCATCTCCAAAAAAGGCTAAGCACTCACTGGAAATATGAGTTCAAATTTGTTTAAATACTTGGTGTAGGCCCCTATATGAGTTGACAGTGGTGACTGAGCTGATTAAATGGTTAGAAAGGGTTTTTTTTAGGAAATTCATGTTAGAACATATATATTAGACTATCTTTTCTCAATTTTGAAGCTTTATATTTCAGAAAACTTCATGTAATAATCTAGTATTTTATAGGTCTAATCTCTGCTTGAAGAGGAATGGGTAAAATTTATTAAGGGGAAATTGTTATCAACCAAAAAAGCTAAAGTCTTCTCATAAACCTTTATCCAAGAATTTATTGACATAAGAAGATATTATTTGGGAAAACAGTCTTGAACGTCTCAAACTCAAGAAAATCCTAAAGGCAGAAGAATCAAGGAGATACTGTTTGAAGCAGTCAGTGATTCAAAAGATGATGACCTGAGCAGTGACAGCTGGCTATTTGAAGAAATTAAGTGTCATCATGACAGGTACGAAATTTGATTGGTCTTATCTGACCCAGGTTCTGTATCTCTCTGATAAATTAAAACTTATCCTTCATAAGCATGTTTTGCAGTATTTGGTGCAGAGGGTGATATCCTTCGATGTCAGAGAAATCCTCTTCTGTTTTTGCTTTCACTCCAATCACTTGTAAATGTGTCTCACTTGTAAATGGATAAAGTTGCTGAATGTATCCCCCTTGCTGTCAAGCTTTAATTAGTTGTGAAACTATCATCTTGCAGAATGACCTTCCTTTGCCCTTAGAGGTTTACTTCCTTTCACATTGAAGTACCTCTGGCAAGACACGTCCCTTTCAATAGCTTCTGTTCTCACCTGACTCTCTCAAAATGCTTGACAACATCATTCTTTTATCCACCCAACTTGATATTGCCTTCATATTCCTTTTCATTCTACTGTGAAATATTTGTTATTGAATAAACTGTGTCTTGAATGTGTGGATACTGTTGAATTCCACATACTGTGTTCACTGAGAATTAATCTCTTGCTTGGAAATCTAATGAATATCCTATGATTTCTAGGAATAAAAAGGGGGAAAATGAGTAAAATAGTGAGTGATTTAAGTGTTTTATATGATTTGTTAAGTTACACTCACCACATACCATCACAACAGGACAGCAACAACTGAGCTGATGCCACCAGCAATGTGGGCAGATAGCAAACCTGAACTTTCTTTTAACGCTGCAATGTAGACCTAACTTCAGAGGCTGGGACAACATCCAGTCCATCTCTCAGCTTCCTTACAGAAGCTATGACTGCAAGATCAGGAGACTACAAAAAATATTTATCTGCAAAGCTGTATTACTCTCTCCATTTAGGGTATGATACAAGCATGGTGAAATATAGAGGCACTGGAAAGGCCTAAATCAGCTAAAAGTACCCCTGTGCCTGGTAAATGGTATCTCATCACAGCCTCTTGAAATAGTATAAATGGACTATTCTTTATGGCAAGAAATATGGTTTCAGCTTAGGGAAGAGCTGCTCACTGCACACATTTGGTATTTGAATCTCTAACAGAATCATACACACTTTGGCAGGTCTAGACTGTGAGCTACTGCTAAAAGGAAACTTTACAAGATGAAACTATCCCACTGGTTACTGAAGAATCAGGATGCTTCTTATCAGTTGAAACAAGATGGGTTAAATCTTTGCACCTGTGTAACAAAAAGTGGTGGAGTCTAAAAGGAAAGTAGAAAAATGGACACCAAAATGTGTTTTGCTGCTCCATCTGTAGTCATTTTGCACTCTGAAATAAATTTTCTGAGCATGCAAAATATACACATTCTAACAAAATCAGATAGGAGAAATGGAGAAATGAAGTGAGTAGCAGGTCTTTATTAGAGGAATGACATGCCTTTGCAGAGTAAATATAAACTACAAAAGTACTGAGGCTATTAATCCATGTCGAGACAAGTTTTTTTTAAATACTAAAAATAATCATAACACATTTTTTAAATGCCTGTACCACTTCCCACAGTATCAGGATTTTCATTCCTTCTGGCCTTGCATGTTTTATACTTGTCCTTGACTTAGAAACAGTGTGGTTACACCTTCAGAGGGGCAGAGCAGTGATAGAGTTATAACTCTTGACTGCAAGGTTTGATTTATATGCTGGTGATCTGCAAATGTTAGTTAAGCTTTATGATATACAATTTGGGAACCTAGGTGTTATTAAGAGAAAACATTTTGATGAACCGTTCTTAGTAATATAATCATGGTGTGAGAATTATAATATGAAGTCCAAAGTCTTATCTCAGATTATACAGTGAGTCATTAGGGTGAGAGATCTCCAGAGGTATCGGAATAGATGAGTTTATTACATGCTGGAGCTGGGTGAATCATGTAGTATTTAACTTAAAATCTGAACTGTCACTTTATTTTTATTTTATGTAAACTTTACTGTGATTTCACTAGGTCTTGTGGAAAGCTTTTGCAACCATGATAAGCAAATACTATTAATTTTACATTAGCTTTATAAAGGCATAAAGCAAGGACTAGGTGAATCACAGTTTTCTAGAGAATTACCAGTTTACCAGTTTACTTGTTGCTAGATGAACTAGATCATGGCTCTTAATACAGTCATATTCTTGTTGATTCCCAATCTTTTCTAAGAAGTGAGTGGTTCAGCTGATTGATGTTTTTTGATATTATTATTATAAGTACCCAGAGATACCACAGAAAATAGACCTCTTGCTTGGTATCAAGGCAGGTATAATGCCCCATAGGAGAAGGCTTAAAGCCAGGTACCAAATCAAAAGTGTACTGTTTATTCTCAGGAAAAGGTTGATAAATGATTCAGCTGTTATATGCCAGGGGAAGATGACTTCTGTGCATTGCCTCATCTTTGTGGCAAGGCCATGTGGCTCATATCAGTAGATGAGATAATCTAGGGTCCTTTCTGGAAAAGCTGTGATGTTACTTGCTGCAAGAGCAACCTGAGCCAGGCTTATGATTGCTCTGAGAACTGACAATCTCTGGCCATTGCCAGCTGAGTACCATTTCCCTGTAGGTCTCTCAACCTGAATAAACAAGAAAACCAAAGGCTGGAGGGTAAGCTGTATTCAAGAGAGCTGAAATGACAGATTCAGTGAAAAAGCAGAATGAGAAACTGAATGCACAGATTGCTCTATCCGGTTTCCATATTGATTGTATGCTTGATCGGCCTTTTCCAATTTTGAACTTCCAAAGCAGTTTATTTTACTTTTCCTGGTTGCAGATCAAAAACCTGAAATGGTGATTGGAAGATTACAGACTTATTACAAGTTCCCATCAACCACCAGAAGCTTAGTCTTGATAACACTTGTTTAAGCAAAAATTATGTTCAAGTTTTATTTCTTACATAGAAACCTTCTTCTTTGTCACTTAAGAATCATGTTAGGCAGGTAAAGTCTTATAAAATCAGCATGTTGACCTTCTATAAGTAATGGTGTTAGGAAATACATCATAGACCTCTGTGAACAGGTCTTCTACTGGTACTTGGACTTGTGTTGCCTTTTGAAAGCTAGTGTTAGCAAGACCTGAGAGATTAATTTCCTAAATGCTTTCATGAGTTAAGTGACTCCTTTGTATTGCTGATAGCAAAATACAGATGCCAAAGAGGAATGTTTTCTTTTGAAGAAATCATTCAGTGCAAAGAATGTCTACTATAATAAAAAAATTTACTCTGTAGACATCTCCAGAGTTGGTATGTTAAGATTAAGACCTGAATTTGCTTTATACAGTGATCCTAGCAAAAAAACCAGTGTGAGCGAGATGTATAGAGCAGTACATTTGGCTTCCACAAAATGAGTTGATGAAAAGAAGACATTCCCAGCATGTCCGTTATGTACAAAGGTAAACAAACAGAAGTGTGTGCAGTGTCCTTATGCTCTCAATACTGAGCTACAGAGGGTCTAATGTAACTTTTTTTTTTCCTTCTGTAGGAGATCCGCAAAATGTTGTTGTTCTGTTTGACTTAAACACTTCTGAACAGAAATCGTATGGGACGTTTTAAAAGATGTTTGATGAAACAGAGCCCAGCCTCTGATTCTGGTTGTGCCTTGGTTTTTTTTGTGTGTTGCCCGCTGTTTTATGCATGGAAGTCTGACCCTTAAACGTGGAGAGGATAGGGAAAAAGAGAGGGGCTCAAATGTCCCTGTGTATCATTATGATGTAGTATGTTCAACTCATGTTCAGTTCCAGGAACTACAAATTAGTTCTGAGTGTGAAGCTAGATGTTGTCAGGATGTAGCCTGAAAATCATGAAGAAATACAATTAGGAAAAGATATGAGAGAGAAGCATGGGAGTCTGAGATCCTTTTTCACTTTCCTTCTTATTTTTTAGTGGTTACTTAAATCACAAGCCTGAGATAGTTGTGAACTCTCATAAGCACTGAATCCAGGAGAAATCCTATATGTGTCTGCTCAGTGCCCATGTTGGAGTGTTGGCTAACTATGAAGCTCCAGATCTGGGTTTTTAAAAAAAGAAATTAAATATCCAGATATCTAAAGCCAGTAAATTACTTTCTGATTATTAAAACTAGTGATAAATCAAAAGTTTCAGAGCTTGAATTCCACTTAGATGGTACTTAAAATCACACCCAATAAATATAGTAAAGATGAGCTTAGCATTTTCATGAGAAAAATGGGAGATAATATTGAGCAGAACACACAGGGCTGAACCTCACAAGTTAAAATACTGATGAAACACATCTATAACTACTTTCATAATTGTTTATTATGCCATAAAGAGAGTGACTAGTTGAGGTCTCAGCTCTTGTTTTCCTGGCCACAGGGTTTCCTGCCAAAATAATTTAGCCCCTTAGTATAAGGCTTTGTCAGGCTATTTGCCAAATGCGAAACCAAAATCTTAATCTCCATGTGGGTAATTTATAACCTTTCCTGCTTCACAATGAAAGATGTGCTTTTTAAGAAGAAGAAAATTTACTTACGGAAAATCAGAAGTTGAGAAATGCCCTAGCTTTAACCCTTTCAGCATCTAGAATTATCCAGTCTCAGCAGGTAAATTCATAGACCTCCATATTATATGAAGGGTTGATCCATATATATGGTATATATATTCTTTTATCTTTTTTTCAGTGACAACCCTTTACAAAAGTCAGTAGTACCTGTTTGAAAGAATTTTCTGCCAGAATGGATTTAGCAGTGTTGTGCCAAAGCCTGTTCTTGTGGTATTGCTCTAAAGAGCTTTCTAATGCCTTCAATACAGGTACAAAACTCTTGTGAGTCTAAGGCTTCAAGTTTAGGAGTGTAAGACTCCACCTCCACTCCGAGTGGGGTCATGTAATGGGGAACATTTGCCCCTATTCTGATACACATGTCATGGGCATATCCCAGTCGAAGGTCATGTAACAGACACAAGTCTACAAGTAGGGACAATAAATTTCCCAGGCATTCAGTAGCCTGGAAGCTGTACTGTGGCTGGTTGACTCTGTCCCACAGAGGAAGGAATTGGAAAAGAGCCTGTTATGTGGAAAATATGGCTTCCAACACTATTGCAGGGACATGGAAAGGCTGAGACATAAGAGAAAGCAGAAAGAAATTGGAGGCAAGTCTCTTTTCCCTTCCTGCATGACCTGGTAAATCCATGTAAGACATACCTGCATATATATATCTCTATATATAGTTATATATAGAGAGAGATATAGTTTTTTATATATATACACCTCCAATATAAAATTATTAACAGCTGTCTTTAAAATTATAATGTATATACAGAGTACTTACTGCATTTAATTCCATTCCTGAAACCATTTTCTGCTTGCTGACTGCTAGCTTCAGCAGTTGCACACCACTTCTACTATACTGACAAAAGCAAAGTTTTCATAATTTTCCCTTATCAGGTTCATGTTCTGGTATGCCTGTATGCAAAGTTAGAGGTATGCCTGTATTAAGTGGGAAATTTTACCCTTCCTTGCACTAATAACTGATAAATTAGTCTGTTACAAATGGAACACTCTTCCCTATTGTTAACCTCAAATATTCAAACCCCATAAATTAGTAAAACTATTAGACTGACATAAATGAGAATACAGAAGCTAGCTCTGGTACTTTTTGTAAGGAGAGAACGTCAAGAGCTCTTTCTGAGCTCCTAAAATACATATGAATCACATTTTACATGTTACTGAATGCTCTAAGTTAAATTTTATTTCTTAAAAATGATGTCTCAAGGATTCAGCTATAGCAGCATTATAGACAATGTTGGAAATTTCTGTATTTTGCAGTGAAATATGCATGACTCTATTAATTTCCCTTCTCTTGTGCTCTTTTCTGCCCAGTTCTTCTTTCTAAAGTTACAGGATGGGGAGAGGAATGGGTAACTGACAGATCTGTTTATCAACAGTATTTTGTTTGGAATGGGTGAGAGATAAAATATTTGATCAAATCACTCTGGACAGTATAATGGTAATACTAGAGAGGGTGTCTACACAGAGGACCTTCTTGCTCTATATATCTGCAGATGACTGGAGTTTGGAGCAATGGAAAATTTTCAAGGGTTTAGGGAAGACAAGAAGTGTTGGAATGAAAAAGGCCGGATGGGGAAGAGAAAGACAAGCTATTGTAGTGCTAAGGTGTACACAGACTCAGGTGCACTGCAGATCACGAAGGCAAACAGATTTATCTGTACACAGATTTTTTTTCTAAAAACTTGGTAAGGGTAAGAAAACATGAGATAGAATGTGGAGTGTCAAAGTCAGGATTTTTTAAATTATTTGTTTTCTGCTCAATTTTTATTTTAAAAGTATATTCAGAAACATTGCAAAGTCTGCTTCTAGCCTATCAATTGTGAGAACTGTAAAATATATCATACACATAAGATTTTTGGATGAAGTATGTGTGCAGTCTGAGACCTGGTTTCCGCTCATGCTACCCATTCTACAGTGCAGACAGTCTGGCAACTGAGTTTCCTGAAAGCAGCCTACTTAGTGGATCAGTCTTGTTTTCCTCCAATAATATATCTCAAGATTAAAGACAAAACTGTAAGGGTTGACAACCATATAGTTTTATCTTTCTGCTGTTTCATGCCATTTGATAAAGAAACATGGCAGGTTGCTTCTAATTCTTCTTAGCTTGGCTTACTGTCCCTTATCTGTGTCAGGCAACCACAGAAGTTGGTGTGAAAAACATGGATACAGATTATTTTAATAGTTTTTCGCTTGTTTTGTTTTTATGCAGATCTTTTATTCTCACTGGTATCTATAAAACCTATAGAAATGATTTATTCCCACCTAACTGTTCCCAGGTAATATCTGATCACATTTGCACAAAGTATGTGACAACTTTAAAAAATTTTAAAACGTGTTTCAGTGAAATACATCAGTAATATTTTTACCTTGTTTTGGCTTTGCTGCTAACAACAGGTTAGATCAGAATTGCTAGTACCAAGGAGCCAGCTAGTGGGTGAAATTTTCATTTCAGCATAACCTTATTCATGGTTTGTCTGCTCAAGTAAACATGGCTCTTTTTGCTCTCAGGCAACTGAAAACATTCATATAAGGACAAATCTAGTGTAAACAGAAACTTGTATCCGGACAAATCTAGTGTAAACAGAAACTTGTATCCTAAAGCATAGAGAAAACACTCAATATTTTTTCAACATATTTTGACTTCTTATTTTTCCTCACAGCTTTATATGTTCTATATAGGAAAACCTTATATTACTGTTGCTGTTCCTGCTGGCAAGTGCAGTTGTTTCAAGCTCCTTTTCCTCACAGGACTTGCTGTTTAGTAGAAAAGCCTGATGCAGTGAGTTCAATAGCTGCCCTTTCCTTCAGACAATTCAGCTTTCTGTGCTGACAAGTATGCTGGGAACTCTTTGACCTCCTCTTTCACATTCCTTGTTGCACAAATAACACTGAGTTGTGGCTTCCACACATAACACAGTGGCTGACTTCACCAGTTGCTGAAGCTTCCATTATCCCTCTCAAGCAAAACCAAAAAACGCTGTGACTTGGAATCATGGAAATTATAAATCTGATCTTCAGCTGTAAAAGCTGGCACAACTTTGCTAAGGCTGATGCCAGTTTACAGCAGCTGAGGTTCTCAACTTGCAGGGGAGGAAAGGAATTTTGAGCTTTACAATCCATCTTAAATATAAAGATATATTTAAGGATGAAAGTGACAATTTTATAATCTAGTTTGTCTTAAGAGTAGGACTCTGACAGTAGAATTTAAATTCTACGTTGATGGGGATACAATAAAATGCTCTATGGTTTTCCTTCTTTTTCTTCAGTTGGATAGTAGTACAGCTATAAGCTATAGTGTTTGTGGTGCTGGACAGCTAGAAAGACTTGAAACAGATCTAGTTTCAGTTTCAGCCATACTTTGGGGAAGGATTGTTTTTTATTGAGCCACACCAGTGGCACCTTCATCTTGAAAGCAATTGTATTTCGAGATGGAAAATACTATAACCTTGTAGTTACAATACTGTAGTATTGTAGCTTTTGAGCTATTCCTGAGCTGGAAAATGTTGAGGTTACATAATCTAGTATGGTTTTGCATTCTAGTGAAAATGAGAGACTGGAATCTCTTTTTTTCCTGAGAATCCCACAGAAGAGGAACCTTTATATAGCAAGTAGCCTGATGAGATGGGCATTGAGTCTTAAGTGTAAGAAACTGCTCTCCTACTTCTTAGGTGTGCATCCTATTTTAAAGTGCAAAGAATCTAAAATGGCTTTGACGACAGAAGGCAAGGGCTTTGTTCTGTCGATTGCCCAAGTTCTACCACAGGGGCCCAGCAGTATCTAATCAACTGTCTAATTCTGCAGCTTTACTGTGGAATTACAATGCCATAGTGAATATATGAGTTCAAATCCAATTCTCTTTACCCCAAACCTAACATCATCTTGCATCCATGTTGTATTTCTCACTCCACTGCAAATTGTTTCTTCCTAGGGATGCATATGTAAGTGTGTATGTGTCTTGGTATCAGCATCATTGCAATAGCTGTCTCATTTCCTCATTAGTTTGAGGCATCAGAAAATAAGACAGCTGAAACAAGATTAATAGGTCAGCTATCCCTAAGCTGCTTCTTCATGAAGTGAAAGGAAGTTGGTGTATATACTTAGGATGGTACATTGAACCTGAAAAAAATGCTGTGCTACACCTGGTTTTGTGTGATGGATGATACCACAAGTAGAGATGAAACCTTAGATTACCATGGAGTCAAGTTGCTGTCTCTGGCAGCATCACAGGCACCTGGAGTTATGAATTTGATGACTGTGCTCTTCTAATTAAATGTAACAGGAAAAAAAATGAACAGTTGAAGCATAACGCAACCATAACTGTTATTAAAAAACTCCCTGCTACATTCAGAAACTACCATTGCCCAAATGCATCACTAGACAATGAGGATTCACAATGTTGGGTTGCTTCCTGCTGAAAGCAAGACTAAAATGAACAGGCAGAAGGAAAGAGAGACTAGATAAGAGAGAATGGCAAAGACAACAGCTAGAGCTCTTTGTTCAGTTACTTGCCTGCTATGATGGTTGCCTCTGAGGCTTAGCATACTTCTGATTTCCAGTCTGCTTTTCCTAGTGGCTGGATACACCTTCAGAGTTAACCTGCAATAAGTTGCCAGGGAGTATAAAAGGGAGAAAAAAAAAGTGCCAGTAGAAAACCTCTTAGCCTAGATATGAATGCTGAGCAGAGTTAATAATGACCATTCTGACCACAGAGAGTGGAAATTATTCTAATAGAAAGAAGAAATAAAACTATTCATGTAATTTTGAAAGACAGTGATCTAGAATAACAATAAAAACAGGCCGAATGTACTAATGGCTGAAAAGGAGAGGAGAAACCTCCAATATGCTGAATTCCTTTTGATGTTTCTGATGTTCTGCTCCAGTTCCCAATAATCACTAGGATTATTGGTCTGTGATTCCTGCAAGCCCTAAGACAATGTGTTTGTTAAGGATTTACTCTTTTTTCATGGCTTTTATTTATTCATGTAAACTGCTATGAAAAACAGATAGTTGCCCACAATGTATGGGGAAATAAAGAATTCAAAACAACCCTTCAGATAAAAAAGGATGAAAACAGCAGAGAGCCTATGATGAAAGTTCAGCCTGCATCTCAATGGAGAGGTTCATCTGGGTTGTTTCCAAAGGCTCTCTCTCCAAAGACCCTGGTTGTGGTAATTTGCTTGAGATCTGCCACTGGCTTTGATGTCATTTAACTACTGCAGTCGCACAGTTTGCAAATGTTTCCTCTGAACTCAAATAGGGCAGTCCAGTACAGAGGGGAAGAGTAGCTTTGTTAAAAGGCAAACTGTGATACTCTGTTCATCATTGTCATTAACTTTATTTGTTCCAGTGACACACAGCTCTTCCAACCAAGTGTATATGAGCTGCTGTTCAGCTAGATACTTGTACTGGGTCTGGCTGAGCCAGAATTGGTTTTCCCCTATAGCAGCCCTCATGGTGCTGTGTTTTATGTTGGGAGCTGGCAGGGTGTTGATAGCACACTGGTGTTGTGGCTACTGCTGAGTAGTGCTTACACAGCACCAAGGCTCTTTCCGACATTTCCCCCCGCAGTGGGACGGGGTGGGCAAGATCTTGGGAGGGGACACAACCAGGACAGCTGACCCGAACTGACCAAAGGGATATTCCAGACCATATGATGTCTGCTCAGTATAAAGCTGGGAGAAAGGAGGAAGGGGGTGGGGTCACCCTTGGTCCTCCGAGGCAACCACTACGCGTATTGGAGCCCTGCTTCCTGAGAAGGCCCGACATCGCCTGTTCATGGGAAGTAGAGAATAAATCTGTTTTCTTTTTTTTTGCTTCCACGCCTGGACCTTTGCTTCACTTTGCTAATATTAAAACTGCTTTTGTTTTACCCACAAAGGTTGTTTTTTTGGGTTTTTTTTTTTTTTTGTTTTTTTTTCCCTATCTTATTTTCTTTCCCCTTTTTGCCCTGTTGGGTACCTGGCATTTACCCAAGGTCAAACCACCACCATACTATATGAACAACTCTATTCTGAAGAGAAGTGTGATATACAATTATGCAATATTTTAGGACTGATTTAAGAGGGTGTTAAGCATTTAGATGTTTTGAAAAGTGCTGGAAGTTCCAGTCTGTATTTTCATTAAGACCCAGATATAACTCAAAGGTCTTCAAAGTTGTCCACTGATTTTCAGTGTCAAAAGGAGTGGACATTAGGAGGCTGATGTCTCTGTCACTTGATGGGTTAGATCAGTTGTTCTGCTGCTTCAAATTACTTTTATCGCTCTGATTATGACCACTATCTCACAACTGTCACTCATTTCTGGGGGCATCATCCATATTTGCATGCAGATATCTTACGTCTGAGATTTGGACTCTTTTTATCTCAGGAATAAAATAAATTTTTAACTTAGAGAATAAAAAATGACCCTTCCAGATTATGATTGGCATTTCTCCACATTTATGACTTTAGACAGTGGGTGAAATGCAGTTCCTACTGAAATATATGTGTTTTTTCTGTTTCTCATTGTTTCAAGTCTTGCATCATTCCATGTTGTTTATTAGATTTTTTTAATAGAAAGTATTATCATGCACTTTTCCATTATTTCCACCCCAAGAAACTGTGTTTCTGAGGCTTGAGCCACCAAATCTTATCTAAACCAATATTTTGACTTTGTAATTTCTTGGGGTTTATTTATTTGAGTAGTAGTTCTCAATCTTTGCTTTCAGTTTTATGTGTGGATAAAGACCTTTACATACAAGAGAACTGGAAGGTCTTAGGTTTGCAGTAAAAAGAAGCAGGTAAACTTATAAGAATATGGGTCTGTGGTTTCTGAGAAGAGCCTTTTTCTATGTAAGTATACTTTTATTTAAAACTAACTGTTTAGAGATAAATCATTTTACTCTGGTTTTTGAATGTATAATCACAGAAACCCTGGGATTTGGACAACTGTTTTCTGTCCAGGATCTTGGCTTTGCTGTGCATTACTGACTTTTATATTAAACCTTATTTCATCAGTATTTCACTTTTTTGGCAAAACAGCAGGTGGAATATTTGAACATCTGCCCATCAGCCATGGGCTCACACCTCATTTATTGAGGGGACTTACCCCATTAACTTTCAACTCGTTTTGACAGAAGTGTTTCTCCTTTTATACACTGTCCTGGGACTTGATTTAAGTCTTCTATACTTTAAAATTTGCACCACTGAAGGTTTTTAGAGTGCAGCTGTCACTAAGCTGGTTTTATAAAGGACACTATGCTAGGAAATTAATTCATTGCCTTGACCTGGAAAATTCATTTTGAACACCAGGTGTGTATAACATGTACCAAACTGAGTCCTGTTATGCAATTTTGTTGATTAACTGCTTTTGTTAATGAGCAGCTACAGGTATAAAAGTGGTGCTGGGTGCTGAGGTATGATGCTAAAGACTTCATACATTTTATGAAACCAGCAAACATGAAATGTAAAAACTATGATGTGTAGACAGAGTTGAAGAACTGTTTTTCCAACAAGAAGAAACTATGTATACTGTCCTGGATAGCCCTGGCCTTTCCCCTCTGGTAATGGGATCGATTCCTGACTTCAAGTCTGCTTGAGATACCAGATTTCTTGATCAAATATGTGTCTTCTGATATGTCATGATCTTCCATCTTTGGGGAAGGTTGTTTGCTGAATGTAAAATTACTATGGTGTGTTGAAGGAGAGGAATCTCTGGAGAAGAACAAGGGTACAAGGTGAGCACAACAAACTGCTGACACTGCTGTGATGATGTATTTGTTTTGAAATGCTCAAATAACCTGTTGAAATAGTTCTACTTGTCACCATAAGTGTTTTGGGGTTTTCATGTTTTGCTCAAAATTTTTAGGGAACCTGAAACTTTTTGTATAAAAACTGTAGGTCATTTCTACAGCTTTGGGAAAAGTCAGATACATGGGAACACTGAGATGTGTTGCTGTAGTGTGATAAAATGCAGAGGCCACCGTACTGTAACATACCAATTGTTGCAGTTGTGGGCTAAGCAACCAGGGTAGCTTCACTATACAATTCATCTGACATTAATGAAAAGGTATATAAAAATGGGTTGCTTATGGACATCTTGACTTCTGTAGCTTCAAAGGATCTTGAGTATACCCAAAGATCTAAGTTGCCAGATTCTTGAGTGTTGGAGGTAATAAAAATAGGCTATGAAGACATGCACAGTGCAGGTATCCCATTCCAGCTCCGCAAAGCTGAGCGAACTGATGCTCTGAGCCCCAACACAGCTTCGTGTTGTGTGCATTTCATAGCTGAATTTGCCAACCATTGTCTGCAAGTTCATGAGCTCTGATTACCCAGTTCTTGGCTGGACTTCTTAACTGGGGAACAGCTCCTGGTAAGTATGACTAGATTGCTCCCCAGACTGTGATGGCTTGTGTCCATCTGTCTCAGGTGTCTCTGCTTCTTACTTTCCCACACTTCTTGGTCTGGGATTAGAGCTGATGGAGCCAGATTAGGTCTGACACATGTTTGGCAGCAGTAAAAATACTTTGCCCTTTGTCCCCCCTGCTTTCTTCACCATGTGGTGCCTCAGGACTGGTGCCCAAAGGGCCTGCTGCATTACTTTCCTTACTTAATACCTGGTGCAGGGTCTGAGGATAAAAGAAGACAGTGAAGAAACTTACACAGAAGTTTACTAGCTTTGCCATATGGAAAAAAACCCCTTCCAGGTCCTTAGCCAAGTCCCTGATTATGCAGCAAATTAAATACCCCACAGTAGAGGCAGCTAAATGATGGTGAGTTAACCATGCTTTCAGAAATGTGAAGGTCTAGAAAAAAGTACTACTTCTGACAAGTTTAACAAAGTTTGGAGAAATATTACAATATTGGCAAAAGTTGCTTGCTCATAAGAGCTGAACTTTACTTGGTTTTATACATTTATGTGTTCTTCTAGGTAGTGGTGAGTGTATTTATGATATAAGTATAAATTCTTCATTTTTGAATAATGCTGCATATACTTGTCATTAGAGATGAAGTTGTGTTGTATGCTGAATGTTTTTCTTTGGTTACTGACATGTCTAAAATAGGGAAAGCGAAAATGTTCAGTATAGAAAGTATGAATGCTGCTTACTTGTAGGCATAAAATAAGGTTATATTACAGGCTTCAAAAATAGAATTTCAATAGAAATGTAGGAACCCAGGTAAATAAACCTTTTAAATTCTAGGTAAGTTTAGAAAGCAAGCAGGCTCTTCCTATGTATATACAAATAAAAATGGAAGAGAATTAAGGGTTAATAAGAAATTCAATGTATTGTGTGCAGATCTATAGTATTTATAATTTCCTTTAGTAATAAAATAATGCTCTGAAGTGAAGTAAATCCATTTAAAAATAAGTACAGGAAAAATTGTAAAG
The DNA here is from genome assembly GCF_047716275.1 of Strix uralensis. Lineage (NCBI taxonomy): Eukaryota > Metazoa > Chordata > Aves > Strigiformes > Strigidae > Strix > Strix uralensis. Next base: position 112,836,844 of record NC_133975.1, on the reverse strand, counting down.
AAACGAACTCTTGCAACAGTATATTTTCAAATCTTGTTCAAAGTTAGAAAAAATCTTACTAGCTCTCCCCAAAAATGTTTCAATGTTGAGGTATCCTGCTTGTCCCATTCCTCCTTTCAAAAGCAGTGAATTGCTTTTTCATTTTCTGTTTCATTTAGACCCTCACATCTCTGGATCAGATTACAAGGCAATTCAGGTATTCGACCTCAGCTTATACAGTAGAGTGCAGGAAAGGAAAAGGAGGCATCTTCTACACATAGACTGTGAAGGTGATTCAAATACAAAAAGGAAAATATAGCGTCTTGTCTCTGCTGAGTTGAGATAAGATCTTACTTTTTTCCAGCCTCAGCTAGTGCCCTTGGGTATCATTCAGGGATCACTCCTAGTGAAAACAGCTGGATAGAAACAATTGCAACCAATGCAAAACAGAAGTTGCATTCCGGATTTGATGGTGTCTTCTCCATCTGAGTGGTGAAGTGTCATCTCTAACCCTGCTATTTCATAGACACTAATAGCACAGTTGATGCAAAGACACAGTGATAGTGCCACACTATATTTATAGTCAGAGTATGTAGGGAGGTGCAGGTGCACAGAGGAGTGTATGCTGCCTTCTCCTAAGTGAGAGAGTGGATGTGATTTTCTGGCTCCCCCACGTGTGCCTGTTTGAGATGCAGCAGCTGGAAGCCCAGTGCTTAACTGAAAGGCCCAAGTCATATGCAGGGATCATTGTTCCTTCTCCTTTGTGAACACTGCATGAATTTGCATGATTGCAAGTGCCCTCACTGCAGGGATGACATGTTATGAGATTTTAATGCTTCACTAGAAGTAGAACATTAACTCTGGTATTGTTCTGATGCTTTGAAATTATTCTCTTCTAAACCAATAACAAGGAACTCTAATTTTAATTTATTTTTAAGCAAATAATTTCAAATTTGTTTTAAATTTTGAAGTAAAATTTGGCTTTCAGAGCTTCCTATTTTCCTATATTTTAGGGCCAAAAATCTTCATTAGATTACAGAGTTAGTGTTCTCTGTACTGTGGAATACTGATTTGATCCCAGTTACCTTTTCAATAGAGTTCAGCAGCTCATGGTTCAAGTACCTCTTCCAAAAGAGTATCTGATCTTGATTACAAGAGAAAAGATGGGGAATCCATGCTTGTTCTGTGAAGGCTGTTACCATTCATCTTTGCTGTTAAAAATAGAAGCCCAGTTTAAAATGAGAACTTGCCTGGCCTCAGCTTCTACCTCTTGGATTTTATCTTGTATTTCTCCAGTAAATTAATAAATTCACTTTATATGTTTGTGAAGGAAATAAATGTATTTCCATATTATAACCAAAGTACTCTTTTAAATGAAGACACTTTTATAACCTGTTGCTTGTAATGTGACAGAGTTGTAATAGCTGTGACTTAGCTGGTAAACAAACCTCTGCGTTACTGGTGAAACCGTGGAAAAACACAAACATCCTCTTGCCAGATTCAATATCAGTGACTCAGACATCTCCTTTACCATCTCTTAAAAGACTATTAGCTCATGTTACTTGGGCCTGCTGGATATATAGAGATGTTAACATTCTCTTTGGTTGTTTTTATGCTGAAAATTTTTCAGCCAAACCTGTGAGAACAGGGCAACCTCTCAACCATCTTTCCAAAGACAGAGCAGTTGTTACAATCTCTGCCACCATATTAGCAGTTAGACTCTCCATCCTCTAATGAGGTTTCATGACTGGCTTTTGTTCTTTGTTTTTCATATTCTTTTTAAAAATATTTTTATTATTAATCATGCCAGCCATGAGTCTTTTAATTCCCTCAAGCTCCCCTGCCAACTGCAGGTACATAGAAATGTCTAGCTTATTGATTACTACCCTATTCTCCCCAATGTGCACTTTTTATTACACATTGTCCCTTTCCTCCCCATACCCTTTTTTCTGTTGTGCTATTCACTCTGCCACAAAGCCAGGATGGGATTTTTATCCACAAATTGTTCTCACTCAATCTTGGAATGGCTTTCTGGCTTTCTAATGAATTCTTCTGATAGAGCTTCCCATATAAAAGTCACATTTTCCTGCCAATTTTTTTCCTGACCGAGAATTTTTGCTGAAGTTTTTCTTCAGCTTTGGGGAAGTAAAAGAAATTAAGTAATGACCTTTTCTTCCTCTTTCTGTTCCCTCAAAATACTCTTGAATATGCAAGATCTTTAAAAGTGCTTTTCATAGACACTTCCATCAGTTCCTACTCATACAGATTAGTAACCTAACCTAAGATTCTGCTTCCTGGGATTTGATCTCATTTTTCTCTTGACTTTGGCTTAACTTGAAAGGGCCCTGAACCAAAGAAGCAATACAAACAATAACATGCATTTTAAAGTGTATATCTATATATGTGTATATATTTTTATACATCAGTCAATCTTATATATATATCTGTAATGCAATAGAAAATTTGAAAATGGAAGTAATTCTCTGATTTGAAACATGAGATGCTCTGGGGTTGCAGAACTGATTATCAGCTGCAAGAGCTATCAAAATGGAGATGCACTGGCATTATGGAATCTGAAACAAAAGCACTAGTAATAGATGAATTTCTAAATTTTATTCAAAGAAGCCAAGGAGAATGTTGTAATAAATTATATAATCAACGTTCTTTGGGGCTCATGCCTTCTATGGATTGTTAAACTGGAAAAGACCAGTTATACTGTAACACCTAAGATAACTCTCTACTCAGGGTTGCCCCCTGCAGTCTATTTACAAAGGTTTTGTCTAATACATTTTGAAGTAAATCTTTTCTGGGACTTCTGTAACTCCTCCTGGAAACTTAACAGCTGCCATCATTAGCATATTTCCTGTCTTTGCTTAAATCCCTCTCCCTTCCCCATTTCTCATATTTCCACCTTTCTTACAAAAATTTATCCCCCCCCCCCCCCTTAAGTATTCATGTCTTAAAGTTCTTGCATGCAGTGTCTTCTTCATGTAGATTCACTGATAACAAATTTCCCAGAAGAACTGTGATTATTTTGATCTGAAATTTCTGGCTCTGTAGATAGACATTGGCCAATGTTGATACAATTTACACTCAACCTTTTTTATTTTTTACTCCATCTTGAAGAACTGCATGCATATCTATTTTTTTGTTTATGTTTCTCATATTTGTGTCAAGTTATAATCTCCAACAAGCAGCACTGGACTCTTCATTATTTATTGTTTTGATGCAGAGAGCAATTAAATATAATTAAGTGGATGATTATCATTTGCTGCTAGAATTTGTTAAGAATGCACATGCTCCTGCAGGGAGTTGCTTGCTATTTCCTGCACCACTGATCTGATGTTGTTTGGAGAGAGCCTTTTTTTCCCTCTCTATTTACTGCTTCACTGATCTGGGGAAGGAAGAAAGTAAGTGTATGAAAATAAGTATGCCCTAGCTTGTGAATAACTATCCCACAGAGAGTTAATGGATAGAGTTTCACATTGGCTTTGTTGCAGTGCTGAGATGCAGAAGCACTAAAATATTCATAATTGAACCATGAAAGAAAGGTAATGATGCAAGCTTTTTTTACTGCCCATGTGATACTGGGGAACTCATTCAAGCCAAAAGGTTTTGGTTTATTTTTTGGTTTATTTTCCAAGATATCTTTGCAGATGTGAGATTCTATGTCAGTAAGATGCTCTTTAAGTGTGTAGAACTGATAACTTTCCTGCATTAGGAATGAAAGTCATCTCTTTTCATAAACCCAGTCTGATCTGCATGCCACTAAACCCTTACTTAAGCCTTAAGACATTCTACACACGAATTTAAGTAATGCTTGGCCGAGGAACAGGTATTCTGCGCTGTGGTATTGTAATTGCCACTATTAAGCTGATTCCTCAAAACCGATGTTAATATACTGTTATTTGCCATCACACAAGGTGGTAATTTGAGCTTCTGAGATATTCAGCAGCTCATCTCATCTGAAGGTAAATTTTTTTCATTAACTTGCCACTTGGTCCTCCCGGTTGGCATTCAGACCTGGATCCCGTTTAACATTTCATGCCTTGCCTTTCTAAAAAAGTGTGGTAAAGCATTTTCTGTGCAGCTAAGTGGTGGCCTGATACAAAAAGGAGCATTTTTTAGCCAAAATTTGTTTTGATATGTAATTATTTAAGGGTGCATTTTACTGTCATCCAGAAACACATTCTGTCAATTTTTGTTTACATTAGGACATTTGAGAACTGCTATACTACCAAGCTTTTGCCTGTTAGATTGGTGCTTCCAGTAAGCAATAAACTTTTTTCTCTACCTGTGTTAGAAACCCATCTAACTTTCTTAGTGCACTGCTTCAGTGAGATTTCTCTGATTGATTCTCACATTCGTGTAATGCAATCTTATCGGTAAAATATTTTTCCCATATTTGCTTTTGAGAATGTCTGACCCCTTTCTTGCAGACTTTCAGGACTTTGTAAACTTCTGTATGTTTCTGTTCCTTTATATTCTACAATGTTCACTAAAAATCTCTTTGGACATGCTGGCAAGCACCACGCTTAGACAGAAAGGGCCTTCTGATGACTGTGCAAATGTTAGCTAATTATGTCTTCCGTCATTCTGTGAGATAGGATAGTTTTATCATCCTCATTTGCACAGATGGGAAATTCAAACAGAGAGATTTTAAAGTGATTTGCCCTCTGCCAAGCCACATGAAACAGTCTCAGAGCTGAAAATGGAGCCTGGGAATTGTTCCCTCCCACAACCCAGAGCAATACACCTATGTTTTGGACACTAACTGACTCTGTATAAATATATCTGATGAAAGTGCAATGAGTTTCATAATAAATATTCTGTGTTTCTGGCAACAACAATAGCTATCCTGGAAAGGACTGAAGATGCATGCATCTTACTGCTGTAAGGGACAGCTATGATAATGCAAATTGCTACATAACATAGCCTATGCATTACACCCAATACTTCTTGCATCTGGCTCCCAAACATGAAAGCTGAGCCACAGCTTAAACTGGACATTTTTTGAGGTAGAGCTTTTATGGTGTTACTTACAGTCTCTCTTATGGCATGTCAATATATAAATCCATATACATTTAGTAGTTTTTTAAGGAAAAGCTGCAGAAGGGAATATTCTTACTATTTTCTATGTGGTTTTAGTAAATATAAGTACACAACATTATATCTATATATTATATATATAAAATGTATATATGTAAAGAATTCTAATAGTGACTAAGTCATGTAGCAGTTCTGAGAGAGCAAGAAAGCAGCACGTGAACATGAGAGAAGAAGGCTCAGCGGGGACCTCATCACAGTATTCCAGTACTTAAAGGGCAGCTACAAAGAGGATGGAGGCTCTCTCTTCACAAGGAGTCACATGGAGAAGACAAGGAACAGCGAGTACCTGTTGCACTGGGAGACATTTCATCTTGATACAAGAAAAACATTTTTTACAGTGAGAACAATTATTCACTGGAACAATCTCCCCAGAGACATGGTAGAGTCCCCATCACCGTAGGTTTTCAAGATGTGATTGGACAGAGTGCTAGATAATCTCATCTAGGATCCCACAAAAGGCTGGACCAGATAATCTTTTGAGGTCCCTTCAAACCTGAGCTGTTCTATGATTCTATGAGAAAGCTGAATATTCAGAATTTCATGGGGAAATGTATCAGTTCATTAAGGCTGAGTTTTACCACATTTCCTGTGCAGGTGTAACATTTAAATAGCCCAGATGTACTTGTCAGTTCTTGTTGAGTTCCTTCAGAGCTATTTTCAGCAACATTTTGCAGGAAGTTTCTTAAGGTGTTTTGTTCATGAAAAAGGTACACTTAGAACCAACTTTCACAATGTGCTAAAACCTTTATACCAACAGACTAATTAATATTTTCCTATAACTTCTAGTGGGTTCACTGTATTTCTTAAGGGTAACTTGGATCTGACAATGGTGTTTCAAAATCAAGTCTAGGATTTTAAAAGTTTTGAATTAACACGCAGGGAGCACAATTGCATTATACAAATAGCGAGAGCAGACATGACCCACATAGAGTCTACCACTTGGAAGATGATAATTTCAGCTGTGTTTGTTTTATTTTGCAGGGTTTTCTAGACCTAAATTCCCAGGTCACTCTGACAGGCTGTGAGAAGCCAAACCTGATATGGGTGCTCTCACTATAGACCCTCAGGGCTGCTTGTTTGCCAGTTTCAAAATGTTGTTCAATTATTGTCTTCATGGCCAACATACACAAAGTGTCTGCCAGTGCAACTGCTGATTTACAGATGTAGCTAGCTAGAACTAATGCTTTTCAGTATTTATTTTTCAAGCTGGCATCTCTATATTATTCTCTCACCACCTTTTGCTACTTCCATGTCATGTTGTCCTTCTTTCTGACCACATCCAATTCTCAGTAATTCCCCCACTTTAATTGTGTTGTAAAAGAGGTAGGCAGAAGTAGGAGATTTATTATCTGTAAGATGATAAGCCACCTGTCCACTTGCTGAACTCAAAATTCTTTAATTTGCCATTTTTTCCTGATATTATCTTGATATTTACCTTGGGAGGTATATTCATACTTTGCAATGAAAAATGCACTTTCAGTCCAAACAACTGAGAGAAGCAGCTCATTCTCATTACTTGAGGGAATTAATTAAATTCAGATTTGAGATGTGCCTGTCAATGCCTTCATGAGGGATCTGCTATTGTAAGAGGAAATATTCTGTGAGGTTTATAAACCTTTAATTTAGAGTCCTCTCTTTTCTTAGAGTTACACTTTTAAAATACACACAACAACTATGTTCCATACATTAAAGAAACCCTAATCTGTTTAGAAATGTGATGTTAGACATTGTCAGACGGACTTGGTTCATAAGTAACAGTTTAATAAAGTTTCATTAATTTGAATCTTATTTTGGCTGTGAGAATTACTCCTTCTTTCTCTCTTTACTTTACTTTACTGTATCTTTTCTCACCCTTTTCTGCTTTGACAGATAAGTTGTGAAATCTTAAAGGCAGTCTGTGAAAGTGAGAAGCCTGTCTCCTATAGCAGGTACTCAGAACAGGCATATAAAGTGACCTGAGAAAAACTGCTCTTTAAAGATTTCCCATTGAGATAGGAATGGTGCACATTCTCAGCCTATTAAAACGTAAAATTTTTGAAAAACATTCTTATACTGAATTAGGATGAAATGTTGACATTTATTAATTAAAAGAAAATCACTCCTGTACAGAATAATCTTCTGTTCAGATGAGTTTACAGGTTTTGTTAAAAATTAAAATTGGAGATTTCTTGTTTGAAAGTGTCAGGTAAAGTCTTGACAAGCACTTTGAGACTGTAGTCCAAAAGATAATTAATTAAATTTGAATTTCAAAGAACTGGAAAATGTTAAAGAGTATTTTCCAATGAAAAACACATTTTCGTGAAACTTTCCCTGACCAGTTATATTCCGTACAGTACTGTTTCCATATACAGCATAGAGGGATGTAGTACTCCAATTTTATAATAATGTCTGTTAGAAGAACAGTAAGAAAGAAAATTTGGGGAAAAAGTGAAAAGGAAAGTGAGGGTATAGTATTATAGCCCTATTAATCATGTTTATCCTGGGAGGAGCTCCCAGGTAGCACTTTAGTTACTATTAACATGAAAAAATATTTTGCTTCTACATTATTTGTCATTAATTTGTAAGGCCTCCATTATGTAAAATAGCTGTCATCTCTGGTGAAATCTATTACAATTATCTTTATAGCTTACATTTCACTTATACATGCACAGCTTTTGATCTAGAAGAACTACATTATTGCAAGGGAATAGTCTAACTATATATTTCATTTTTTTACATTTATAAACCAATCTAAATATAAACACAGCATGTGTAATCCACCTATAGATCTGACTCCACATCTTTCCAGAAAGTATTGGACTTGGAAAAGTTACTGCCTGTCATATCTCAGGTACATTTCATTAGTGTTTTTCATGTCTGTCAGACTGCTCAAGTCCTGCAACAATCTCTCTATATATCTTGTTCCACCTTCTGCTCTGCCATTTCTGATAAGGGGTTTGAATTTGCAGGACATAATCAATCAGAGAATTATTTCAATCCACTGCATTATCTTCTTTGGTGAAAGGTGTCAGATGTGAATTTTAATTCCATTCACTGGTTAAAAGAGGGATGTTTTGAATTTGCCTCCTTCACTGACCACAGCTGCAGTGTTTGAGAATTTTCAGTACTACCTTATAGGTAAAACTGAAACCTAAAGAACTGCAGGAGGCAAAATACCTTATGTGGGATAGCTATTGGCATATGTTGATGTTTTACTAGCAACCGTTGCACACCTATTACCTTTTTTTTTTTTTTTGCATTCTCAGATGTTATAAATCTTCAAATGTTTTTTTAGTTGTGTGTAGATGGTGAGATTGTTTTGGCAAAATTAAATTCCCCAATTGACAATGACACTGCAACAATTATCCATTCTATGCAGCAAGACGTTACATGATTATTGAATGTACTTTTACTTCTATGTTACTAATAAATGTATGTTCCCTGTAAACATAGAATCAAATCCCTTTCTATCCCTTTTTTGTAATGTCATGTACAAATGCTGGTATTTGTAATACTGGCACTTTCTTATTGACTAGGCAAAGGTGATCTCTTTCTGAAAAAATAAAATTTTTCTTCTCTGCCATCTGTGAATATTTGTTAAAATGCACAATGAGTTATTTACTGTTGTTTTAAAGATGACAGCTTATTTGACTCCACTGTTCACTTTCCATCCCTCTTTTTACTATATGTTTCTCAAGGTAGTTTTGGGAGCTAGAATCAGAAATGTGAGAATAATCACAGTTAAACACTGAAAAATAATAAAACTTTCCTGATTTCTGGTCAGATCTGTCATTTCAGGAGAAATATTACTGGGTTTTCTTCAATGTTTATCAAATCTTAAGCATGCACCATGGACAAAATGAAGTAACAAATCTAGAAAAGTCGCAGTCCAGAGCAGGGAAGACAATCATTACAAATGTGCTTTATAAAATTAGTGGGAGGTATTGCCATTCCAACATTATTCATGACACCTAGAACCAACTTACCAAAAGGATTGAAAGTGAAGGAGTCTGACCTTTTAGCAAAGAATGTGCTTCTTGCCTCTTTAATGATAACACAAATTTGATTGAGAGTTTTCAAAGTCAAAATAAGCAGAAGGTAATTACTGAGTTGAGGGTCACCTGTATGTAGTGGATTTGATAAAGCTTCTGATTGCACTTGATAAATTAGTTCTGCATAGAACCAAATAATTCAGAAAGACTGGCTGGAAAGGGAGGGAAGAAAACAGGGAAAAACAAGGTCCATATCAAACATCAAAGAGCAACATACATTAGTATGGGCCCTCCCCTGCTGTTACGTGGAAGATAGTCAAAACTCACCTGAGTTCTAGCTGACATAACGTGATGTATCCTGTAGTGGTTGACAAAGAAGTTACACCTTAGGTGCATTGTGCCACTGTGCTCTGAAAGTGTATGTTAAGCAAAGTTATTATAAGTCCCAGCTAGTGACTAGTGCTTTTAGTTGCCTAAAGGCATTCTCTCAGTTGGAGAGCAGCAGCTGTGCCAGGTTTTCGAAAGCAGCCATCCACTGGTCCAGCCAGGATCCCCGCCTGCCCAGAACACTGATGGCAGGCACCTCTGGGACCAGTGGCAGACAGGTGCAGTGCCCAGTCCACATTCATGAATAATGGGGAGAGCAGTAACCTCCCTTTGCATATGGTTGGTTTCTTACCCAGGAAACAAAAAGCTGTGGAGGGAATAAACCATTCCTGTGTGGTGCCTCACTATTTTGGTCTCTCTTTCCTTCTTGCATAGGGATATCCCACTGATGCTTGGAGTCCCTTTATATCTGTAGTATTCAGAGCAGGAGTCACATCTCTCGAAACATAATAAACTCCCAACTAGGAAAATATACGCCCACTCCTCAAACCATCTGTACTCATATGTGAATAGAGATAGATTCAAGAGATTTGTAACACATTCATGTATAAAAGTGGAGAATAACTAATTCTGATGTGCTAGAGGAAACTGCTGCAGGATTATTACATTCTTAGAAAAATTATCACATTGTGCAGCCTGTATTTAATATTTACAAACAGAATGGAGATGGAACATCTGATCATCTGGCAGTGGACCAAGGATGCTCCCCCAGAACTGTGAGCAGGGCTATCTTGAGGCCAACAAAATATATCAGAAGCTTGTAGGAGGGATTACAGTTAATTAAATGGTGTAGGCATATAAAGTGGGCTTTGCCTACAAAAATGTGTAAGTAAATAAGGCCATAGGAGAATATAGCATTCACAGAAAACTGACTGGCATTTTTTCAGGCAGTACTCTTGAAAAGAAATTATTACTTTTGAGTAAATAAGCAAAATCCAGATGCAAAAGATGTTTTACTAAATAAGCAAGGTTTGCAAGTAACTCTGAACCTGTTTGGAGATTAACAAAATAAAAGAGATCACAGTATTAAAAGTCAGGAACATACAAAAACTGTCAGCTAGCAGTGTAAAAGATGTGTAGAATGAGAGACGTGCAGAAAGCAGTATATTTATAGATAATAAAAGAATGAATGAAACAAAGATACTGCGATTCAATTGATTCAGCCTGATTTATAGGGAAAGATATATTTGTGACAGCAAGAATAAAATTGTGTGTATAGTTGTTCATAGAGAAACATTTATACAGTTTTTGTTAGGAGAGATATTTGACAATTAGTTTTGCATAACATTCTCCATTTTAATTATTACTTTTCCTTATATTCTGACAGTAATAAATGACTTGTAGGCTAATGAAAACTGCCAGAAAGAACAAAAATAAAGCCTGCAAAGGAGCTTGCTGCATATCTTTATCTCCAGCAGCTCTGACAACAATGTTTGCTTATAATTGGACTTCTGGGAAAAACAGATTCTTTGGTGGCAGTTTGAGGAACTGCCTGAAACCTGGTTAATTGCTGGTTGTTTTACAATGATGAGATTAATAGAAAAGGGTTTCAGTGATAGCAAAGTCTACCTTTCATCATCTTCCTTCAGCACATCTGCAGCCTTTCCCTTTTTCACTTTATGATAGCATTTAGGGTCTTTTATCGGTTGGGTCAGAGTGAACACAGTGGAGTGGAGAAGGCAGTGTGGAAAGTGAGTTCTGAGGCAAAAAACCCGAGAAAATAGCAGTGCATTCAGAACAACATATCTACTGCTGACATTGAGGACTGAGACACTTATAGCGATTTCAGCTGTTCAAGGGTTAAATTTGCAGATGTATTCTCTTTTCTGAGTCAGACTTCCCTCTGTTTGTGATCTTAAAGTTTAAGAAAAAAAAGGATTCAGCAAATGTTTTGTCCTGCTACGGTTAAGGTAGGATTTTTAAAATTGATGAATAAATGTATCAATAGGCACAGTAATGTCCTATTTGAGAAACAGTATATGCCAATACAATTCAAGGCATTAAAAGCATCAAAAACATTCTCAGAATTGGTCTTTGACATGCACATGCTCACTTCGATTGCACTCAAGGTCAACTGGTCCTGTGATGGCAGCACTCAGAGCTTCACTTTCTTCCATGCCCTGCAGCACTTGCACTGTGTTTAAGCTACTTTCCGGGAATTAACACACATTGGAGTAAAAAGGCATTTTCTCCCATGCCTCTCTATTTACATGCCTCACTGTGCTTGATTTGTCCTTTAATGTTTTCTTAATGGCATCTGTAGGTTTGCCTTTGCAGGAACTGGGTTGTGAGTCTAAACTGATCAGCTCTGTTGATCATAAATTCAGGGTATGTCACAAGAATTAATATCTGGAGATTGATGTCAATGGCATATTTTTCTAATAAGAGTATTGATTTCACTCTTCTGTAATGACTACCAAAATTTTAAAGGCCAAGAAAATTGCAACCTATAAATCTGTGTGTTATAAATATGTGTATCGTATGCAAGTGTTTTGTGCTTCAGCTTCCAAGATTCAAATTAGAAATACCATCCTTTACAGAATTTATCTTGTTGAAAACCACAGATTTATTATATATAAATATAATAATAAATATAATAAATAATAAATAAAAATAATAAATATAATAACAGATACAGGTCTTTACAATGCTTTATACAGTATGAGGTAACAGCAGCATTTAATATATGGAATGAAAATTTATGATTGAAAATTCTGGTGCATAAATATTTCCAGTCAAGAAGTGAAAACTTCTAGCATAGTGCATGATGTCCAGACAAAAATGCAGACATGTGCAAGTAAAGTTGCAAATTAAACAGTGTCCTGGTTTCGACCAGGATGGAGTTAACTTTCATTCATGTGATGCCATGCCCAGGGATACAGGGGGGGCGGCCCGGGGTGTGTGTTGCTGTGGGGGGCTGTCGCCGAGCTCGGTAAGCGGCTGCCGCATTTTACCCGTTTCTTTTTTTTGGACTCACTATTGTTGCTGTTGTTCTCTTGTTATATTTAGTAAATGCTTTCTTTTTATTCAACCTACGAATTCTCTTCTTTTTTTGTCCCTCCCCTATTTCCCCAGAGGAGGGGGGAGGTGAACGGCTGGCCACATGGCGTCTGGCTAGCGGCTGAGTTCAAACCTCCACAAACAGTACTGATGGACTAGCTTTATGTTGTCTTGTGAATGACAATTTGGGCTGAAAGCCACACATTAACCAAATCTGAGGAATTTAGCAGACTGAACAAAAAGATAAGTTCAGTGTTTGATATATGTATGTCAAAGCAAGATCCAGCTGAACAAAGAAAGACTTTATAATTTCACCAAAAATCCTTCTACATAACTCTGAAAGAGGAGACAAATTTTGTTTTCTGGGATAGTTCTTCAAAGAGACAATTTTCTGTAATGTCTATAACAGGAGATGTTATAAATTTGATCTGGGATTTAGTCTCTGTGCTTCAGGTTCTGCTTGTCTACTCCAGTCATACCTGAGGAGGCCTAGGTGATGCCCTGCCACCTGTGAAACCAAGTCCCAGGCTGCTGCATGTGGATCATGTTCCAGGACATGCAGATGGTTTTTCCTTAGCAGTGGGAAAGATACAGTTGAATGACTTTATTTGATTTGAGACATGCTTGTGGTATCTTCTGGGTGGAAAATGTCTTTTTTGATTTCACCATTTCCTTTCTCTTGTGAATTTCCTTTTGTAGGTAATCACTTGTGGCCTCTTCAAAGGGCCTTTTAATATTGAAGCCAGTGTTATCCTGACAGTTACAGTAAAACAGAATGAGGGAGAGTTTAAAGCCATGTTTCTAATATTACTTCATCTCACTACTTTTCTCTTTATGCAGCTAAATTTCCACATATGTCAAGCCTTGATCCATTATAATCATATCAGCTGAAATTAAATGGCAGTTAATATTTATAGGGAGATTTACAACTTCATGATTTATCATCACTGAAAAGTATTATGGCAATCCCATAATTTCATGTAATAAAGCAACATCTATCTTCTGTTTCAGTAAATCCCAGAAGTCTCTTCTGTCTCTTCTGTTGGCCAGCCAACATGAAGTTGACTCTTCACCAACAGAACACACTTGTCACCAACAAGACACGCTTGGATTAAACACCAAAGTTTATTCATGTATCTTGTGCCTCAGTGTGGTGGTTTAGCCCCTGCCGGGGTCTGAGACCACGCGGCCGCTGCCCCTCCCCCACAAAGGGAGTGAAATACAAAGCCCCGAGACTGAGATAAGCAGAGGTTTAATACAACAGCACAACAGCAACACAACAAACAATAACAGTAACAGTGATAACAATGAATAGAGAAAAGTATATACTGATACAGCAGTGAGACAACTGGCTGCGCCAACCACACGATCACCGATTCTTCCCGTGCTCGCGCCAGGATGTGACATCAACATGGTATATGAATAACCCGGCTAGAGCTTCCCCCCACTGCTGGGGAAACTTAACCCTATCGTGGCTAAACCAGGACACTCAGATATCTGTTAGACCCAAAGAAAAAATAGAATGTGTAAGACTCACTTAATGAGCACAATCAAATAACTCATTTCGAAGACTATGACGTGATTGCCAAAAGCTGGAAGCATAAAACTTGAGGGAAGTCAGATAGCACTGTAAGGCCTATTATGAGCTCCTTGTTACGTCTGGGACCTAGTCTACATTATAGTACATTGTGTCTGTACCATCCCAAATCTAATAGACTCATCCTTAATTAATCAAAAATGTTATGAAATGTGTAAATTGCTTAAAAAGCATACTTGAGTTGCTAAAGGTATTTTACATTAAATCAAGATTGACAAATTTGGCCAGATGCATCAGTACCTTTCCTTCAATTTCCAGTGGTACTAGGTAGAGTCATAAATAATATATAATTATTAAAATATGTTGTCAAGAGTTTTTAGGAGAGCACTACAGATTTATAGATGCACAACTGCCAGTATACTTCAGTTCAGGGTGCATAAATAAAGGTGCATAGATGTGCAAAGGGATATAACATGAGCAAGTGGAAAGATAAAGCCTCCTATGATTCTGCAGTGTACTGCGCATCTCCAATGGGCTATATATACCACTCTTACATAGGCATCTCCTGTGGAATCATACCAAATGAGGCCTTCAGAGGGGAAAGTTTTTTCCAGAGAGATTTGTTATTCCACAAGGAATTATATTAGGATCTGTCAAAACCAACACTTAAATAAACCCCGAAAATTCTCTTTATGCTTATCTCATCTTTTTTATGTAAATGAATAATTAGATGTTCGGCATGCTGGTAATTAAAATTCATTGGGGTGCTAGCAGTGGCTGACTTTTGTGTAGGCAAATGTCAAACGTATTGAGAGCAGCAGCCTTGGTTACTTGTTTCTTGTGTGATTTGTTAGTGAGACTATTGTCTCCATATGCAGAGGCAACTGTGCATAGCAAGACACTGCTAATCTTATTACAAATTAGAGAAAAACATTTTTGCTTGTGTACATTCAAGGGTGGACATGTAACTACTGCTGAGATACAATTCATACCATCCTAATTTTATTGCAGGTACAATGAGTAATGAATAAAGCTCATATGCAACGATTTGGTTTGGTTTGGTTTGCTGTGGTTTGCTTTGCTTTGCATTGCTTTTCTTTGCTTTCTTTTAATAACCAGAAATATTAATTCTGCTATTTGGCTTCTTCAGTGTTCAGGTTTTCCATTGAGAAGGGAGATGAAGTACTACACAGTTCAAATGAGGAAGCTGTTGTTCTGATGTTGTACATTTCTACCCTCCTCCTTAGGCTGTAGCTTCTTCTTCCACAGCTATCAGGAGTTAAGACAAGCTTGGGTGAATACTTACAGTTGAGTAGAGATGATTCAAGGGCAGTTTAACTTAAGTGGACCAGAGAGATATGCAGCAACTGAATAAACAGCTTCTGTTAAATATTTCAGGCTTTTGGCTTTTAGGAGTCGGGTTTTCAATGCGAAGAAAAAGTTGATCCAACTATATTAGTAAATGGGCTTGGTGGAAAACAATGCCTACTTCTATGAGTTATATCTGTGCTGTTGACTAGAGCTTTATGAGGAAAGTTATTTCTATGCTGGGTGCTGTAGTGCAGTGGGAGATGCTTAGCCTTGCTTAGGTCTAGTTATACTGATGTCAGAAGTTTGCTTGCCACAGCAACTCACAGTGCAGTGAAAATGCATTCAAATTGCATAAAGTCAGCTGTATAAATGTTTCCCAAGCCTTGACCAAAATACATCTTTACATTGTAAGAAAAGAATGTGAAAGTACTGCAGATATTACAAAGGTAGTTGGAGACTATCTTCATCAGAAACAGGCTGATCTACGTTAGCTAATGCAGGTTTTGAGGACACCAGGGCAACTGGTGTAAATTACCTCAAATAAAGCAAATGTCTCAGTCAAAAACGTATAGCACAGTTTTGTCACTGCTCAGCATGAAAGAGTTAGGGAGGGTTTGAACACAGAGGCCTGTAAGGTCAGTGGTAACTAACACCATTGAAATATTTTAAGTGTTTATTGGAAATACAGGATATAGAAGGCAAAACAGTTGTGGTAATAAGGAAAACCTTAAGACCTTTATTTTAACAATATCACCCATCCGTCCTCTGTAGCTGTCAACATTTTTACAGGGAATCCTCTCATTTCTATTTAACCATTTCAAACATTTTAAATGATGGGAATAACCGTCCTTTTCAGAGGAAAACAAAGAAGATCCATTGTAGAGGACTAGGGGAACCTCTTGTTTTTACATTCGCCTGACTTTAACAGGACTCTTTTCCTGAAGAGCGAAGGCAAGTGTAAAAAGACAATTAAAAAGAAGGCTAAAGAGAGAAATCGTATCTTCTCTTTCACAGTGACTTTTTCTTAATCTTACTGCTAAGGTCTCACAGGTACAAAGCATGGCTTTTTCATTCAGTCTGAAATGTGGCAAACCTATGCTCAGCACAGTTATTTAAGCTGTTGTCTTCATCCGACAGGTTTTCTCACAGGCTTAAAGGAAAGCTGCAGAAGTCATAGTACTGGTCAGTTCAATCAAACCATTATTAAAGTGCAGGGGAAACTGAAGACAGATACAGGAAGGCAAGGCAAGACAGTCAGAAAGCCATGGCAGAGAGAAAAGGCTCCAGCTTTACTTGCTTAGTGGTACTGAGGATTTAGTCAAAACCTGAACTGGTGGTTAGGTCATGACTCCTTTGTCTCATCTGCTCAGACTGTCACTATGAACATGATAAAAGTCCACTGATATTACAGTGAATTGTGAGGTCTCAGAATAAATTTGATCACAGCAGTCATAGAGAAAGTAGTTCCTTTCAGATCATTCCTGGCGATGGTGTGATAGTATTATGTCTCCTACTGGCTGGCTGGTTAAGCTCAGAAGCCTATAAAGTATTTGTAGGTGGATTCACACACCTTCTCTGTCTTTTCAATGGTGGTAGAATAAAGTGACGTCCCTTTGCACACTTGTTTCTTATGTGTTTAACTGGAAAAAATCTTGCAAAGTGCCTTCTCATTACTGGTCATGAGATTTTGGAGCATATTTACTTATTTTCCAAACTTTGAAGGAATATAAAGCCAATCTGGTAAACTACAGAAATGTGATTGCACCATGGCACATACTTGGATGCCATGAAGCATTCTATTAGTATTCTCTGAAGGTAGAGTGACATTTTATAATTTTCATTCCAAATGAAAATTAACTTAGCAAAACTCAAATAAACAGAAGATTACATGCTAAAGAGATTACAAGCACAGGGCTAGATCAGAACCTTAAATTAACTAAAAATAACTCAGTAAGGTGAACGAAGAGGACTATCAATATCAAATCAATGTAAAAAAAATTGGTTTTATAATGCCTTTTATGGTGTACTTTTTAATATGTGATATCCATATTGGAAATTCATTAGTATGCAGAAAACCATGGGAACCATATGGAAATGCATCTTACAAAGGACTAGCACACAATAAATTTTACAAAAGACATAAAATATCTTTAGGATGAATGATCACTCTGAAAGTAATGTGCACTAAAATTGTAGGAGTGGTATTCACTCATTAGTTGTATGAAGCCATTAACTGCACAAAATCATTCTTTTTTGCATAACCATTTGTCATATAAAATCATTAGCTCCCTCATAAAATTGTTAGAAATGTGAAATGATTTTTCAAAAAAATCATTAGTTACAGTGTATTACATTATAAAAATCAGTGGCATATTATTCATCATTTTCTGCATAAAAATGTGTCAGTTATGCAAAATCATTTATGTTGATAAATAACTTTTTAAGTAGCTTTATTGTCCAATAGTCAGGCTGTTAGCTGTTCAGTTTCAATAGTAATTTTTATGGCCAAGACATTTATTAGTTATGAAAAACTCTGAAATGAACTAGAACAAACATTACTTTCCACCCTGCTAAAATTGACAGTTTTAAAAAGAGATCTTGTTCCCTGTAAATGTGCTCTTACAGTTTTGAATAGTGGCAGCTGTTCCCATTTATTTACCATCATTTTGTCACTGTTTGAATTCTATTCACTGCAGCTTTCAGTTCTCATTCTCACATCGTAAGCTAAATTCAGGTAAAAGCTTTTGTATCAGTGTTTTTGGTCATATCATGGATGGTTTTATATAGATCCCAGTTGTACTGAGTGATTTACACATCAAAATGGAACACATTGTCTCGCTCTCTTGCACAGTAGTTAGAAAACTTTTAAGCAGATCAATTAATTTCTGGAGGTGAGAAATTTGAAATTTGGAAGGTGTGCTTTGGCAGGAACAGATACCTGTGAAAACCACATGAAGATAACCAGTGCCGTGGAGGAAAACCCACAGATTTCTATCTCATAAGACCACTGCTGGAGAAAGCACCTTTCTTGAGCATAGTTCGTTCAAGCCAATTATTTGTACTATTGAATTGTCCAGTTATAACTTCAGACAGCATTGTGTGCAGTTCCGTAGAAGCAAGAAAACTGTTTTTCTCCCAAGGAGTCTATAAGCTAAGATTTACCTACTACTGCCAACTATGGACAATGGATAAGAGAGAAACAGAGAACATATCATATACTGACCTCTGTGTTACAGAAGCAACTCATGTCAAATCCACTGAGGCTCCTTGAATCTCACTTGTGGTGGGTTGAACCTGACCAGCAACTAGGCACCCACCCAGCTGCTTACTTTTTCCCTTCCACAGTGGGATGGGGGAAGAAGATCAGAAGGGAGAAAGTGAGAAACAACTTATAGGTCAAGATAAAGACAGTTTAATCAGAGAAAGAAAAGAAGAGAGAAAAGAAGAGAGAAAGGAAGGAAGAAGGGAGGAAGAAGGGAGGAAGGAAGGAAGGAAGGAAGGAAGGAAGGAAGGAAGGAAGGAAGGAAGGAAGGAAGGAAGGAAGGAAGGAAGGAAGGAAGGAAGAAGGAAGGAGGGAGGAAGGAAGAGGAAGAAATAAAAAGAAAGAAAGAAAAGAAAGAAAAGAAAGAAAAGAAAGAAAAGAAAGAAAGAAAAGAAAGAAAGAAAAGAAAGAAAAGAAAGAAGAGAAAGAATGAAAAAGAAAAGAAAGAAAAAGAAAGAAAGAAAGAAAGAAAGAAAGAAAGAAAGAAAGAAAGAAAGAAAGAAAGAAAGAAAGAAAGAAAGAAAGAAAGAAAGAAAGAAAGAAAGAAAGAGAAAGAAAGAAGGAAAAGTGATGCAAAGGCAATCATTTACCATACCCTACAAACAAGGTGAATGCCTAGACAGTCTCTGACCAATACCTACTTTGGAAAAACGATATCCCCAGTTTTTATCGCTGAGTATGATGTTACATGGCAGGGAATATCCCTTTGGTCAGTTCAGGTCAGCTGTTCTGTCTGCGTCCCTCCCAACCTCTTGCCTGCCTTCAGCCTACTCATTGCAGGGGCAGAGTAAGAAACTTGGTCAAAGACTTGATCCAGTGCAAGAACTGTTCAGCAATATCTAAAACATTGGTGTCTTATCAACACTGTTTTAGTCAAAAATCCAAAACATGGCACCATATGGGCTGCTATGAGAAAGTTAACTCCATCTCAGCCAGACTCAGTACATCACTACATCAGCTGTCCAGCAAAACTGTATCTAAAGAGATAGCAAACAAACTAACAAAGAAAAAACCACTCAAACCCAGAAAAATCTGCCCCAAATCCCCAGCCCCAAAACTACATTATAGTATTTTGAGGAGGCGTGGCCACTGACTCAGTAATATGTTCTTTTTATGGCAAAAATGAGGATGTTAAGACAGTGTTTAGCTCCATATTATTTGGTGTAGTCTTTAAAGTAGAAAACAGTAATGTCAGCTGAAATTCAGGCTTACAGACATGTTTTAAGTGCACACAGAAGTACTAGTAGTTTGCTCTAGGCAGGTAACTTCTAGTTAAGAGCTAGGATCTGGACCAGCTTTAGTTTCTAAGGTTAAGAATGAAGGAATTTAAAAGGGGTGATGAACAAGTGGCCACTAAACTGAATAAAATAAATTTTTATTTCAAAACCTATCATATATATGTTCTCTTCCATCCCTGTCTCACCCTGTTTCTCTCAATAAATTTGTTATTCTCTTCAGGTCTTGATGCTGCAACCATCCCTCTGGCATTTCTGGGTTAGTGGTATTAGGCTCAAGAGCTTAAAATGGTGACAGAATATTGCTTCATTGAGATCATCTATCTACCTACACAGAAGTTGAGCACAGATGGCTTCTAGCCTTCATGACTCTCTGTTAAGCTGCCTTTTCACTTCTGCATGTGCTTTCATGAGGTATTCTGTCTTAAGTCCTCCAGCCCTGAATTGCTGGTTCTGTGACACAATCCACCTGTGTATTGTGAAGGGACTGATTTACTTGTCACAGTGTGACTCTGGTCTTTCTGCCTTGTGCAAATTCTTGGTAACAGAAAACGTCAGATCCTGAAAAGCAATCCTGAGGCACTGCTTTTCTGTTATGATAGCAACTAATTGGAATGTAAGTTTTCTTATTGTTATGATTATTGCTGGTATAAGAAGGATTTAGGTCACATATAGGTATGTACAACCCTGCTTATGCAATTGTTTCAGCAAGTGAAAGAGATAAAACATGACAGAGAGCAAGAAAGTGAGAGAGGAGATGGAGAGCATGAGAAAGGAGGCATGCAATTCCTCACAGGGTCTCAGCAATTCATCCTGAACAGTAAATGACTCCAATGTGCAGAGTAGCTGAGCAACTCCGCTTAAAGTAGAAAGCATAAAAATCAATATGCCTTCCCTAAGCTATTAAAAAGTACTGCAGTTGTCCATGTCATTATGTAGCAAACAGGTACTGCATTTTTCAATAAGAAACATGTATTACAGAACAAACGGGTTGCCTTATTTCAGTGCTTGGAAAAATCTCTTGCTGTTCTAATTTGTGTGGTGGGCATCTAGCCACACACCTGGTTGTTGGAATGAATAGATACGCCACCGTGTTCTCCAGCTGAGCTTGCCTCTTTCATCTTAAGGCATTGGTCTTGGCTGATATATGTACAATCCTTATTGTCTCTTTCATCCTCAATCCAGAGGGCCACATCTTTAAAGAGTCTTTCAAATGACCCTTATAATTGCAGTTTTTCTCCTCCAACTGCCATCTATACCACTTATAATCTCTTCCCAATTAAATGATTTTCCTCACTTAAAACCTTAAACTCATACTATAAATGTGTTTTAGGTCTTCAGTCTTCCTGACTTTTTTGCAATCTGTAACTTGACCAAGCTATAATTTATTTAGTTTCTGAAAGCCCCTAATGATGTCCATGAGGACAAAAAACATTTTGAAGAAATACTTGAAAGATGGTCCTCAGTACTGCCAAATTATAAATAGTACAGAACAGTCTTAATTGTGATTTTGTAAAGAAAATAAGGTTGGGAAAGATCTTGAAAGGACATTGCAATTCATTCACCATTATTGCTGATAGAAATTTGTCTAACTTCTTCCTAATAGCCTCTCCTGCTTTTCAAGGGTTATTCTAGAACATTCTCCAGGCAGGTTTTGCCAGTGTTTAAATCTTTAATGTTAGTTAATTCCCCTTTTTTGTGCAATTTAAGATAATTGTTTCTTGCCTTGTCATAAATGATCCATAGTCTGTCTATGTTCTCCCCTATTTGTCATACAAAGTAACTGTCCCACATGCCTCTCCAGAGCAGTGGAACAACAGTTACAAATTTGGAAACCTTCCATTTCAATTCCTTCTTTCATTTGTTTTTTTTTTTTTCCCACGTTTTCTGATGCTTATCACAGAATAAATGTAACTCAACTGGATAAGGCTATGAAAGGCTGCTCTAAGTTGGCCCTGCTTTGAAGAAGAGATTGAAGTGCATGTCTTTCAGAGGCCCTATGCAACCTTAATTGTGTTTTTTTTTTATATAGGAACAGCATGTCCCTGGCATGTATAGCAGTCACAAGCCAAATTCAAAGATCATGATACAAAAAACTAAGGGTACTGAAGTCTTTCAGAGTTGATCCCTTAAGTGTTTGTGATTTGTGCCATGGATAAACTACGGTCTTTTTTTTTTTTTTTTTCCTTAAAAGACTGTTTCAAAACAGATCAGTGTACTCTGTTTAAAATTACAAACCAGGAAAAAAAACAACCTAAAAAACCCCCATTAACTTCAATCTTAGGCAGGTACTCAGCATGAAAACTTCAGCCCAAATACTCACAGGCTGGAAAAATTACAGTCAGCTAAAATCTGGTGCTTACAAAAAGGAAGTGATAGGCAACTTCAGTAATAAATAATATTAAGCCTCACCACTATTATGAACATATTATTTTAATGAAAATAAAGTTTTCCAATATCAAAATAAAACTCAAGATCTGTCCTTGCCTCTCATCCACTGAAAATAATCAGAACATGCAGCATCTTATTTTAAATGCAATCTTCCATGTCTATGTGGCGGTTATCAGCTGAGTCCTGCATTGTTCCCAGTATCTTAGGTTGAAAGAAATGGTTGTCTAATGTTGCTATAGTTGACTGCCCCAGCATCATATCTATGCATGCTGTGAAAGTAGTGATAAATAAGATGAATTTTTATTGCCCTGAATGTTCTATGTGTCAATAAGGTATTAAGCTAGAAGAGGGCTCTGCAATGAGCCTGTATACCCTGGAGCGCAAAACCTAGCCAGGCCAGGTTTCCCATCCAGCCCAGAGAAGAAGCCCATCAATTACATCTGCTGGAATTAAGTGCAGATAGCTCATGGCTTGTATGATGTTATACTGTTAATATCCTAAGAGTTACCTTTAAAATAAATGCCAAGAATATTTCAGTCACTTTTATTTTGGGAATTGGACTGTGATTATAATCAGCCTAGCAAGCAACATGACCTTCATTTGAAATGCTTTGTCATCCTGTAGTAGTGCACTGATTGATGATTCTTTTAGATGAAATACAAATCCTCCCCTAAAAATCCAGATTTTGGTAAATTAACTGTGCTTTCATGGGAAATCCAGACATACCCATGTGGGCCAAGATCAGCACACCATTCTCTAATACACTCAGATGTACTCCAACTGATAGACTACAGATATGATCACATGAATTCCATGGGTTTTAAGGACCTGCAGAACATGACCGAATGTTCTGCAACTCTTTCTACAGCCTTTTCCTGGTTAACTTCAGTTTTTCCTTCTATCAGCCCTGGATCTATAATGCACAAAACCAGGAAACTAAAACTATTGTTTTATATGTCTTAGGGCCATTGAACCACAAACTATAGAGCTGTGAATGGCATCTTTATAATGAAGAAATTTTATTCTCATGGGCTTTAAAGGACTTTGATCCCTTGCTGTGGTAAACTAATATTTCTTTCTTAGTGTTAGTTAGGCTGGGTCAATACTGCTTATCTAGGGATCTGATTATTAGTATTCATGTGTAGAATAAAATTTTATGCCATACTTTGGGCATCCGCATCAAAGAATTAGTCCAATGACTGTTCTTGTAATCTGTCATACTTGTAATTCTTTCCTCTTGCTGAAGAAGATCATGGCGAAACCACTGTGAAAATTACATGAGAAGCTCCCTGCCTGTAAAATCAAGCTCCCATGGAAAATACTGTAAGGTCCTGAATTGCAGCTCTCACGTGAGTTTCTTGTATTTACCTAATGATTTGGTGTACATTTAGTTTCTAAGGGTCAGTGCCCCAACTTCTTGAGATATTGAGTACTTTTACTGGCATCAGATGCAAAGCATTAAAACGGATTTCCACTCAGTTAAAGTTCATTCTTGTCCCAAGTTAACTTGACACCTTTTGGAGTAATGTGGTTTGAAGGTAGTGAAGGTCAATCCTGTTAGATACCAAAGTGGCATGTTTGAGAAAGATAAGCAGTACTATTCATGAGAGGGTGGATTAATATATTAAGAAAGAGAAGGTGAATGAAGGTGTCAATGAGACTCAATGTTTTGCTTCTTGTTCAACATGTGAGAGGTGCACGTATTTACATTTTTAGGCTCGGTAGCACAGGGATGGTGATTTAGATGTGTTTTTCAGAATGTGTATTCTCTCTGCAGTAAACAACCTGAACTTATACAGTTGGCATTGAAAGGCTTAGATTTCTTATAAAACAATGACATGTTTAAAGAAATAATGTTTTAGAACTCCATGTTATATGCTCAGGGTCTAATCCAGCCTGTGGTCTGACAGGAGGCTGTGATATGAGTTACATCAACTGAATCCCAGGATCCTCTTGGTTACTTTGAAGTCCAGGTGGGTTATGGATGGTCAGCAAAAGGCAAAGGCCATGAATGCCTCTTCTACATGTTTCAGTACACTTGTCTCTGCTTGTCTTCTGAATTAGATCTGTAGTTCCCTAACATCTAATTAAGCTTCTGGTTAAATTGCTAGCCATGGCATTGCCCTGCAAGTGCTGGATATTTGGCTATAGACGTTTCCAGTGTGGTCAAATGCAGATGATGATATTTGGCTTGGAGTCATGACCACATTTAACAGCTAGAAAAGTCAACATGTAGCCATGCAATATAGCTCATTTGTCATTCAAATCAATGGTCGCCAAATGCCCTTTTTTACTTATCTGAGCTGGCTGCCAGGAAGATGTGGCAATTATATTAGCACAGGTTCTTTAGTCTTAATCAGGAGACATTTTAGACATTTAATAGAAATGCCCGGATCCAGGGTCCCTGCTCTACTGTCAGTATTACTTTTTTGCTAGTGTAAAGCAGGAAGCCTGTAGCTCATGTCTTTAAATCATTTTTTGAAAAAAATAAAGCTGCTGGCAGAGATGAAGCAGTAGGGGTACATTACCTCCTTTAATACACTTGCTCCAGGATGGTAAGGATTAACAGTACGAATAATATGTTCTACATTTGGAAGCACATACCTGCTACATACATGTATACAGTAAATATATGTAAGGTCATTGTACATAATTGCAAAAAGAACCTGCCAAGCATGTCAGTACAAGCCATAAGGATTTTAAGTAGGAGTATTACTTGCTGTGTTTCATTTACAAATGCACAGAGTCAGCAATTAGTGTTTTATGCTCCTGATGTTTAGCCTTCCTCCGTCATGTGATTCTTGACTCATACAGTAAAAACCTGCCACTTCGAGATCTATGAGCTCCATTTGGGCCAGAATGCTCGATAATGATACATGTTCCTCATGTTTGTCACTGTTTGTGAGCCTGCTTCAGCAATTTCTCTGGTACCACAAGTTATATTGTTTGTGCAATTTGCCAGAGCATCCTGTATATAGTAATGAGATGCAAAAACAGTTAGTACAAGCACAAAACAAAGATTTACACGGCCAATGTTGTATGGCTCCTGTTTGCAAAACATTCTCTGTATCAGGGCACTGGCAGTCCTGTGTGTACCAATCACAAAATATATTTTCTAGCGTTCTGTGTGTAACGTAAACCACAGGATTTTATTCACAGAAAAAAATCTTTGTATAAAACAGTGTTTTCTTTCAGTGAAACTTTACAGAAATTGGGTACAAATACATAATTACATAGAAGGCAATATATTAATAAATTATCAAATGGCTGGTGGGAGAAGAATATTTTGCTTGGTGATATTAGCAAAGAGGAGAACCAGTACCTAAAACCAAAGCACTTGAAAAATTTAAATGCTGCTGGTTTGCCAGCTTCAATAGTGCTAAATTTTGGTAATGGGAT
This sequence comes from Strix uralensis, assembly GCF_047716275.1. Taxonomy (NCBI): domain Eukaryota; kingdom Metazoa; phylum Chordata; class Aves; order Strigiformes; family Strigidae; genus Strix; species Strix uralensis. The sequence continues at coordinate 112,811,263 of NC_133975.1, read as the reverse complement.
ATTCATTTTAATAATAGGTATATGCAGTGACAAGCCAAGGACACTGTGGATAGGTGGTGATTTCAGTTTATTCCATCTCTTCTTACTTTTTCATACTATGCCACCCTTCTCAGAAGGTTGAGGTAGAAATATGTTTTGTGAGTTGAATACTTGCTGCTGAATGAAATTTCTCAAGAAGGTTATGAAAGGATAGCAAGCTTCCTAAAATATAGGTATAGACAATAGTCAATACCATGACAGGATATTTAAACTATAGTAAATTATGATTTTCTTCCATTAAAAAATTGATTGAATCTTGTTACCCCCATTCACAAGAACATATGCTGACTGTTTAGCTCGGCATCGCTTTCAAGTCCATCTTAATGGTATTTTATATAGTTGGCTTAGACAATTGGAAGAGGTTAACTTTAATGTTATGTGATATAATCTCTGCAGTTAATAATGAAATTGTTCATCCCCAGCTTTGACTATGAGGTTCATTTGCAGACAAATATGTATATTTTGCTAGTTTACTTAGATGTTATCGCTATTAACAAGCAGGTGGGTATAGTGTATGCCTGCACTCCATTAATAGCTTTCTCCTGGCACTGTGTGCTGTGCCCATGTTTTATTCCACCTGGCAAAGGAAACTGCAGGAATTGAGGGACTGGTGATGAAAATTATTAGTGACTGGAAATACTTCTGCATGAGGGCATTGAAAAATTTGGCACTGCTTCTTACAAAGAAAGTAAATGAGAGAGTATAGAAAGTAATAAATGAAAATGTAGATTTCTATTTCTCATGGAGAATTGCCTTTCTCTCATCAGATTAGCCCAACACATGGTTTAGTCAGACTCTATGGTGGTGATTATAACCAATGTTTCTATGAATAAGAGTATTGAATTCTACAGATTTCCAGGATAATTTCCATAGAAACTGCTTGTTTTCATCCCTGTTCACTTCCATACTGTTTTGCTGTAAGGCATGTGTATAAAATTGGTTTACATGTACAACTTTATCTTTGTGTACCTCCTGTACTGAATCAGAACTGCCATCAACTGAGCCTTCCATAAAAATTTGAAACTCTAAGATAATCAGGCAGAGGGAATGTTTGCGTATAAATTTTGCAACCTTCGCTTGATTAACATGTACAAAGGAAAGATTATTGAAGAGGTACAAGAGTCTGTTAATTGCATGGAAAACCAACAGAGTCTTTTCTTTGCTTCCTGAACCTTGCTTTCCATGTTGTTCTTACTATTGTTTCCTTCCATTGATCAAACCAAGACATCTCTTGGAGGGCACTGACCATGCTCCCTTGCCTGGCCAGTATTTTTTCCCAGTGGAAGCTATAGTGCCTTGGCCACTGGTGGTTGATGAAAAGGAGGGTTAGTCATGGTCATACATAGGAGCTGTGTGACATTCCTGCAGGTTAGGTGACTCTGGGTTGCAAATCTCCATCCAAGAATAAATTTCATTTTATGTTTTGCAGCAGCACAAAACAAAGGGGGGGAGGGGGGGGGAGAGGAAGGAAGCTTATAACATCTATAGTTTCAGATGGAATATGTCTGAGTATAATAGTTACATTCAATTAATAAAATAGAGAATATTCCAGGTCTTTTTCTATCTTGAATTTTTTGCTGAAATTTTCAGTAAGAATCTAAGTGTGTTATTAAATATGTTAAGTACTTAGTAAATAGAATGTGATCAGATCTTCCTGTAACACATTTCTGCTATCCTCATAAATCCAATTTATCTGTCTCCAGAGAGCTGAAAGTTCTTGCTAGATTACTGTCTTCTCTACTTATGATCTGGTAACTAAGCTTAGCCTAAAATTTTCCTGGTGCCTGAATAGGTCAACGCTGATACCTATAGAACTTCTGGAAGTGCCAACCTAAGGGGAATGTCAGGGAAACACAAGAGGCTGCGTGTGGGCTGCCAGGAGATCAAGGAGCCCTGGCCAGTGTTTAGCTGTTCCTGTTGGCTCTTCAGAATCAACCAGTATGTAAGCCAGTGCCTGAGCAGTGTGGATGACTGGAATTAACCCTCCAAATTAACAAGATGATAATGACATATACCCTTTAGTACTCATTTTTCATTGTTTTCAGCATGAAATATTTCTTTTTCATATTGGAGAAAAAAAGAGAAGGCGGCTACCACATCTATTTTAAGATGAGAAATATTTAAAAACTAGTTTGAAAAGAAAAACATAGAACTTAGTGTAAAGTTGCATTTCTGTTACTCTTTTCTGATGAGATGCTAATGACTATTTCTTTCCTTTGTTGCCTCCTCTCTTCGAATCTCCTGCTTTTGCCTCATTTCCCTCTTCTGCTCTTCATTTTTTACTGCCTCATTCTCTCTTATTTCTATGAATCATGGTTTTTTTGCCTGATTAGTGTCAGTCTTTTCTGTCTCCGAGACATTGTTTTTATAGTTATATATGCAGGTATGAAGTTTGCAGCTGTTCTTGAGTCCTTCTTTTCTCTTTTTAACGTGACTTTGGCCTGTTACGCTACGCACAGACATGCTCATCTTCAGCCTCAGATTTGAAACATACCTAGGGAAAGTAAAAATTTCTAAAAGAAACAAACTTTTAAATGACAAATCCAAACAAATTTGCATTAGGAGCAAACAACCTGTGCCCCAGAATAAGAAAACAACCAACTAAGAAAGGAAATACTAATAACACAAAAGTTAAGCAAACAGAACAAGAAAGGGAAAAATACCTGGAAATAATGATCCGTTTTTGAACAGCTTTGATCCCTCTGTCTGCATCTGCAGCTTGCAACATAAACAGTCTTCGTGTTTAAAAACATGATGTATCAAAGGCAAAACTCTCACCTAGATGTATAGACTTGCTTTGTCAATGGTCCAAAATGCCAAGATGTTCTCTCCTCCACATGTGTCACAACATCTGTGGACCTCATATGGCTTTTTAAAGTTTCTTTTAAATTTTGTGATGTCTAGGTGGTATCTTTAAAAAAAAGTTACACCTTGGGAGTAAGGCAGCTGCTTGAGACTTTTTTAATGTTTGTTTTAAAATTTACTGGACTCTATTTGAAAAAACTAAGTAAAAAGTTTATAACCTGTTTTTAATCATAGATATTCCAAGAAAATTCATCAATGGTTTTGAAACCTTTTACATTATTGAATACTGTATTATTAACAACAAACTCATGCCTTACAGCAGAAGTATATATGAGAAAAAAAGTCCATTAAATCATTTTATGAAAATAAACTGAAACCAAAGAGCCTGACGTTAGGAATTTCAAATCTAGTGTAATAACAGAACTGATATTTATGAATTTATAGCATATATTTAAACATAAATATTATGTAAGTAACCATTTATTTTAGACATTTACCAGTCTGGGACATTAATAAGAATAAATGAATCTGCATATTAAATTTTAAAGTTATCTGTTATATTGCCTCATTAGCCTAAAAATTGTCTCTGGCTGCCTCACTAGGGAACATCTTTTAACACCCCAAGTCCTGATCCCCTGGTGGAAACATAGACTAAATGAACAGGGTTATAAGGTTTGGATTGAGTCTGAAAGTTTTTGAATCTGGAGGTTTAGTTCTGCTTGTCATGGAGACTGTAGGTAAATCAGCCCTAATCAGCGGAGTTCTCTACAGAAACTGCAGAGCAGCAGGATAGCCACACCTAGGCTTCTGTTTGGAAGAACAATTTTACGTTAGTTTAATGTCTAAAAGAGGAATTAAATTTATTAATAACATGATGCTTTTTTAAAAATTAATTTACTCATACAATCAATGCGAAAGCAGTGTCTAGTTTGAAACAAAGACCAGTATGCTGTTGTCTTAGCCATTTAGTTTAAGACATAATGACTGCTGTCAAAAGTTTGCAATCTAAACAGAACAAGAGATGCTGAAAGGACTCAAGTATCCTGAGTTTTATTGCTGGGAAGTGTAAAGACATTAAAGCGCTTGCCTAAGAACATATTAGGAGAGGATGATTATTAGTTTAGTGAATGCTTTTACTGTAAGATAAGATCCCATATACCTCAGTCTCTTCATGTCTTTGACATTTGAAAATAACTCATATAGGAGATTGTCTGAGAACATCAGGTAGGTCTGATGGAGGAATATGAAAGTCCTAGCTTGGAGTGTGTCATGGTTTGAAGGTGACAGTGCTAAGAATAACTTCTTCAGTGTTCCTTTAACCTTGAAATATGGCAGTCATTAGTGTGACGCCTAGGAAGAAGCCTGGATTTTGCACTTGTATTTTGTCTCCTAGTCCATGTAAATTCTTAACAGATATTTCATACACAATTTTGTGTTCAGGGAAGAACTGAGAAACAGTCCTCATGTATTTCTTTCGCATTGTTTGATAGGCATAAGAGAATACAGCAGGGAATATAAGCCAAACCTGCAGCAGCCAGTGGTAAGGCAGAGGTGGTTTGTTTGGGGTGCAGCTGCTATTGCTTCATGTGATGTGGTCACACTGTGAGGGGATGCACTGGGCTTTCCCAGCAGGGAGCTCATGCTCTTACCTTCTTTCTGGGAATCTGTACCTGCCTCTGACTCTCTTCACAGCTGTCCCATGCTGCCTGTGAAGTGCGATGTCTCTTTCTCTTAGAGATTATACTAAAGCTGCTCTTCTTTACTTCCTATCACTTCTTCTCCATTATCCCAACACCTGAAGAGCTGCTGTGGTGTATAGTACTATAATAAGCCTTAAAAGAGATGATTTGTGAAGGGAAGAAATGAATGGGCCTCATTTTCAAGTAACCAATTGCTCACACATGGCAAGTGTTCAGGGATTGAGATGCTGAGCACATGCAGCTGGGATATGTTGCAGAGTGAGAACTGCACAAATTTCATTTGCAGATGTATGGCACCTTACAAAACAATCTGTTGACTGTCAGCTGCAGATGACTTCTCCTTGCTTTACAACTTTCCATCTATAATTTTGTAATCTCATGATTTGACAGGATTACAATGGCCAGATATTTCACGTGCTCAGAGATAGTAAGTAGTGATTTGAAGAATATTAGACTTGTGGAAGAGGCAGATGCAGGCAGTGTCATCATATCGAGGAGTCTAGTTGACTCATGAACTATCTGGCAGTGTAGTACTCACCTTCACAAACAGAACTTTTCCTTGAAATATGATATTTCCCGACAGAAAAGAAGAAAAGGCAAACCAGAGTGTTCATCAGTGACCACAAGAATTTTGTTGTAGCTGATGCAGAATGTGCTGCCAGGTACTCCTAAACAGGAAAATAAGGAAAATTCAGAATTCCTGAAATCTTCCTTTTCCACCTGTATGAGTAGAAATAGTAGAGGTTGAATAAGCTTCTTAAAAGTTCCGCACCTTTGCACATTTCACAAGGAGATATATCTGCTGGAGGAAATTATTGCAGGTATCTGCTTTGTCTTAGTTTGTGGGAGGCAAGATTTCAGTGAAGGGACTTTGTGTTTCCAGTGGATCTCAAGACACCAAGAACTCAGCAAATCTGGGGTCGCAAATAAATTGATTTAGTTTCAGCTGAGCTATTTTGGGGCTAGAATCAGCTATTTCCACATGGATAGTAGTTCTACAAACCTGAAATTATTTTTCCAGCCCACTGTAGAGGTTATCTGAAGAGGTTATATCTGTCACCTGGAAATATTCAGCTGTTAGTAGATCGTGAATACTCCCTTGTTTTGCACTAGAAATAGCTACTTCTGAAAATGACTCACTAACATGACTTGTGAATGGTGATACAAGGAAATGATCACCTGCTTTTGCAACTTATTTACTTATAGCAACTTATAATGATTTCTGAATATTGCTTAATAATCCTGCTTGCCCTGACTGTTCTGTGGAAACTTACCAAGGGCTACTGTGTTCATCAAAACAAAGCAGTTTTCTGTGGAAACTTACCAAGAATTACTATGTTCGGTGAAAATAAGAGACATGTCCTTGGAAAGCAGATGTGCTCTAACTAGTTTAGTCTTTGTGAATAGATAGCCATATATGGACAGTAGAAACTGATATACTGGTACTTTTAGATAAGATAATATGGGTAAACCGGCTGGAACCACTACTGTTGTTCAAGAAATTGGCTAAGAGAATATGCGCATGCTCCGAGGAAAAGTACAAGATGAGAAAGACTATGAGCCTTCCTCCAAAAGACCCCTGAAGACGACCACCAGGAGGCAACGTGCAGGCGCAAAGATAACAAACTGCTGACACCAGCCTTTTGAACTAACCCAGCCTTACTTATGCATATGTATATTTGTATTATGTAATCCATTTAATATGTATATCCACACTCTATAAGTTTCTGGTAAAATGTGCTGTTGGGGTGCAAGCTTTGTGGAGAAATCCCCTTGCACCCTGGTGCCGGAGTAAACATGCCTGCTTTATAACTGTCTCCGAGTTGTAGAGTCTGTTTCCCCAAATCAATGGTTTGGCTCTATTGATACTGATTTCTGGTTTCAAGCACAGGGACAAAGGATTTTCAAGAAGTAGTCCAAACCTTAAAAATTCAGTTCTGTGTTAGGAGCAAAAGCATAACAGAGAGCTGTAGAAGTAGAGACATCTCAAAAAGGCTTACCAGACCTATAACAGCCCCAGGCAGTTCAACTCCCATCTGCTTGTGAAGTTGTCTTATTAGTCAGTGGCAAATGATGACATTTTTGCTCAAGGTCTACTGTCAAACTGTCAGCAGGCTGACATCTTAAATTCATGACGAAAATAAATATAAAGGACAAAAAAATCATTCTCACTTTTTCTTGCAGGTTTTATGGACTCAGAGATTACAGAACTGGTGGAAGATAAAATGAAGCAAATGACTAAAGAAACCCCCAGTGTTCAATCAAACTGATATAGGCCTGTAAGAAAACAAGTGAAAAGCATTATTTTAAATGAGAGGTTTGTGCAAGGCTATTGGAGACTTTACCTGTGTAGGAAAAATCTGCAACAAATAGGACAGATGTAAGCACTTTTGTGCAATTCAGTTTGTTATGCAAAACTTTTTTTTAACTCAGAATGTTGTTGAGAAAGCAGAGCAGAGGATGAGCTACATTTGGAGATAGCTGACAGATATAAATACCAGAAACTGAGAGCAGTTGTCTAGACTGGCAAAAATGATATGGCTAAGCACAATACGTTGAATTTGATAGATAAAAATGAAAACTGGGTTAAAAAGTCTAGCAGTCAATGAGGTAAAGCTGTGAAAGATAATGGCTTCTTTAAGGAATTGGAAGTATAACTTAGCACATCAGAGATCCATTTCTGACTCTTAAGCAAATTTCCTTGGCGAAAGGCCGTATTTCCTCAGGATATGGTCTCCTCTCTGCCCTGAGTTTTTGTACTGATCTCTTCACTACAGAAACAATCTCTCTCAACGCATGTACCTAAAGAGCCCATAAACCTTTACCTGCTGTTTTTGTTTATCTTGAAGCATGAGTAATAATAGTAATGAGCATTGTGTCATACTTGGGTTTTGAGGGGGGTCCTGGGAAGTGTCATTGTTTGGTCTGTGAAAACCAGCTTTTAACAGACAAGGCAGAGTAAGAAATAATTACCTCCTGTTGTCTTTTATGTCTTTTCCTGTAGTTTTAGACTAATGAATTTCAGCCTTTCTCTTTTGAATTGTAGCAGGTGGGTCAGTTTTTTGTCTGTCATACTGAACAACCTGTTACTTAAATAATTTTACTGTTTGGAACAGGGAAGATTGAAATAGAGCAAACAGGTTTTTAAAAAAGTCTAAATATTCTTTATATTTAATCAAAAGAGCTTAAAAAGTGAAAGCAATTATTTCAGTTCTAAAAGGAATTAATTTTTCCTATTATCATTTTTTTAAACTCTCCTGCCAACATATTTTGAAAATAAGGGTTCATATACATAAAGGAGCCACCGCTTGGTTAGAGAAGTACCCAAAATCACAACAATTGAACAAAATGTTTGCTGAAAGTATTTCAACATTCCTTGGAGGAAAAGCAGAGGCAGAAACTGAGAATTTTAGTCAAAACTAACAGATGGATGATCTGTTGCAGAAATTTCAGGGACTCTTTCTAATACTTTGCACATTCCCTCCAGTTGTTCTTTGGGATCTCACCAGTATTCCTTTGGGACAGTAACTGATGCTTATTAGATCCATAAAATATTTCCATGCTCAGGATTTTCTCATCTCACTAAAATGTTTGATTATTCCAAAAGTTTCCCATTCTGTATTGAGCTGAAGCTGAAACCTCCTAAAGACCAAACTCATGGACAGAGTGTTTATTTGGCTGAGGAAAAAGTCAATATTTTGGCAACTTCAGAGTAGGAAGTCTGACCTGTTTTCCCACAATGATGTCCTCAATGTCCCTTGACTAACAGGCTACATGGGAGAGGGGCCTTTTCTCTCTGTTGCTGGACAATAATTCCATCCTGGATTTGTGTCATCTTCGTGGTGAAAGACTTGTCAAAACTGATACAAGTCTGTGAAAAATTTTCTTTTCCTGACAGAAAGACTATTTTGTCAGAAACTTCCCAACTTTCCCTAGATACAGCTTTCTACAGTGTGCTGATAGTTGTGCACACCCTATTTAAGATAGAGGAAGGAATTATTTGCCCATTTGTTAATATTAAATATGATCTTTATTCTATTACCTTTCTCTAATCAGCACAATCAAAGTTTACTATTTGAATTTCAAGAGCACCTGGGATCAACAGGAACATATTGTCTTAGTATCTGTGAAAACAGGACAGAAATATGAAGCATTTTTGGAGTGGTTTTCTTTTTTTTTTTCTTTTTTTCTTCTTTCACCAACAATAAATATCTTTGCATCCTGTTCTTGGATTCAGTTATTCACTGAATGTGGCTTGCAATATGAACTGATATACACACACAGACACCGATGAATCCTGATGCTGTGTAGGAGTTGGTATTCCTACACTTTCAAAAGATGAAAGGCATTCTTCCTAGTGCTTGTTTTGTTTGATTCTCCTATGCAGCTATCCATTACAGTATCTTAGTGTGTAGTAACAGACCAGGTCAGTATTTCTTCTTCAGAAGAGACTTTTTGGACAGAGAGTCTGGTGATACTCTCCCTACACACCTGAAATGTCCTGAAATGGATGCAGAGCTTTAAGAATCAGAACAAATTCAAACCCCTCCACTGTGCTGGCATTCATACACCAGTGTCAACAAATCACTTCCTGGAAATCCATTCCTTCAAAGGCGAAGGTTGCCTTCCTCTTTAGATGTCTGCCAACCAGAAGCAAGGAAGAAGGATGCCACCTTGGATATGCCGCTCATACAGGTATGCACTATCAGCTTGTAGATCCTTTGCCTTCACAATCACCGCACTCAGTAAGCATTCTCAACCTTCAGGATGGCACTTGATGAAAAAAGATCTTCTCAGCTTTTTGATTTTAAAATGACAAAGAAAACATTTACATGATAAGGGACAAAAGTATCACAGCTTTCTCTTTTGTGGAACAATTGTTTATTGATAGTACCCACCTAAGCAGCTGTTTATTTAGTTAAAAAGGAGATTCACAGTGGCTTTTAAAATGCCTTTTAAGCTGATCAAGAAATTATGATACCAAATTGGGTTTACTTGTTTATAAAACTTAAACACTGACTGAAGAACATCGGTATTCATTCTAAATTAACTGAAACTGAACGAAGTTTTTATTTTCTTCAAACTGAGAACACAGCATAGAGAACACAACAATCTAATAGATATACATATTAAAATAGTACATAGTAGGTATTTGCTGAGTCTATCAAGCCTAAATCTTTACACAATCAAAATATCCCTTTTTGGGATGTAATCAGAAAAATGGCTTATACCAGTGATACTGATTCCAATCTCACTTTGTTAAATTGTTAAATCTCTTTAAAATTTACCATGATTTACCAGATTTATGCTAATAAAAAAATAACAGAAGTGAGATGAGAACTAGCCCCAGCTGGTGCTCAATACCTCTTAGCATTAGGATTTTGATTCATAAGTTCACTTGTGACTTCCATAGTATCCTTTCTTTACAGTAAAGAGATTCTAAATCATCTGACTGTGTTTATGAATAAATTATTCCTCTTCCCCGCTTTACAGAAACCTGGGGGGAAAAACAAAAACAAAACCCACCACACTTAATCATAGAATCACAGAATAGACCATGTCCATACCTCTCTTGACTATTTCCAAGGAGGGAGACTCTACAATCTCTCTAGGCAACTTCTGCCATGCTCCTTGTGGTCAGAAGGAGCTTCTTGTATTTCAGGTGGTGCCCATTACCTCTTGTCCTGTCACTGGGCACCACTGAAAAGAGTGTGGCTCCCTCTTTTTTGCACCCTTCCTTCAGGTATTTATACACATTGATGTCATACCCCTGAGCCTTCTCTTCTTGAGGCTGAGGAGTCCCAGCTCTCTCAGCCTCTCCTAATACAAGAGATGCTCTAGTTCCTTAATCATCTTATTGGCCCTTAACACCTTCAGGTCTTTTATGAACTAACAAAATAGCAACACTTGAATTATTTAAGCATTGAGTTCAACTACCCTCTAAGAAAGAATAATGGTCTGTTTTGATACAGAAATTGGGGATAAAAAATAGTCAGCATTTAAGATATATTTTACAGTGGTGAAGTCTGACATTCTGAAAAAATAACTTTTTAACTTTTGCATCCAGAGCATCCAGGTCAAAAAAAGGAACCTCAGAGGGGTATGGAAAATGTTACTTTTTATTAGTTTTATTACTCCGATTACCTTTTATTATCATTATTATTTATTTTTATTATTATTTATTTTATTATTTATTTACTTATTTATTTTATTTATTATTTATTTTATTATTATTTATATTATTATTATTTATTTTATTATTAATCATTATATATTGACTCTCAATTTACAGATTTTTGGGATGATTCGGTATTACAAATACAGAGACATATATGAGTGTCTACACTGAGACAGTCCTGCAGGAATGGGGACGACTGTGCAAAGACAGATTCCTCATTAGTGAGAAGTGTTCAGAAGTTTTCTTATACATGTATATTAAGTGTCCAGATTTCTAAAAGAGAGCCCGTTCTGAAGGCTGCTACTCTTCTCATAGTCCTGACTAGCTTTTTGTCCCCATCCCCTCAACAGTGAGACTAAGAAAGTCTACTCAGTTTCCATCAACAGACTCTACTATAAATAGTAGACTGCTCTGAGCATGTTACTTCTCACAAATGAATTGACATCAGATAGTATAAAGGCATATTGAGGGGAGGAGGAGCCAATAGACATTTCTCTTGTACTCTTTTTGGTAGTAAACATGTTGCAGCTACCATCCTCTTCCATTCTGACATCTTCCATCAGCACTATAGTTACCTGTTATAAAAATATCATGGCCAGAGTCTGATCCTAACATAATATTAGCAGAGGTGCTGTTACTATGAATTTTGCGATGAGAAGAACTGAGAATAAAAACAAACATTTATATATCCTAAATGTTTCTTCCTAAATGTCTCACATCATTGTAAAACAATGATGGCTTTTAAAAACAAACTAATCACCTTAAATACAAATATTATGTGAAGTTGTGACATTAGCTGTCTTTTTATATAAGATTCAAAATAGACCTCCATTAGCAGACTCTGAAACCTGATCACAGAATGATCAGTCTCTTTAATTTATAAATAAAAGAGAGCAATTCATTCTTAAATATAATAGGCATCATTACGGAAGATATGGAAGAAAAAACGTTAAAATTAGCAAAATGTAAACCACCAGTTTTTTATAAATATGTAAATGACGCATTAGTATTGTTAAAGGAAGACAGGAATAAATCTAACAAATTCACAAGGGAGATGTGAAAGGATGGTATGTTACCATTTCTTGGTGTAATGATCATTAAGAAAGATGATTGTCTTTCACAGTTCAGAGAAAGGATACCAATTCAGATGCCAATTTAAATTATAAATCAAATCTCCATCCTACAGTTCCAATGTAAAGTAGTCAAAACACTCATTGATTAAGTACTTAAGAGTTGTGAAGCAGAATTCTGGAAGAAGGGGAACTTAATCATATTAGAAGTATATTGCTAAACAACGGTTTTCATTTACAACCCATTAACAAAACATAAAATGGAAAGAAATGTTCAACCTGAAGCCACAAAGGAAAAGTACTCTGCACATGAAAACAAAACAATGCCTAGTACGCAGTACAAAACAGGAGATGTTCATAAATGTTTAGTCTTACCTAATCCTGCCAACTCTGACAGTTATGGGTAGTCCTCAGTTCAGGAGAAGTTCTGGCTCATTTTCTGGAAGCTTGGTTCATTTAGGAAAGCATAAGATAGTTACATTTAAAAGTGAAGAACATGTTTTAAGACAAGATAAATACCAAGTGTTATGTGTGGGAACCAAAAACTCAGTTATCACACATAGAGGTCCAACCAGAAAGGGAGGCAGTTCTCTGGAAGTCTAAGGTTCCTTTTCTTTAGTTTCTGCAGTTACTCTCAAAAACTTGCCTGCTCCTTTGTTTCCTTCTTGTGGACTTTTCATGAGACCACATTCATAAAAAAAGATGGAAGAGAGGCAACTCTTAGGTCTAGTGTCCTAATAAGATTCTAGTGTCCCTTAAAAGCTGGATAGAAGCATACCAGTCACAGTCAGTGTCTTTTGGAAGCCTTAGAGCAAGGGACAGTACCCTTCATTTTAATAGGACTTTTTGCTGTATTTGTATTGGAGTATTTAAATTAAGCTTTGCCTTTCAAAGTACACAAAAAATCCACTTGAGATGATGCAGTCCTACGATTCTTGAGGTAATATTTCAGGTAAGTGTACTGCATCAGCATCAGAGACAGAAATAAAATTTTGGAATTTTTTTTTTGTCTTTTGCCTGTTATGTAGCAGTTAGAGGTCCAGGGCCAAAACAGGGTTTCTCTGAACTTCATTAAATGTTCCCCACTAATATGGCCCATTATCACAAATGAGATGAGAACATGTTCCCATTTTCTCATTCAGGATATTCTGATTTATTCTGGGGAACTATCAACCTTAGAACATCCTCAGAGTACTGAGAAGACAGGCTTTCATTAACAGAGCTAGAGGATTCTCAGCTGGCAACAGTGATTGGTTAAATATCCTTGAGCAAGACAGCAGCATTATTCATGTTATTTTACAAAATTAGTGTTCGGTTACCTGTCTCAAGAACAAACCATGGTTGTAAGAGAAAGTACATTGTTTTTTGAATATTGCTAGTCTGAAATCTTACCAAAGTTTAACATTAAGGCTAGAATTCTAGGCCAGTATTTCTGTTTTGTATAACATACTGGTATTTTTTTCATAAGTGAATTGCATGCTTTCTCTGATGTCCTAAGCAACAGATGTCTCATTAGCACCTGAGCTATGCCAGCTCCTGTGGAAGGCTGCAAACTGATTAAACACATGCTCCATTTTTTATCTCTTTATGAGTCATTACTTAAAGGTTTTATCACCAGATTGCCATACTTAATTACATGTAACCATAATTAAATATGAATATATGCAGACCTGGATTTTTATTTTTGCTATAACTTCAATAAAATATTTTCCTGTTTGCTAATGAAATGCTATAGGAAAGGAGAGAAATAAAAAGAGAAAGAAGAATCCAACAAGAATTATCAAATATATATAAAATATCTATCAAATATCCTTGTGAACTATTTAGAAAAAGCACTTTTTTTTTTTTTTCTAGAAGAGGATGACATTGTGTGATAAATATATAAGGCAGAAAGCAATGTTTTGATATTTAAAGATGTCATTTGTTATCCACCACACAGATATAAGCATGTAGAAGTCATGCCAGTCCTTGGGAAACTCAGGGAGTGAGTCCTCTTGGAACAAGATTTTGGGCACATGAAGAAGGCTTTGGGAATTGTCAGTGTGCATTTACGAAGGCTAAATAATGCCTAACAAATGTCTTCATCTTCTATGATAAAATGACTAGGTTGGTGGATGGGTAGAGAGCAATAGGTGTCATTTACCTTGACTTCTGCAAGGCTTTTGATTCTGTCTCCCTCAATATTCTTGTATCCAAGTTGGGATGCTATGGTTTGGCTGAATAGACAACTAGCTGAGTAAAAAAAATGTTTGCATGATTGGCCTTAAAGGGTTAATTGATTATACTCTACCTGGATGCACATGACAAGTAGAGTACCAGTAGCAGGTAACCCCCTTGGGACCTGTCCCCTTCAACATCTTCATCAGTGATGTGGGAGAAGTAATGGAGTGTTTGTTCATAAAGTTTTCAAATGGCATGAAATTGGGATCAGTCAATACATTGAAGGATGGGGTTGCCATCCAGAGAGACTTAGGTGGGTTGGATGAATGGGGTCAACAGGAACCTTATGAAATTCACAAGGACATGCACATGAGTCATGCACAAAGTCATGCAAATGAGAAGAGGAAATCCTTGCAGACATACAGGCTGGGAAGTAGCTTTCCTGAAAAGGCCCTTGGGGTCGTGGCACACAATGAACTGAATGTGAGCCACCAGTGTGCCCTGGCAGCAAAGAAAGATCCTGGTCTGTATTAACAGGATCATAGCAGTAGATCAAAAGAAGTGATTATTTCCCTCTGTTCAGCACTTGTCTGACTGCATGTAGATACTGTGTGCAGTTTATACCCTCCCAAAGAAAGACATACATGATAAACTAGATCATGTTGACCAGAGGGCCACAAACATCTCCATGGGCTGGAGCACTTTTCCTGTGTGGAGGAGGAACTAGATATCATTCATCCAGGAGAAGAGACAAATTCAAGAGGACCTATCAGCAGGCCTCCCCAGTACCTGGGAGGAGGTTACTGCAAAGAGGAAGCCACACTGTTCATCGTGGTGGGTGGAGGGAGGACAAGAGAAAACAGGTATAAGGTGAAATGAAAGATCTTCACACTGTGTATGAGGAAAAGGTTTTTCACCATGAATACAGCCAAGCAGTAATGCAGGTTGCCCAAGGAGTTTGTGCACTCTCCATCCTTGAAGATTTTCAAGACCAGACCGCATGAAGCCCTGAACAAGATGGTCTGATCTTATAGCTGGCCCTGATTGAAGCAAGAAATTGGACTAGAGATCTCTTGAGTTTCTTCCAGCTGAAATTTTACTGTGATTCTAATCTTCGCCCATTTAGGAACCTGCCAGTATCTGTACTCATGCAGGATTTTGCCCACAGATAGTATTAGACTTTTTGTCGCCTTGAAAATGCTACTCACAGAGGACTGTGTATTTTTAAAAATATTCAGGTTAGAGTCTGAGATATGACAAGTTTTCCAATTCAAATGACCTTACTTTGGTACATTATGGACACATAATGATTGTTAAGTATATCAATAAAACTGTTTCTTTAAAAGATTATGGAAAAGGCACATATAGACAGTTTCCAATTTTCAGAAGTTCCCCAGGTACATATTGTACCTAAAAAAAAAAATTATATAACTGTTAAGTTAAGAGCACATTATTTCACTGAGTTTATTTCACCAAGAATGTTGGTATGGCAAGAGCTATGCTAATATTTTTTGAATGCTTATAGGCTCGGAAGGCACAACCTGAGCTGAGTGTTGCACAGTTCATTAAATGTGCCCTGCTGTCTTTTCTAGCTGACCTGGCTCCTGAGTAGTTTCCAAACATACTGATAACATTGTTTTTTTTTTCTTCAGGCTCTTTGTCTAGCTGATAATACCTCTTTTGGTAATAAAATATGCTTATTGTATTTCATTTGTTGAGTGTGCTGTTATTCCTTACTCTTTATGTAGGTCAAGCTCTGGGAAACTTTTTCTCTGAGTTTCAGCCCAACTTCTGTTCTGTAAAGCTGAATTAAGTTTATAGATAAAACAGCTTCTGCTGTTTCAAATTCTACTCCTAGTCCATGAAAGCTGTCATTCTAATCTCCTTTCCCATCTCCTCTTGTTATGTGGGTTAAAATAAACCATCAGTCTCAGAATTGTGTATTAGGTTTGAATTGCCTCATTATAGCAACACCAAAATGGGATATTTAAAAAGAAAAAGAGAAAAGTAAAAAAACCTGAAAAACTTTCCATCGCTGTTCAGTAATGATTTAGACAGCCCTTTAATCTAAAGTCTCTAGACAGGCTCTAAAACTACAGGAGACTTCTGCAATGTGTGGAACAATATTAAAATACATGATGGGATGTCATAATGTAAAAAAGCTGGAGTTTGGGGGAAACTAGAAAGAAAGTTAAAATTGTATTAAATCTGGCTCTGTTGAAAGCAATGTGAATTTTGTCCCTGAGATTTCATCCGTTGTGGGCTAATTTTTCTAAACTGCTGAATTAGTTAGTGGTTTTGGGTTGATGTTTTGAGTGAAGAAGTGTATCCGGGTCCCCATAATCTGGAATGCTTCAGCAGAAGTGAGGTTGCAGTTTGATGGTAGATACAGTCCTGGATTAGGAGTGCTGTGTAAACTGGACTGTCAGGGAGGGGTACAGACTGCTGGGCAGAATGACTCATTGAGTTCACGCCCACTCTAAAGCAAGGAACTGTTTGTTGCTTCTGGTCTGTATTAGCAACAAAGATGCTCACTCGTGTGTTTTTGGATGTAGGAAACTTGTCCTGGTACTCATAAATTGCTGAAATCACTGCTAATAATCTCCACTAATTTGTTTAAGAAAAAGAGCAAAATATCCTTTTTATTACTTCAAAAGAGATCTGAAATTGATTAATACATGTTAATTGCCTGGAAGATAACAAGGATTGTATATATGTTAAAAACTGAAATTATTTGTAAAAATAATTCAATATTATATAATTAAAAATATATTCTTGTGCAGTAGGTAGATGAAGATATTGTTAAATGCAAAATGGTTTAATTTAATTTCATTTTTAAATCCTAGCAAGAATAATGAATAGGATGATTTTTTAGTGCAGTAAGTTTCATTATATACTTTTTTCTACACAACGGCTTTGAGTTCACAAACACAGAAGTGCATCTTTGAATTGGTAGTGGTAATTAGTGTGAATGAATTCATATGTAAACTGGTGCTTGCTAGGGAACTCTTAAATACATACTTTGACATCTTTACAAGCTCTTTAAACTTTCCCTGGAAAACATCAATGTTTCAGATGACAGTGATGCAGCCTGTTAAAGACAGTCTGAGTATAATTAAAGACACCTGCCACCATTTCCTCATTTAAGTGTTTGAAGTTGGAAAGGAAAGAGCTGATTCGAAATATCTGGGAAAATGAAAGGGAATAAAGAAAACAGAGAGAAAGTGAAAAGCAAGCCACATCATACTATCTCTCTTTGTGGAGACCGTCTTCTTGAATGGTAGTGTGTCCTCCCATTGTGCCTGGCAGTTACAGGCTTTCTTTGCTCACCTGGGGGACTCAGGTTTCAGAAAGTGAGGGCAGTTGTCTTTCCTGGATCTTTGCCTTTCTGAGCCTTTTTGTTCTCCAAACCACAGAATCGGCAGTGATGTCTTCAGAAAGAGGTCTAAGAGCTTTTTTTTTTTTCTGGTTTTATTACACTGGGACTTCATAGCACAGTGCATTGATTTTATTTAACACTTTTATAGGCACAGATAGTGGCTTTATGCTGAAGCTCTTAGAGTTTCATAGCTCTGCCTCAGTGCTTAAGTAACTTCTATTGGCACTAACACCACAGCAGTTATGTAAGTGAGGTGAGGAGAGAATAAACCATATAATGAAACTAATGAATAAATGGTTGATAATATTTTAAAACATCTATAAACTGCAATACTTGGCAGCATAGATGTCTAAGTGCTGGAAGATGTATTCCAGATATAATTTCTGAGTGCTTTCTCACCCCTGTGGGCTAGAAGTGATTCTGAATGTTGCTGTTCAAATGTTAGAGAGAAAAGTCCCACAGTTTAGAAAATATGTGGTCATCTTCATGGATTAAATGACAATGTCCATTAGATATCAGGGAAAATGTGTATCCAGGATTATACAGAACATTAAAAAAAAAAAGAACTTTAGGAGGCTGGAGTCAGTAAAGACTCTACTGACATTCCTAGAACCAATCCAAGACCTTCCAGAGAAATTGTCTTGAGGAGGAGGAGGTCATATAAATAGACATTTCAGACACATGCAACCACATCCTTGGTGACTGCAGTCATAAACTTTATACGATCATTGAGAAGTACTCTGTCATCATACACATTTAAACTGGTATATGTAGACTCAACAAGACAAATTCATTTGGCAGAATCTCCAGTCTTCCTTAGCCAGACCACTTCTAGTACCTGAGGTAGATGGAGCAGAGCTACAGCAAGTTTGTATGATGTATTTCAGGCTCTCTGCTATTAAAAGTGGGTAAGACTATTCCACATTTCTGATATTATGATGATGATTAATTGATTATGTGACCACTGAATACAGGGATAGACCTCCTACAAATCTTCACATATTGTCAAATACAGTATCCATTTATGGAAAAGAATAAATAAAAAAACAACAGGAAACAACAAGGAAAACATGGGTAAATGAAATACAGAAAGTAGAAAAGTGTATGTGTCCAAGAGATACTTCAAAGGTCTTTTCCCTTTAGCGCTATGAAACCTAAGACAATAAATTGTCACTTTGCTATCAAAGTAAAGCATTTCTGCTTTTTGAAATCCATTCATGTGAACATATCCTACAGATATTTTCTAAATTGGTGTTTGTGTTGCAGACAAATCACCTTCTAAGGGCTGAGAAAATCTAATGATCTCCTGTAGTTAAAACAATCTCTCTTCTGGTGACATCATCAGTATTAGCAGTTTCAGAAAAAATACCTAACACTTAAAAAACTGTTTTCTGTGATGGGATCATTGATTCACAAATATGCAGTAAATACAGATTACAATAATACAATAAATGCAGATTAAAAAATCCTTTTGAAAAAGGATGCAAGGTTTTTAATGCTATGCCACCTATCTGAGGGTGATTCTTCCTTTATTTCTCTATGCTTTATAAAATACTGGTGTTCAAGGTGATCTGGTTTGGGGGAAAAGGTTTTATTCTCTTCTCATATTTGCTTTTGTCCCACAGTTTGCCTTTTGGATCATTTTGAAACAGTCTTTCACAGAAGAGTCAGGTATGCTGAAATGAAAGGAAAAAAGATAGCCATGCTCATCCATTCTTCCTGTTATAAATATTAAAAGTCTTGAGCTTGCCCCACTGGAGCACAAAGAACAGCTGTAATGGTGACATTTACAAAGCAGATAGTTCAGGTGTCAGCTAAGGCGAACTGTTACGGAGTTGTACAAAGAGGAAATGGAAGAGCAAACTGTCAGTATTAACCAGGAGCAGAGCCACGTGGAGATTACATTCCCAGATTTAGGTATCATGACTCATTTTTTTGTCCTTCCTCCAGTGTTTTGAGGTTAATTTTCCTTTTCATGAAAATTCAGTGCTGTACAGAGGAAATAAAGATTCTATCACTCCCTCATCAGTCAGAGTGGCCTAGGGATTTTATTTCTGTGACTCGATATCACAGAATAATCAAAGTGAATGGATCAAGTTCTACTCTGTGGTGGCACAGCACACTATGCTCTCAGTCACACCCTCTTTTTCCCAGATGATACTGGAATCAGTGTGCTGGGGAAAAGTTCCTTTTCTTCAGTCAGTGTCAGTTCTGTCATTAGGAGATTGTTTCTTCATAGGGAGCCATCACAATGCAGCTACCTAATGTTGTTATTTTAGGTTATGAATTACGATGAATGAACAAATAGATGACAAATGAACTCTCCACTGAAGACAGGGTGAACTGCTGAAATTTACTGGTTTGGGTTCTGGGGGGGGATAGAAACTAGGTAATGAAGTACTAGTTTATCAAGCAAATCTGGTTAAGATATATAGTAAGGAGTGAATGAGAGATGATTTTAACCCCTAGATTAAAAGTCTGTAAATCCTCAGCTGAAATGTGCAGACAAATGATTCAGCCGCACAGTGAAAGAAAGAACAGGTGCTGGTATGAAAAGGAAAACCCAGACTGATCTATTAACCTGTTGGTGTTAAATCAAGC
This sequence comes from Strix uralensis, assembly GCF_047716275.1. NCBI lineage: Eukaryota > Metazoa > Chordata > Aves > Strigiformes > Strigidae > Strix > Strix uralensis. The sequence continues at coordinate 112,791,331 of NC_133975.1, read as the reverse complement.
TAAAAAAGCTCTTAACAGAATCAATTCTGAGCTTGATTGTGGGTAACCTCTTCTCCATTGGTATGCGTACCTGGTGTAGTTCTCCTGTTCTGTACCTAAGAAAGCACTAAGCTCAAGGGAGTAAATGCATCTGAACTGGCCTTTGTGCTAGGACGAGAATTCATGAAGCAATCCCAAGAGAAGCTGGAGACTGAGAAAACACTATCAGAACACAGTGCAGTTGCAGTGCTTAAACTTATTTGTCATGATTTACTCATATATTGTTAAACCTCACATTCAATTTATATGGGATAGTTAGCATGGGCCCTAATATCAGAAATTAAATATGGATCCTTTATCTGGCCAGCAACATGGACCCAACTCCATATTTCCTCACCTTTGCAACTTAGGCACTGGACTCTTCTTACTCTTCAGCTGACTATATAATTAATGACTTACCGGATTTAAGAAGCAACTTAATGAAAGATAAAAAGGAATAGAAGTTATAATTAGCAAAATAAAGGACCAAGTTATAAGTTAAATGTCTCTGAGTCAGAAAAGAAAGGTATAAGACAGAAGTATAACATCCAATTACTGCTCACTGTGCAATTGAAGGGAAAAATTTACAGGAATATTTCCCACTCTTTGCTTTTCCAGTGGCTGATTTCTTTGAGTGAAAGACAAATCTGCAGTCACACATGCTGTATTGCGTTTCTGCCCAAAATTATTTCATGTCTGTAGGAAAGCTTAAAGAAAGTCACTCTAGCATACATTGCTTGATTCGATAGGAAACAGCCACAGAGATTGCTGCAAAATGAAGAAACTGAATCATCAGGATAAGAATGGGAGCAGGAGCTCTAATTCTTTGAACAAGTTGTGTCAATACCAAGCATGTCAGTTTCCAAAGCTATTAAATGGAAATTATAATTTTTCCCTCCGTTGTAAATACTGTGAGATCTACTGATGAAAAGAACACATTAGGCTAGTATGAGTATCAGTAGTATGATTTCTGAACATGTGGTAGTGGCAGTAATGGATTCATACAGTTAAATATATGCATTTTCAGATACTATGGTAATGAATGAGTCACATAACATTATAGATTCTCAAATGCACTAGTAATTGTTCTAGAAGTGGTTTCATTTCATCAATTGTTCATAAACTATTCAGGGTGATTAACTGACCATTCGCAATCAAACACATTCACTCTGTACATTAAAAAACATCATAAAGACATTTGTCATATTGATTCAAATAACAAGGACATTCAAGAATGTTTTGATGTGCCTCTGGCTATTTGGCGACAAAGTACAGGATTAAGCAGATTAAATGAATTATTCAATGAGAATTTTTGTTCAACTCTAAAGGAAATTTATTGGAAATGTTACAACTGTATAAACTTGAAGCAGAAATGATATTGAAATGTGTAGGAAAAATGTTGAGAATGCATTATTTGTTTATGAGGCAGAAAGGAAAATATGCTTTCATTAGTTTGCAAAACAGGCCCAAGATTGAGACACACGCCTATGTACCCAAGTGTAGGGCACAGGGGCAAAACCTGTGTGAGGGAACACTTCCTATTGTATCACAATTAACATTAAAAAGGGAACAAATCTCTTACCATATAATAGCAATGTTGCCAATTTACTGCTGCTTTTTGGTCAGTCAGTCAAGCTTTTGTGATTAGAAGAAAAGGAAAGGGAATTATTTTGTAATACAGATTCCTGCTTTTCATTAACTTTTTTTCCTTGTCCTATTTAACATCAGTGAAGCACAAAAATGAAAGAAAAAAGGAAACAAGATAATAAAAATATTGGAACATCTAAAATGACTGTTTTGAAATAGAAGTGGTTTGGAATTGATATGATCAGGAGCAAAATATAACTGGGTTTTAAGTTTTATAAAAGTTGTTAAATGTCATTATTATATCAGAAGTCTCAAAAAAATTGATGCCTTTTCTTAAAATCACAGTGATCTGTGTAGTATGATTGTGTGAGGATCCTAGCTTTTCTTGTTTTGACACTGTATTTACAAGATACAAATCTTAATACATGAACATATTCTACAGCAGATTAAGCGTTCCAACCAAAAAAAAGAAACAAGCACGTCTGGATTTTTGAAGCAGTATTGTTATCTTTTCTACAACCTGATCATTTCTCTAAAAATATGCGAATTGGCAATATTAATTTCAGTCCTTTCTGAAAAGTAACTATTTCTTTTGTAGAAACATTAAGACTTTACTTTATGTGGCCAAAGGATACACAGAGTTTCTCAGTTATTCAGCATTAGCTGAATCCAAACAGTGCATGGTAAAATGTAATAGAATGAACGAAGATGTCTTCTTAAATTGAGTATGGCTTAAGTAGCTTCTTTATTCTCCTGTTATGAAGTGTCAGTTGCACATAAAAAATCATACATCTTTACATAAAACCACTGGAGTTAATTTGACTTGAAATGGGAGTTCTTTGGTACAATGAAGAAGACTCCAAGGAAACAGATGCAGTAAACCAAAGTCCTGCTCAGAGGAGTCTTTTACAAACTCCACATTTACATGGCCACAGAAGGAGAATTTCATACCTTCTGGGGACTTAAATTTTGATACAGATGGTCCTATAGTGTGCAGAAATTCACATCAGTGCCTTGAATTTTGCCTCTTTCTACCCTGGGCATATCCAGAAATAGATTGTGAATCCTCAAATGTAGCCTTTATCTCAAAGAGTTAGACTTTTTTATTACAAGACATTAAAGTTCATGAACATTGCTCTGCTGGATATCTGTCTGAACTGTGCTCTTCTGTTATTAACTAAGCCATGCCATACAGCACCTGTTCTTTGATTTGAATGGGCACTCATGCTTTTGCTGATGAACATACATAGAGTAAGTAACTTAGATATACATTCTCTGAATTTTAGTGCACTGAAACTCCATCTCTTGAATATGCAAAAGGACAGATTTATAAATTTGTGGATTTCATATAAAAAACCATGAAACTGAACCCCCTTAAATCCTTTTGTTTTGTTTTGTTTTGTTTTGTTTTGTTTTGTTTTGTTTCTGTTTGGTACACATATATCTGGGGATGGTATTTTTTTAGTATTCTTAACAGAGAAGCAGACATAAAGCACATACAGAATGTGATAGTAGTTGACACATGATTCATCAAGAATAAACAGTGGCAGATGGAAGCTTGCAGATAAACTCCCATTGCCTAAAATAAGCTGCCTGGACTCTTACATATCCACAGGGAGTCACACAGGAAGGTTACAGGGAGGTCAGAGTCCAAAAGATGAACATATCCATGAGAGGTGATTGAGATTCTGCTTTGGCCATGTCTAACAATTTGTGTTTTCTGTAGGATTGTACTGTGAATCTCACACACCTTTGACATATTTATAATATTCCAACTCTTGAAATCCTCTGATTTTTACATTATTACTTATTTAAAATACTACTTAAGTCAACTAAAAATACCTAAGAGAAAAAGAAAATAATATTTTTTTAACCTAAATAAATTTCAGGCTGATCTCATAATTTTTCAAGCCTGACATGGCTTTTGGGTACTTGTTGTCAGCAGTACTGGGAAGGGGAAGACAGGGCTAACATTGCTATTGTAACAGGGTTCCCCACTTTCTGAGGTTATTTTCCTGATCCTGAGGTTGTGCGTGTTAAAAGAAAACACTTCTTAGCATTGTGGTATTGCCTTAAGCATGCCATGGTGAAGGTTCTTGTTATGTTGACTATGGTCCCTCTCTTCATGCCTTTGCATGGCTCTGATGCTATGGTACTTAGCAGGTGAACTTAGAAGCAGCCTCCAGTGGAGCTGCTTGGCTCTAAGAGCAGTTGTGCATGACAAACCATTGCCTTTCTCTAAAAGCTTGTTTTAAAGTCCTTTCTAACCAACAGGAATCCCTGTCTGGATCAGATCCAACATCCAAATTTTGCAGCTCCCATTCAGGCTAATGCCATAAATGGAATGAAGCACCTGAGTCACTCTGTGGAGTAAAAGTAGCAGGGTCAGGACCCCAGACAGTGAAGTTTAAACCATGCAAAAACCTCCCCTCATGAACCAGTGAATAGAAACCTCCAAATAACCAAACCAGATGTTACAGCTTGTCTTTGGATTCATTCGTTACCCTGCATTTTGTAGGAGGGATTGCATTCACCCTTGTTTAATGTCGTCTAACAGTGATTATGTTTAGTCAGTAAATTTAAGCATAATCTACACATGTTTATGACAAGTTGAGATCCAATCTTATAAGGTATAAAAAATTCATTACATTTAAATATTCATTGTTAGAAGAAGCTGGATTTCTATTTGTGATAACAGAAATCAGTATGAGCAGGCAGACAAAATATATTAGGAAAGTAATTCAGGAGAAAAAGAAAAACAATGCAAAGTCTTTATATGTGTCTGATTTACTAAAAAATGCATAAGGACAAGGATATGGAGCTGACTTTGAGAAAAAATATTAGTTCACTGCAGAAATGAAACATACCCAATTAGAAACACCTCCCTTTTAAGCACAACAGTCACGTGTTTGTAAATTAATCCTTGGTGGTGTTTCCTCAAGGAGTGAACATCTGTCAGTTGTTATCTCTGCCGTGTCCCCTCAAAGACAGCAGATATGCTCTGGGGCAGCTGCGCTCCCTGCAGCATCCCATATTTCTGGTTCCCCACTTCTGGAGCACAGTGTAGCTCCCTCCTTTCCAGACACTTGAGTTTCTTTTCACGGGAAATCAGGGCAAATGGGGGGATTGAGAACATTCCTGTTTCTTCCCATTATACCGTTGGGACACAGCTAAGAGACACATCTGGGTACCAGAACCACAGAGGAAACACAGCTCATGGTATTGACACAGCTGTAAGTGTTGTTGATGTAGGAAGTAACATAAACATATTCTAATATCCTAAGAAGTCTGATTTAAATGCCTGAAGACAAAGTTATAAATATATAATTTATCTCATAAAGGAAGTCTGGAACTCCAGAGGCTCAGCGTATGAGAATGAAACATAAAGACTTTCACCATTCTGAGCTCAAATCTATGCTTATTGATAAAGTGAAATATCTTACTAACTGATGGTTGTGGGATCACCTCAGCCCAGACCCTAGCAGAAGCTCAAGAACATCCTCTACTCTTCTCATGGTTCAGAACCCAGAGTAGTCTCAAGAGTTCAAGGATAGAGAGAGGCATGAAGAATAAAATCTGTTTCTAGTGATGTCCCTCCAGAGCAACACTGGGCTGTATTTGGAGGGTAATATGAGGAAACTTCTGCAGCTACAATTTCTATATTTTGTAGATAAAAACACAGGACTAGCTGTCTGGCATTCTTCAGCAGTGCTAGAATTACACTGTTTACTACAAAGAACATTAAAATCCCAATATAGTTTCCTAATTTATTTGCCAAATAAATGAAAAATTATCTCTGCAATTTATTAATAACATTTTTACATGATGCCTCAATTAAAAAAGTAATTCCAATTTAAATTGGTGTCATCAACAGTGATTGGTCTACTTTATTGATTGATCACTTACTAAAAATAATCCATCCATAATGAATTTAAAACACTTTTTAGATAGACTCAGAAAATCAATAACAAGACAGAAAGTGTCATGAGAGAAGAAGCTTCTGTCTGTCTTCTTAAAATATAGATGCTGGTTCCTGCCTGTAGACTTTTGTTTACTGTTGACCTAATATTACATTTACCAAAAAGTAGATGGATGAAAAGGAAATGATAAGAAAATGAAAGGTTTTGTAAAATGGGAGTAAGTGGAAGAAACTTTATTGTACTATAATCATGCATAGCACATTCTACAGAAATGACTATAAGGAGAGATGGCCTGACCCAGACAAGCACCTTTAGCAACTTCATTTGTCAGAGAGAGTCAGTTCAGTTCATGCTTAAGATCACCACTCCATCTTATGATTTCAGTCTCTCCAGAATCATATATTAAACAAAGGTATCTCTGACGACACATCAGGCATCTCCCACTGATAGCCCCAGAGCAGTATGGAAAAAACCCTGAATTTCTGCCTTTCTTCCCTCTCTCATCTAGCAGTATTGCATCCAACAGCTTGTAGAGGTCTTAGGAATGCAAAGAGACAAAGCAAAATAAAACCATCAAGTCAAATTACTTTTCATTTTATACACTCTCATTTATTTCTCTTGCAACTTGCATTTAGGCTTTTTGTCCCCCATTTTTAAGGCCTGCCATGACTCTGCTGTAGTTTAATCTGTTATTCCCTCCACAGCCTAACCACCTGTGTTTTAAACTCCTCTCTTAATAAACATTTTTATTTCCTTTATAATTTCATCTCACGATCTTCTTTCATCTGTGAACTAGCTTAGGCTTTACTACTGCTCTCTCCCTCGGACCGTCACAAGGACATGGGCTTACATAGGGTTATGGAAGACATGGGACAAGTCACTGCACATCTTCTGAGCCTTAGTCCATTACCGTACCACTAGTATGGACTAATTAACCTTAGTGGAGTCCACTTTCACTGTGAGCTAAACTTGTCTTAGTCACAGCTGCCTTTTGGATTTAAAATCACCATGATTTTTCAGATGACATTGCCTACCGATTTTTCAGATGACATTGCCTACCTTTTCCAAGAGGTATACTTGTGTTTTTCAGTATACAGATTAAGTTTAGTGTAATATCTGCATTTTAATTTTGGATTTATAAGGAGACTTTGCCATTTATATTTCAACCTCTGTGAGTATCATATTTTAATGAACACTACTGATGCACAATGAATGCTATTTCAGAATACAGTCTAAACTGAAACAAAATATGACAGGACCAGCAAATGTCTTTCAAATATTTCTTGAAATGCAAATCAAACAAGGAAATATTTGCCTCTCCTTCTTAGAGGAATTCACATCCAAGTGGTGAAGCATCATTATCTTTTACCCTAGAAGTTTAACTGACAAAAACGGAGGAAAAAATGTAGTCTATTGATGATAGCACGGACACAAAGTTAACTACTGAAATGCTACTATAATGCTATATAAAAAATATATAATATAATATGAAATGCCAGTAATCAATTATCTTTGTCAAGAAAATCCAACTGTATTTTCTATCTTGTTTAAGATTCATGCTTTTATCCTTTAACAAAATGAATTCCTAGACAGGATATTGTAAAAGAGGTTGATGGAACATCTTTTTCCCAATAGTATCTTGGTATTGAAAAAGCAGTAGAAAGACCTGTGTGTCAAGGCAAGAAGAAGGAATATTTAATATTAAACAGTACATGGGTTAAAGATATCTGAGGGAGAAAGGGTGAGGGTTTAGGCAAATAACTGAGGCAGAAGTCCACAGGTCAATTCACTGGAATTGTATCTTCAAGCAAATCTCCACAGCTGAAGTTTAGAGTAGTTTTTTGTTTGATTGTTTTGTGGGTTGTTTTTTTGTTTGGTTTTGTTTTGTTGTTTTTTGTTTTTTCCCTATTTTGCTTTTAATTCAATCTTTAATTGGATCTGAGGTTTATGAAAGTTTTTGGGTTTGTTTTTTTTTCAGGCAACAGGAGCATCAATTTTTTCCTTATTGAATGAGAGCAGGCTGAACATCATCCATATGCGCAGAAACCCATGCTAAAGAGTAAAGTTACTGATGCAACACGGCAAACCAACTCCTGCGTCTGCATATGGAACCAAAGGCTCTGCCACAGAGCCCAGCTGCTCTCAAGGTCACATATGGCAAAAGGAAAGATGATAACACTTAAGTTTTTGATGCATGCAGGTTATCATGACTAATATGACCAATACCTGCTTTCTAAGGCAGCTGCTTCATGAATAATCAATGAGAGAGCTGTGAATAAGCAGATGGATTGTAGCTGATGAGTTCCCTCTGGGCAGGCATAACACAGTTAGCAGTTATGTATAACAAGTATCATATAATACAAGAATTCCACACTGCAGGCACATCACTAGAAGTGGATAACACCAAATGCAGCTCTGCATGGGTTAGTGTATGAAAAAGAAGGGTGACGCAGAAATGTCAAACCCAGATGAGAGTTTGCTTAAGTGTGTGTTTATGTTTGTGTACTTTAAAGAAATAGTGCACCATGTATAGAAAAGAGGACAAATTCCTCCCTCAGTAAGGAACCTGAGAACACATTGTATTAAGTGCTATAAATGTATAAGGGAACTGGCAATTACCAGTTTTCTGCAAGAATTGCAGGGATTAAAGTAGCTGATAGATATTTGTTTGATGTGTTTTTCAAAAGAAAAGACCAAGTGAAAATACAGTTCATTTTATCTTCCTCAGTGAATATGTGTTCTGTGTCATTCATTTAAATAAATACAAACACCTCTTTCACATACTTTTAAGGGCCATATGAAGAAATTGGCCTTGTAACTAAAGCACTCCGATAGGACTCATGCATTTGTCATCATTTTTATAGTCTTCTTCTGTGACCTTTGACAGGTCACTTAATGTAGGATCTTATTTTAAACATCAAAAGCTAGGTTGAATGGATGTTCCAACCCTTTCTATTAGATATTAGACCCTGGTAGTCACTTGCAGAGGGTGATTAGCAGTCTGGATTTTAAGATATTTAGATTATTATTTTAGGTAATGTCTTTTTCAGATCCCACCCTTGCTCCAGATTTTCTGTGGATATTTAGACAAACGTGGCATTGCATGTGTATTTGAAGACCTGTAAAAAGGGAATAATATCAAGAACACAATAACAAAAATATTTTTGTTACACTGTGCATCTAGATTGTTAACTTTTGATATATGAAGGTTATCTCTTAAGTTGTATAGTATAATAAGATCCAGTGTAGATTGAAACATCTAATTATTATGTCATGTAAATAATTATTTAATCACTTTTGTCCCACAGTAGCCAGGATGGCCCTAGCCATTTTAATAAACTAGATAATTAGCTTTGTATAAATGTTTTATGATCAGCAAGAGAAATATATAAGTAGAGAGCCCCTCTGATTCCAGGATCTAAAAGTTCATTAGTATTGATTTACTCTTCACATTTTCTGCTGAAGTAGATGGAGCAAATCAAACTGGTTGCTGAAGAACAGTCATGTCTTGAGAGAAAGACAGAAATGGTTTAAGGACATATTATTAATTACTTCAGGAATAAAAATTTAAGACAAATTTTCCCAAATTGAAAAAAGAAAGAAATTCTATATAGACAATAATTATATAAGGTGGACTTTGGCCAGGATACTGTGTTAACACAAGTTTTGAAGGAAAGCACCATAGAATTTTTAATGATTATAACTGATTAAGAGGTGAAGTTTAGAAATGATGGGTACATGGAGTACCTCTTGAGAGAATGGCATTACTGGATGCAGAGCGTTGATGAAGAGCTAGCTTTTCTAGTTATAGGCAATTTCATTTTTTGAAAATGCTGTAAGAGAAAATTATGAACTACATCACTAATAAACAGTATTTTCTGTGACATGATTTTATCCATCACAGCTTTCTCGATACAGTGGTGATCTGATCCAATTTTATAAAATACAAAATGCCTCCCAAATTATAGGATGTTCTGCAGTCATCATGCACTTCGCAAATAGTATGGTATATTTTTCATCTTACAATATCCGATCATCATGACACTACTATATCACAATGATGACAGTACTATGAGACAAATATGATCTCTTTACACATCCTGGTGGGGTGGGGAGAGAAATTTTTGTAAAATGGGTCAAGCATAATAAGACTAAGACTAAGACTAAGAATAATGATGGAATTCCAGAGTTATGTAAAAGTCTATCTGCTTAAAAGAAATAATTCTTATACAATTAAAATATTCTGTGAATCCACAGTTAATTTTATTATTTATCTCTAACTTTCTTTACGGTTTATATTTTCAATTTCTGCATTATCATTGAAAATATAAAATACTAAATGACTCAGCCTGGCTACCCACTGCACCTAAAGTGCTATCCTTGTAGGGGGCTCAAAAATGTTTGCAGTAATAAGTGCTATATGGCTTATATGTGCCTTAATGTGTCCACCTAACCCATTCTTGTTTTTTAGTACTACTGCTGGCTTAAGTGTTCCAGCCCTCTCATGCCATAAGCACAAGGACGAGTGTCTGTCCTTCTTGAATGGAGGCCAAAGATGAAAACTGCTTTCATCTTCTTCTTTAATTCCCTTCATCTATTTTTAGAGAGTTAGACAAATACATATTTTAGGAAAACTCTGTAGATTGAAAGCAGTGAGATACTGTACGTCATTTTTATTACTGAAAAAAATAAGGAGAAATGTAAATCCATTTGTTGTTGCCCAGATGAATGGGAAATTATCTGGGTCAGAACCTATTGTGAGTGTAAAAGACCATAATCATCCTAAAATAAAGAACTTCAGCAAGGAAATTACAGCTTAGTGTAACAGAAGGGAAGAATAAATAAGCAGAGAAGAACCATGAAAGTGTCCATAAATGGATCCTTTGAAAAAGTTAATAATTAATCTGTCTTTTATCTTTAAACACAGAGTTCTTTTATTTATTGGAGGAAGTGCTACCTGGGAGATAATGTGTTGATAAGAATAATCCAAATGTTTTCAGCAGATGGTTTAAATACTATCTGACATGTCCCTGCCTGCTAGAAATCGATACAAAGTGCTGCAGTCATTCTTTTCATTTTCAAGTTATTGCCTTGCTCTCCCTCCTCCCCCCTCACCCCATTTTCTCATACATTTTGAATAGTTTATAAATACAAGAGTAACACTGAAGTCTCTGTGGAAAATGTAAATGGTAAATGGCCTCACTGTTTCTGTCAATGAGACACATACACAGACACATAGAAACATGCATGCATATTTTAACACGTACACAGCCTGGGCTTCAACAGACATCATCTTTGCACTTTTTGCTGCATGCTTTTCTACATTGTTGTCAAAATGATGATCTCTGCCCACAAAGCTAGTTTATTATTACTGAATTGCTTTAACACAGAGACTCTTCGGGGCTGACTTCAGACACCTTCCCCAAACTCTGCATATTTTAACATCTTTTAATTAGAGGTCATATGCTTAAACTGGAATGCAGTTATGAACCAGCTACAATCCTGAGTGACAGTAATCAGAGGCTTTTTTTATACCCACCTTATGTGCAGAATAAACCATTGTTCTCTCTATTGCATCAAAAGGGGTTTTTTTTGTAGACTGAGTTCATTCTCTATTTAAAAGGGAAAATTAAACTGTTAGTCAGTGCTTTATTTTTAGCTTCTCCTTTCTGATCCTTGGAGTTGTGCTAGCTCTTGACTCATTTCATTGAGGGTTTACATACCATTTGTATGGGTTCTACATAGGAATTTCAGTCCTTAAAATGTGAAATTCCCTCCTTCAAGTATGACAGTCACAGCTTTGTTACAGTAAGAGACACTCTACTGGATCCTTGTAACATATGGTGAGAATCCAACTTTTTCAGTGTGTTAGACATGCAAACCACATGGCTGGCGACTTTCAGTTTTGAACATGAGTTTAAAATATACCTTGATTTAAAATTTGTTATTAGTTGTCATACATATTAAATATTCCAAACTATGAGTCTTCCTTTTGATGCACCTAAGGCACGTGGCCAAGTCTTGCAAACCACTGATCACAGAAAGAGTGTCTTCTTGAGCCAGCATTTCCATTTGCATTGATAAAGTTGCTTTTGCCATTCAAGGCTTGCAATAATGAAGCTTAACATCTGGATTTAGAATCATATTTACCCCTAAATATAGCTGATATGATACAGAATATTATATGAGACAGTCCTTTCCCACAGTTGAACCCATGACCTGGGTGCCCTGACATGGGTACGCTGTCACCATTGCACACAGTGGGGACATCTGGGTTTATGCCTCTGCTGTGACCGGCTTTGGCACACCCCCAGGTGCTGGAGAAGCTACCACCACTTGTGAAAACCCTTGCAGTGCCATGCTCCCCTCAGCTCAGCACCGCTGTAAAGGAGCGTTACTGTCTCTGTGCCTTCCCACCTGCAACAGATAAGGTAAATTTAGCCCTAAATTCTGATGGGGGAGGGTGGCAATCAGCCTTTTACACTCATGGGTTTCAAAATATGAATATTTGGTTAAGTTGTAAAAACTTACCTTCTACAGGATTTATAGAGCAATGGCAAAGTAAACAGACTATCTATTACAGGCTAGCCATTCCTGTATCTGCAGCAGATGTGTTAATCTCACAGCTTTCAGGGAGTAATGCGTGACCATTAAGGCATCCCTGCCCAAGTTCTGCTGACCACCTGTCATTTCTTGGTGCAACTATTAATGGGAGTGACATTACAGTTTATGAGAAATCAAATTACAAGGCAGTCAGGAAATTAATGCTTCAGCACTTCATTGTAGGAGCAAAGGGTAACAACCTATGCATTCTTTTAATTAGTTATTCACCTGGATCTATTTCATCTCTCAAACCAGTGTGTGATGTTGATGATAACTTTACTCACAGCTATCCACAGCACAGGAATTTCCTGATGTCCCTGAAAAAAAATTGCTGAACATCTCTAGAAATGGCTGACTTTAAGAAGTAGAAATCCTCTAAAAGTTCAGATAGTAGATACTGTGTTGGATTTACTAAATGTCTAACAGAGCAGCATATTCACAGCCTGAGCAGAAGAGGTCATTAAAACATTATAAATACTTTCACTGGAAGTTAGGCAGGGACAGATCAATGTAGCAAGGTTCATGTGGAGAAGACAAAGCAGCAGTCAAACATAGATGAGAGAGATCGCTTTTGGTGTGCTAAGGTGTTTGGTGCCTGTTGGAAGATGAGGCTTTCTGGCACCCAGGGCAGAAAGACAGAGTGCAAGTCATAGCCTTAATTTAAGCTACCCCCAACTGGTTAGCCTGAGTGAGGAAGGTAGGTTTGGGGAAGGCATGATGGATGGTTTGGTGAATTTAAAATTGTATCTGAACAATAATTAGGCTTAAAGGTAATGGATACATTGACGCCTTGAATACTGAATACCTAATTTTGTCATGCTACCTGCATTATAACAGAATGAAAATTACAGTGTCAGAAGAGATACAAACAGTGAGCATGCAGAAGGAGTTTGGTTGAGTTCCTTTTGCCAAGAAGAAAATACAGTGGTGTCTAAGAATAGCCTTTTCATAAAGAACTGGACATTTACATTTAAATGCAACTTAGGACAGGTCACTGAGCTGCTTCATTTGAAAGAGAACAGTGTCTCACTGCCTGCTCTGTTTAAATATGTGAGGAAAGAGATATGAATTGGACATGGCATTATAATACTATTTAGGGAAGATTACAGAATGTACAAGGAAGTTAGATTACATTAGGTTTCTGCAACTTCACTTTGCAGCTAATGACTTTTCTCATTACAACCATCAGGATGATTATACTGATATCACATCATTTATTCATGGTCAGCTTCTCTTAGTATGGACATGACCAGAAGTTATGCAAGTGTCCATTTGTGGCATTTTTCTTCCACCCTAAAAGTTCACATATGTTTTTAATAGCTATTATGTTGGTTTTAGCACATGTTTTTGACTTATCATAAGCAGAATTTTAGTTAGAATTTGCTGTTTATATAATAAAAGAAGTTTATGCCAGCCCTATCTTCATCACCAGTGTGGTGGGTTGACCCTGGCTGGATGCCAGGTGTCCACCAAAGCTGGTCTATTACTCCCCCTCCTCAGCTGGACAGGGTAGAGAGAATACAGCAAAAAGATCATAGGTTGAGATAAGGACAAGGAGAGATTGTTCACAATTAGTGTCACAGAAAAAACAGACTCAACTCGGGGGAATTAATTTATTGCCAAATCAGAGTAATATTCAGAAAATCATTATCAGTTGCTATAAATTGCTATAAGTAAATAAGTTGCAAACCAGGTGATCATTTCCCTGTATCACTCTCCCCCCCCAGCGGAGCAGGGGGATGGGGAATGGGAGTTGTGGTCAGTTCATCACATGTTGTTTCTCCTCAGGGGTAGGACTCTTCACACTCTTTCCTTGCTCCAGTGTGGGGTCCCTCCCATGGGGAGATGGTCCTCCACAAACTTCTCCAATGTTGGTCCTTCCCACAGGCTGCAGCTCTTCACGAACTGCTCCAGCGTGGGTCCCTTCCACAGGGTGCAGTCCTTCAGGAACAGACGGCTCCAGTGAGGGTCTCCCACGGGGTCACAAGTCTTGCCAGCAAACTGGTGCCTAGAGCACCTCTTCCCCCTCCTTCTTCACTGACCTTTGTAACTGCAGAGTTGATTCTCTCACATATTCTCACTCCTCTCTCCAGCTGCAATTTCTCTCCTACAGTTTTTTTTCCCTGTCTTAAATATGTTTTTCCAGAGGTGCTACTACTGTCGCTGATGGGCTCGGCCTTGGCCAGTGGCAGGTCATCTTGGAGCCAGCTGGCATCGTCTTTATCAGACATAGAAGCCACCCTTGTAGCCCTACCGCTACCAAAACCTTGCCATGCAAGCCCAATACAACCAGCACCATGATGATCATTTCTTGCCATCAAATCAGCTGTCTAAGGAAGAGCCATGATCAGGTGTGGAAAATGAGCTCCCTCCTGTGTGCCACAGGTATTTGAAAAGAAAGTCACTTATTCAAAGATAACTCTGAAAATTTCTCTCCAGGAGATGACATGTGATGTACTGAAGAGAATATAAAAACAAAACCGCAACAAAATATCTACTGCATGATTCTGGAAGCCTTCTAAGGGAATTCATGGAGGCATTTTTGTTATAGCTGCTGCTGTCAGGTAAATATTTCATTTATTCTTACACAGAGTATCAGTTAGAAAATTGTCAAAAATATATATATCAGCTGTATCTTTTACATTTACAAGAAGGTGGCTGAAGGCTTCATAGATTCTTTTCATGTTGCTTTAGGTTTTATTTCACTTGAAAACATTTTGAATCCTGAACCTCTAAAATCCATCTTTGTATTCCTTGGTTTTGTTTATTTTTTTTTGCTTAATATGTGTACTGCTGTTGCACTCTGTGATGTTAGATATGTTTGAGGCTCCACTGTTAGAAGTAGTGTACAAATAAAAGCTTTTCAATAGCCTACAGTTTAAGGCCCGGGTACTATAAGTAATTGGAAAAGAAAGTCATCTAGCATGACAAGCTTGATATTTAAGGATGTGTCTCACATTGTGTGTTTTTTACTTAACTAGCCTGTAACTACAGCAGTATGAGCAGAAATTAGGAATACTTGTGCATTTGGCCATATGTTAATTTTTAGCCTTTATGTACAATCATGTGTTATACTAAAGCACACATCCACCTCTGCAAGACTTTCCATATTTTTTGCTTATGGTATGAGATTGATCCTTTCCACTGGTAGGAGTAGTTCTTAAGAGACTCTGTGAGGCTCCAGCTGAGAAATGTGTTCCCCTTAACAGACATAACATTTGTTTCTGTGCCACAGTGTTTAAAATAATAAACCAAAAGAATAGGCATGTTTCAGAGGGAAAAAGTAATGTTATCTCTCTTCTGCAGATGGGGACATGAAACATACAACCTGAACTGCCTGATGTAACTATTTAAAGTAAATGGAATGAACTCTGTAGTTTCTTCAGAACCTGTTATCCAAAGTCCTACTGAAAGAAGATCTAAGGAAAGACCTCGGATTTCCTGCTTTCTTTGCAAACTGCTTTATTTTGAGTCTATTTTTCATTTATAGTAGTCAGCAGTCCATACTGTATTCCCACGTGGATGTGAATTCCAGTGAATAGGATAAAGAGTCCAATATATGTCATCTAGTTGTGTCATCATGGGTAAAGTTTATTTTTTTAACTTAGGATGAACTGATTACTTTATTCATTTCTCTGGATGCTTTTTTATGAGTGTCATGTATGCAGAAGGTTGCCATCTGATTTGTTTTAGGAAAATCTCAAAGACAATTCTGAAACTGTACGTTGGAGATATTATATGCAACTGTGTTTGCTGTAAGTAGACAAAGCTTATGTAGTTCTTTTGTTCTTTCCAAGCATTTTTTGTCCTTTTCTGCTCCATGTTCTTTAAATATTTTTCTCACTTAGAGAGCTTTGGGAACATAGCCCCTTCCTTGCAGTGCTAATTAAGTTCACTCATTCATTGTAACAATAGCAGCAAGCAAAGATGAAAAAGCTGAAATAAATTGTCCCCTGGCATAGAAACTAAAATGTTGCTATGCTTAAAAATAACTGTTCTCCTCTTCTCCCCCTGTTTTTTCTTATTTTAAGAACTTAAATCTACTTTCTGAAAGAAATACAATTCTATCAATACTACAATCTAGACAGCATGTAGACCATTAACAGCATTGTGCAGTATATCCTAATGTTAAATTCAGATTCACAAAACCTTTTCCTTGAGCTAATAATTAGATTAAAATTATAGCAGCAAAGCCCCTCTTTTTACCTATTAATACATGAAATTTAATTTTGCTGCTTGAAATCCATCAGTTCCAGGACACAGCACTTATATACCTTTTGACAGTAAAATTAAAGACATGGAAAATTGCTGTGACTTTACTTCTTACTACTTGAAAGACTGCTATAATTCCTGAAACAGGCAGTTTGCAATCTATTTATGGTGAGCTACGTGGCTAATGGGTTATTGTTTCAGGGACTAGGGATAGTTAGAAAAAATACTACTCCCTGATCTCCATTTTATGTGCCAATGGAGAAAGGAGAAGGGATTTATTCTGAAATAACCAAACTTCCTTTTCTTCCTATTTCCATATAAACTGCTTGGTTTAATATTGGAAAATAAGCATGCTGGAGTAAAATCTTATCACTTGCAAACTGTTACTCCCTTAAGACCATATCTTCTATCAGAGACAGTATTTTAGGTAAGTTTTGGTTTGGTGGTTTTTTTTTTTTTTTTTTCTTCTGCTTATAAAACAATATGATGCTAATAGCTTTGAGACTGCCCAGCTGAGGACAGGCACCATACAAGTCTACTATTGCTCTCCAGATTATTCTGTAACATCTCTGAAGGTACTGATCTAGTATTTTAAAGTTAGATTTGTTTTTCACCAGATCTGTTAATACAGAACAATCGTTAGTTTATTTTCTTTCTTTCAGGTGCTTTTACAACCTTGTAGCACATACTCAGATATTCAATACTGCAGATATTCAATAGAATTCTTTCTATTCCTTTTCTCACCCAGCGTTCTTCTAGGTGCTGTGTTCTTCTAGATGATGGATAATCCATGCCAATGCTGGGTTTGATTTTCCATGGAGATTCCTTGCTGGTTTCCATGAACAACCTTGTGCCACGAAGAACTCTCTGTGCTTAAATACTTCTCTCTAATCTAAGTGGAAACACATTGAAAAAAATGAAGTACATTGATATAGATGTCAGAAGTTTTCAAATTTGATTTTCAAAACTATAAAAAGAATGTTCTACTTTAGAGCTACCTGCACTTTTCTGTGATCATTGCAGCAGTGAGTGAAAAAATCTAGCTTGACTGGAATCTAAGTGGGTAACACTGATGAAGCCCCCAGGTACATAAAATACTCAAAGGGATATTCCAATACTGGTTTTCTTGCAATGACAGTCTTTCCAAATGACTGAATACAGTCTAGTTCTACAGTCAGAATATTACCTGAGTCTTGAATAAATAATCAGGGTCTTTCCATTTACTGGAGAGTCAAACAGTAAGAAATATTTTCTAAAACAGATTAGTTTGTCTTAAAAAAAAAATGTTTTGTTTTTCTAAAGGGCAAAAAATACAATTATATTGTTTTCCTTAAGAATTTGACTTGCACCCAGATGACTTGAAGATAACAATGGCCTATGGTGTATTTCCAGCAGAAAACATACTAGGGAAGGGTTAAGAGAAATTATATATAAAGGCATGTAAATGGAAAAAAAAAATTACATAAATATTGAATTTGACCAGGACAATATGGAATGCAAATGTTAATACAATCTAGAAATCTAGATGCAGGCTTTGTGTATCTTCTAAAAGACAGTGTCACTCATCCAATAGGCCAGCCTGTGTCTGACAGATGATCAGTAATGACCACAAAAGATTGTGGCCTTATGAGTTATCAACACCACTGTCTGCTGGCCCTTTCCCCCCATCTTTTTCATATCCTGGCCAACTGCTGTACAGGCTGAAGCCTGTCCTGTTTAAGTTACAAGACATAATTCATAGGGCTGGTAAACATCTGGTGTGGCAAAACTTTCTCCTGCAGACTTTTTAACTTCCTTTGCTTAGATTTATCTCTGAAGTCTTTCCAAGTATTTTTATTATTTTTTACAGCATATATTATATATATATATTCTTCTTTTATGTGGCAGATTATTTTTTCTATTTCCTACATTTATAAAGGCTAAGTCCAAACTTGAATTTAACTGTTCAAAAATAGTAACAAACAAAAAAGACACAAAAATTCAGACAATCTAAAGGTCTGAAAATCAGCCCTCTATGTAGTTGTGTATGTGCACCAACAGTAACACTGTGTCTGACTCAGTGAACCTGAGTGAATGAACACAATGCAATTTGAAACCTGTAAAACATTCTCTTCAGAATAAGAAATATACATCTGTTTTGGTTTTCAAAAGTCCTCCTTTGAAAGAGTTACAGTACAACTGCCACTCATATGTGGACTATCATTCACTTCATTTAGTAATTTACATTATAAAGGTGACTCAAGGCAGTTTGCATCAGAATTATTCCTGTGGAGTTATGTTTGAGATAAGCCTTAGCTAGAAATTTAGACCTAACAATGCAAGGCCAGTTTTCAATCACTGATGATGAATATCTAGGACGAGCAATGTTAGACTTGCTATTGATATCTGAACAAAAGCAGGTCAGGGTCACAAAACATGTCCAGCTAGACAGTGTCCATTAGCTGTACGTTCTGTTACTCGGAGGGAACCTTCAGAGGGCGCACACAGAAATAAAGAAGCAGAAAGATGAAGCATGCATGCTAATATCAGATTTTGTAGCAAAAAAAAAAATGGCTCCAGTGCCATAAGAAGCTCAGCATACATAGATTTCTGCATTTATGCAAACATCTACTTAAGTGAGTGAGTTAGACTGGGGAGTCTTCCTCCCAGGATCAGGGCCAGAATGAACTGCTGGTGAGAACAGGTGGTATAAATACAAGGATGCAGAAGGCAGAAAATTGGAGAATCAATTATGCTAGTTTATCATACAGAAAATACTGACAAACCTTTTGACTGCAATTAATACTATCAGTGTGTCAGCAACAGCATCTTTGCATTTGCATCCAGGCTTCTTATATAAAAAGGAGACAAAAAAATCTTTGAGTTATGTCTGGTGACAGCATTGGAGAATTTATGAGCATGAGTCAGATGTGGGAGCGGGGAAGAATGTTACTTATGTGGAGCAGGGAAGGATGATCTTCAGGCTAGATGTATGCAGATTGGTTTGTGTTTTTTACTAAATTCTGCCAGATGCACAGGGCGTTTCCAGAACTGTTTTGGTGCAGTTGGGAATCTTCTGTGTTAATTGCTGCCTGGTTTTTGTCATAGTAGAAAGTTGGTTTGGCGAGTCCGTGACACCCCATCAAAGGAGGATGGCTATGCTGTGTGCTTCTCATCTATCCAGCTCTGAAAACAAGTGTTGTGTCTGCTTTTCTTTCAGCAGAATGAACCACTGCAGCCATACTTCTATAATGTTGAATTTACAGGTCTCCTGTGGCACAGGCCGTGTTTCAGGTAACAAGGTGACCACTGTTAGATACAGCTTTCAGCAGTGCCACCCAACAGTTAAGTCACACCTCTTTCCCTGACACTTTGGGCCAAAATCAGGTACATTCCCTCTTTTCCAATGCTCCTCTTGTTTTTACTGCTTGAGGGCAACATCTGTGCAATGCAGCCCAACCAAGTGGGAACCCTGCAGAGGTGTTGCTGCACTCACACCTACACCCTCTTCTCTGAGAGGTGACACATTTCTTCTCACCATAGTATTTTATCACAGTCCCTAGAAATACCTTGTTAAGGTCAAGTCCCCATGACAGGGCAATGAGACAAACATTGGGACAAAGGCAGAAGTTACAGCCTGCAGTAGCAGCGTAGGCAAGCCCTTTGTCTGTTGCTAAGAAAGAGCAAGACCAGAGGAGGCAGAGACATACCAAACTTGAAGAGAGTGTAATGTTATCCTGAGTGGGTTTGAACCACCTCTGAGAAATGCCTGAGGGACTCTGTCTTGTTAGATGCTTTGGCAATGTTTTCATATACTGACTACACTGCATCAGGGTCTGGTTTGAATTTCCAGCTATGGCTACAGGGAAATGGGAGGTAGAGAAGGAAAGGAGTGGGAGAAATTCATGGTTTCTATCTCATTCCCTCTTCTAGCAGCGGTTCAAAGGGGCAGTGGCTGATGAGTACAGTCAAGCTGCTCTCAGCATGGAGTGCAGTGTTTTCAGATGGGGGAAAATGAAGTAGATGAGTTAGTGCTTTGTTTTCCAACACCAACACTTCTATGTGTGTGCATGTGAGACAGATGAGTGAGGAGAATGAGAGTAGGATGGAGTGTTTCTGTCTCCCAGTGAAGGAAAAGAAAAAAAGCCAGGCCAGTAGAGTACAATGCATCCTCATCCACTCTGATTCCTTCACATGTTGCTATTACAGGAGACTTTTCCTCCCCTCTTACCATGATTTCTTGTTATTCTTTCTGTTTGCATGGCATAAATACTGCACATGGAAGTTGGGAAAATTTCCTTCTAAAAACTGAAACAGTTACACACCCTGAAAGCACAAACAGTTATGGATCTGCCCCTGAATTGATGTTCTTGTACAAGAAAAGTTTGTTCCTGCAAACAAAAAGGGTTGGGGGCTGAATGTGTGTTATCCCTGCCTAGAGAAAGAGGAGACAAGGGGGAGACAGAAAAGGTGAGGGCATGCTCTAGGTCCAGGTCTGACCTCCTCCAATGTCCAGGTTCAGAATTTCTCCTGGCATTCTCAAAGATCATGTAATTTGCACATCTGGTAGCCAGTGCTGACCTCAAAGTAAGAGGTGGATGAAAAAGTGTGTGACTGGAGAATGTCAAGAAAGTTAACTTAGCAACCTTAAAAAAGATTTGGTGAAGAAATGGGCAAACCCTTACACACCACCTGTTTGGTAATCCTCAGGAATTCTTTTATGGGAAATATCACAAGAGTCTTTCATTGTGGGTCTAGCTGGTACTGTAGTTTGTAATGGGATGGGTTTTTTGCCACAGGACCTTAGTGGCAATAAATGTACTGCTATCTAATAACAGTACCTTCACAGATGGATAATTTTAATTTTAAAAGAAAACAGGGTGCATAGTCTTACATTCTTGCAAGGATTCCTTGCCATTCAGACCCTTCTGTTGAGTTTATTTACACAAAAACCCCTTTGTTTAAACTTAAGACATTTCCATTCAAAGCGTTAGTTTATAAAGTGGGCATGCATCAGGACAGGAGTAACATTTGTGGTTAGAGGGTGCACAACTGGAAGGTGGTGGTATTTGCTGAAACTCCCAGGATACTGAGCTTATTTATTTTAAATGAAAGAGAACAAACAAATGTACAAGCAGAAAACCATGGTAAAAGGCACAGTTTCACATAAAAGACTGTCAGGTACTTTTTCAAGAAACAATAACCATTACACTGGAATCACAAATTCTGGAACTGTTTATGTAGCTCAGTGGAATAAAATTTCAAGATGCCTATGACTAGTGGGATGACAATTTATAATAATTATGACAGTACAGAAATTACATTAATTGTCAAAGACCATAGGGAGGTCAGTGGCAGTCAGGAACAGTCTAAAGTTAAATCAGCAGCCTAATATCATGCCTCCTGGGCTTTTGGTCCAAGTATGAGATGCTGCTTTTTCTCAGATATACTTTCTGCTTACTTTCTCAGTGTATCTCTGCAGCCAAAATAACCAGGACATTGACTTCTGCCTTGTCAATACCTTCTGAATCCAAAACATGATATCAAAGTGAGCTTCCCAAACAGCTTCTAGGTAGCATTTGTTTAGCAGTTCTTTAAATTAATTTTCAGGTGATAGAAATCATTGATTATGTATAAAGTCCATGATGTCACATCTGAAAGGCTTGGCTGCAAGAATTGTATGTAAGGTATTTCAAGGTTCTCTCACCTCTAATACATTCATTTGGAATAGAGGGGGAAAATAAGTTAAAATTATTAATAAGTGAGTTTGGTTGTCATGGGAACCAATTGTCTCAGGTGTTCTGTTCCAATATAGCTATTAACCCCTAGTCTATATTTATTATTCAAGGAAAATAATTGACTCGAAAAGGAAAATTGGTTGTCACAAAAAAGACAAGCCACTGTGCTAAGTTTGAGTCATTTGCATGCAATGAAAATGAATTAAGCAGGATGAATCTTCTTCAGTCCTAAAATGATTTACATTTGGGTTAGTGTTCTATTTTTCTCAGCTCTCAATGTTATAGGACATCAAAAAGAACTGGGAGTAGCAGTTCTGGAATGGAATACAGTACACTACAACTACCGGACTCTAACTTAGAGCTTTATCATGCTTTTTAAGAATTTCACCTAACTTTCAAAGCTTATGGCAAAATCCACAGGAAGATCTCATATTATTAATAATCTGATTTTATTTTTTTTTGCATCAACCACTATTTATTCAAGTTTGTAATTGTGAGGTTAACCCACTTAACCTGACTGAACAGAATGAAGGGGATTGTTCAGTGGACATTTTAAAAGAATTTGCACAAAGATGTTTCCTTGATGCAATCATATCTATTTCCAAGGAATCTACATATAAAGTTATATTCTTAAAATATCAACAGTTCATGACTGAAAAGCAACTTTTTGTTTGTTTGTTGTTTTTTTTATATCATTCTAGTTAGCATTTATTAAAAATATTGTATTGTATTATCTCACAGATGTACTATATGAATTCTCTAGAAAGTGTTGGCCTTCATTTACTTTGTCTTTTTTTCCCAGTACCCAATATTTTTTAACACTGAATCCCATGTCTGCAGTCACCAATTTTGTTCTTGGTTCCCTCACTGAATCCACATCTATTCAACTTGGTATAGGATTTATGTTTTGGATGATGGCTGCTACTCTGCTGATTTATTTTTTATACTAAATAAATAAATAATTATTAATAATAACAATAACAATAAAGGAATTTATAACCTCTTCATTTTTTAACCTGACCCTAGATTAAAGGCAAGTATTTTACTTTCCAGTTTCAGTGATGTTTTACCAATCATAAAGTAACCATAAAGTATGCTTTTATCTAGGTTACCAGAAATTATGGTAAAATTACCTCCTAGTTGCTTGAAATAGATTTTGGAGTGATTAGCCAGGAGCTTAATTTTTTGGCTTTAATTTTTGCTAATAGAGTGCTTTAGAGGATCAAAAGTAGGATGTGGTTATGTCATGTTTAGAAATATTGAAAACTGCATATTGAGTTTATTTTTAAGAAGTTGTCAAACTTTCCCTGGATGTATCTACACAGAAAATAGGGACAACATATAACAAATAACAAGCAGAAATCTTTATTTATAGAAGTCCTGTGATGTACTTGAAATCTTGGGATAAATGGTGATATAAGTAAAAGTACTGTCTAGAGGAAGGTGAAGAAGAATCTGGAACTTACCCTTTGTTACCATATTTCCTATTCTGCCTTGTCCTCTTTTGCTCTTCCCAGTTAATAATGTATGTATGTTGGATGACCCTTAATGTGAACTTGCTGTTTCTGAGAGAACAAACAAAAATCACATTCCTAAAATATAATCTCCTCTTTTTTCAGTCTGTTTTTTTTTTTTAATCTTTGCCTATTGCATGTTATCACTGCTATTACTTACTGGTACCTACCATTGACATGGTAGGCAGATTCATTTATCAACCTGAGAATTGATAACACTTTATATAGGATTCTTAGTAGTGCAGACACCCACTAATCTTTTCTGTCACAGAAGGTCCCTATAGTGGTAGTACTGTTCTCAAATCAGATTGCATCTTCTTGCAAATATTGCAATTTATCTATAGGTGGCAGCAGACTTACACTGTAAGGCCAAAGCTAGAACTGTCAATTATTTTCAATTACTTGTGCATAATCATTTAATCTCTGTCAAGACAGTATACAGGATAAAATGGATGTGGAGACAAATACATGGGTGGATTAGGCCATAATTTTAACAGCTGAGTAAAAAATAGGAAAAGAACAAGAGAGAAAAAAATTTGAAAGGAGGGAGAACGTTCACACAATAATAAAGTTTACTTTTCAGATTATAATCATTTACTGTCTGCTTTTTACAAAGCTATCATTTGGGAATTAACCTACATATTTGAATACCATCTTTTTGCAGCTGGACTCCACAAAGTTTGAACAGATCTGTGCTGTTGATATTCTGTATTGTTCTTTTCATCATAACATATTTAAGGCAAAGCTTTTCTTAATCCTGCCACTAGGAAACCATTATGAGGATATTTATGATGGGATACCTTGTGCATACATCATAGAGCAAGTGGACATGCTTCAAGGGACCAGTTAGCCTTTGTGTTAGGTTTCAGTGGCTGAAAATGGTCATTGAATGTTCTATTGCCATGGTATTATTATCTTCTGATCCTTCTTAAGAATCATAAAAGAGATTAAATTCAATTTATTGAAAGGCAGGCTATTAAACCCTTGATATGTGCTGCATTGAGTGCATCAGATTTCATAGTGGAAAATGGATTTCTTATGGGACATAATAGAAGATAATGAAGGTAAAAACAATTATAGAAACTAGGGTCCAGTGATTATCAGCACCATCAATATTTGCATATTAGGCCCTAAGGATTTATCCATAGGACATCTGGTTTATTAGTGAACTTACATGAGCCAAAGAGAGTTCTGCTATGCATTTTTCATTGTTTTTAAAAACCTATATGAAAGAAGAAAAGTGCACCTTGAAATTTTTAGGCTTCCTGCACTTCAACCAAATCTGGTATCAGTTGTCTTGCAGGTGAAAATAGCCACTGTACTATAAAATTATCTGAGACAAGAACAGCATATGGATAAAATGTTTGCTTTTACCTTCTCAGGTGATTTATTGGCAGTGAATTGACACCAAAGAACTGAAAACCCCCAGTTTTGATTGAAGGTGTGTGCACACATAAAGAAAGGTCAAGGGCAGAATCAGTCTAATTTCTATTTTCAAAATAGTTTAAGCTCATTTTACTCTGGAAAAGTGAAACAGACTCACCATTCAAAAGCTCAGTCGTATCAGTACTCATCACTCCAGCAATTCTCATCTTTTTTCCTCATGGTTCATGTTGAGAAAGTCCAGCTTGCTGGTATGAGCATTCTTCCTGGCATTGGGGTCAGTCAATGCTCTTGACTTGTTCTTGATCTGTGATCCTGCTTGCACAAACAGGTCAGGTCTTTTCAGGATGTAGCTGTCTGAGGCCAGAGGACAGGAGTGCATAGGTGAGAACTACCCACTGGGCTCATAACTGAGACACCTCACGGGCATGCAGAAGTCAAATCTGAAGGTGCTGGGAACCTTGAAGGTCACAGCCAAAACCACTCCTACAGGCTAGGTGACAGCTGAGGTTCAGGACTCTGTGTTTAGGAAACTAAATTCTCACTTTAGAACCTTAAATCTTTTTGTGTTTGCAATCCTGGATTACCTATTTGACATTAGATTTGCTAGGATTGAGTCCTTCAGTTTGCTGTAAATGAAGAATTCTTTTACCAGATTGACATTTTTTTTTTAGAAATCTTAGGTATCTATGTGGCCCAGGTGTAGAATTTCATATACCCTATTATATATATTGTACTTTAACAATAAAAATGGGAGACTCTGTAGAGACTATGAACCTGTCATCAAAGGCAGATGCAGGTATTTTTGTTTCTTTTTGAACAGGTTTTCTTCTTGAGTGTCATAACCAGAGCAGAAGATGTTAGGTGGCTTAGAGGTTAACACAAAGAACTGAAGGTCAGCTCAGCTAACAACATGCACAAGTCTTCATGGCCTGGCATCTCAACTCAGTTGTCTTTCTGTGTCTTTCTGTGTTGTTAGTTCTTAACTTGCCAAAAAAATCAGGATGATCTTTTTCCAATACCACTTTTTTCATGATTTGGTATGACATTCATCCCATCTGAACTACAGCGATAGAACAGATACAGTTTTCACATACTCCACTGGAAAGAAATTTTCCTGTTGAGAAATCTAAGAAAAGTCATGGTCTGCAGAGATGAAGCTTCTTAGAGTAATGCGCTTTATTTCATTTTGTGTCTGTTATGTAAGAAAAAATGAATTAAGCTTTATCCAAGAGATTGAGTCCATAGAAAACTTCTACCCTGAGAATTATCTTGGTTCAGTGGCTGGAGTCCTTGGAAAAAGCCAGTGAATAAATCTTCATCATGGAGATGGTAATGGAATTTTAGTAGTTTAATATTTAGAAAATCTTCACCTTTATGGCATAGGCATAAATGCCTGTAGTGGTTAAAGGTGGTTCTGAGTAATCAATAACATTGGGAAACACTGTCTGTAGCCAGTAGGACATAGCTTCCTTAGATGAAGTTATGTGTTTACCACATAACATATGTCTTGCAGACATAATATATTTCTGCAAGATTGTGTCCTTTCCCTCCTGATAGCTTTCTCTCTCCATTTCATCCCTCTTTGGAAATATCCAGAAATTTTAGAGGAATAAAAAATTAGGAACTAGAAGGTAGATACAACAAAGATACTAAGCTCTTAGAATTCAGCTGCTGGGGTACCTCATCTTTAGGTGTTTTGACCCCAAGGTGCTGTGTAGAAGAATCATGAGTCTGCTGTATGCATTTTCTTTACTGTATTCACATGCCTCAATGCAGAGGGATGCTTCCCTGCTGTTTGAGATCCAAGACTATTAGAAATAGGGAAAAATTAAGTTCCATTTTCTGCTCAGGCTGAAAAGGTTCAGCTTAGTATTCTCACTTCTAAAGGAGTGCCTTAACTAATAGGTTTCCAGTTGTCTTCTCCAAAAGCCATTTACAAAGTTCTGGTAATGATGGGAGTGATCCTCTGGTTAAAGCCATAGCCCTGTGCCAGCAAATAGAGATGACCTCTTCTGCATCCATATTGGAGATGTTGAAGACGTCTCCAGAAGTTCCTTGCTTCTTGCCAGTTGGATGTCAGCTCAGGCAGTTCATTCAAAGCATCAATTCAATTATGTAATCTACGACAACTGATTTTAAATTAAGTGGATCAGGTTGAGCTCACACAAATTTGCTTACAACAAGCTCTGTGGGGGGATAACCTCTGGAAGATAGGAGATATAACAAACTAGTGGATGACTGTAATGCTGTAAAGTTGTGCAGCTGTTTACTAAGTGAACACCTGGCTTAAGCCTTAGTCTTCTGCTCCTAATACAGAGAGGACTTCAGCAGTCCACAAGCAGATTCAGCTTTCTTTCACTGCTGTGCTCCAATTAGACTGAAAAATATCATCTGTTATCCTCAAGGCAATCAGCTTCTCACAAAATCTGATAGTTCTAGTTGATTATTCTGCTAAACTCTCCTGCTAGAACTAGATGATGGTGTCTAAAATGAAACAGCTGAAAAAATTCACTCAGCAAGGGGAAAAAACCCCAACATGGGAATAAAGCGGGTAAAATAGAAGAGAATGCACATTAATGTAACTACTTGTAGGCTGAGTTTTATCAGGTGAGTGTTTTGGTAGATAAATATTTGCAATTTGTGCTATTCATGTATTATAAAAAACATATTTCTTTTAGTGCTTTTATCAGTTTTTATAATAATAAAGAGTACTTTACAGACAATAATGCTTCAGCACATTAAATGATAATATATTTCTCAGTCATCTCTTCTTGTGAAATCCACAGGATATGTTTCTTACACGTCTGACTTTGATACTGCAGAATAACTAAGAGCATGCAAGGCAAAAATCTTAAAAAAGTTAAAGACATACAAATATTTTTGTTGATACGTTTGACCTTCATAAAAGTCCTTTGGTAAAATTTTTATATTTCATGAGTAAAGTTGGCTGCTTTTTGGTAACTCTTCAGCTCCAAAGAAAAACAGAAGAAAGCACATTTCCAGGACCAGAAATAAGGACATTTTTGTGTTTACAGGGAAATTGAAAAAGGTTAATTCCTCATTTCTTCTCCTGTCAGGTTTTTGCTTCAATTTCAATGTCATTTGGGAGAGAAGAAAATCTGGAGTCTTGGGAGAAGAATTAGAAGAAGAGTTAATTTGGTTATGCAAAAAGATAGTTGTTTCTTTAAATATCCAAGCAAGATTTGGAGTGCTGCTAGCAGGGGTGAAGGGTAAAGGATGTGAAACATCAGGAATAAATAGGGTGAAAAAAAAGGTAAGCATATGAAAACAGACAGTAATTTTTCATGTTACCTGGGATAATTGGTTTCTTCTTTCTTCAAGTACAGGGTAAAAAGAGATTCCAGTGAAACAGAGAAGTTATATTTCAAATGCAGATCAGCTTGCATAGGGAATTCAGAGATTTCAGGCCCAGCTCTAATCATCACAGCTTCTCTTGTCTAGTGAGGCAGTCCCATCAGCTGTCAGCATATTGGTTTGAGTTTATCTCCACAATTTAACAGAGTGCTCTTTTTGTCTTTCACAGCACACTGATGAATATAACTTGTAAAAGCAGGGAGCAGTGGAATCATAAATGCTTGTTTTTCTTAGTGTGTGTTGGAGTAATTGCAATGGCTCTGATGTAAAGAAGCAGAGTGAAAAAAGGAACTCTCGGATTAATAAATGCCATCCTATGGCCAACTATGTACTTCTGTAACATGCACAGAATTTCATAAACATGTTCTTTTTATTAGGAGCAATAGAGAAATTTGGAGCCCAGACTGCAAAGAAGTGAATGCACATGAACAATCCCAGAGAAATCAGTGCTGTAAGCCTTCCCTCAGACCTTCAGGATTAGGCTGATAATAGCAAAGAAATGTATGTTTTATAATCCATGGAGCCTATTAAAATCAGAAATATTTCTGAAACCTAAATGAAGTCTAAACCTCATCTGTTAGATTTCATCTAGATTTCATCTAACAAGGAAATATTGAGTTATTTATTACACCACGTTTCTTAGTGCGAAACAGTCGCTATTATAATTCATGAGCTTTGATAGTGTGCCCACTAAAAAGCTTTTCTGAGTTTTTGGAAAGCCTGTTAAAGTAAAAAATAGATAAACAATTCATAGAATTAAAACCACAATATGTTCTGAACCAACCAAAATTATTAGGTAGAAACTGAGATCTTTCTGAGCATTTATTCCAGTTATTATTGGAATCTTAAATTAAACATTTTTTAAATGCTTTAAATATTTTTTCATACTTTAAAGAGACACACAGACTACTGGAATTTGGTCCATTGTCTTCCCCTTCTGACTTAATTCCATCATATCAAAACCACTAATAATTGCTGGAGTAACAGTGAAAGATGGATATCCTACATATCACCTTCATCTCTTACAACAACTTGTGGTGGTTTGACCTTGGCTCTATCAATTCCCCCCCCTTCCCCTTTTTTTCTCAACAGGGCAAAGAGGGGAAAGAAAATAAGATAGGAAAAAAAAAACCCCAACCCTTGTCGGTAAAACAACAGCAGTTTTAATATAAGCAAAGTGAAGCAAAGGTCCGCGTGCAGAAGCAAAAAAAAGAAAACAGATTTATTCTCTACTTCCCATGAACAGGCGATGTCGGGCCTTCTCAGGAAGCAGGGCTCCGATACGCGTAGTGGTTGCCTCGGAGGACCAAGGGTGACCCCACCCCCTTCCTCCTTTCTCCCAGCTTTATACTGAGCAGACGTCATATGGTCTGGAATATCCCTTTGGTCAGTTCGGGTCAGCTGTCCTGGTTGTGTCCCCTCCCAAGATCTTGCCCACCCCGTCCCACTGCGGGGGGAAATGTCGGAAAGAGCCTTGGTGCTGTGTAAGCACTACTCAGCAGTAGCCACAACACCAGTGTGCTATCAACACCCTGCCAGCTCCCAACATAAAACACAGCACCATGAGGGCTGCTATAGGGGAAAACCAATTCTGGCTCAGCCAGACCCAGTACACAACTATATCAGCAAACTACAGTGTTCTCTCTTCTCTGATGTATCTCATTATAAAACCTTTCTTAGCTTTCAAGTTTATTCTTTCTAAAAAAGCCACTTCCAGTCTATCTATTTGACATGGGAGCCCTGATCCTGCTATGTCCTGAGCTACAGTCTTGAGTTGTAGAACAAAACCTCCTAAGTTTATGAAGGAAGGCAATTTACAAGTTTATTTCATTAAGAAAATGCCATTCTATTTGATATATCTGGACTTATCTATTTTCGTGAACTAATTTTAAAACAGTGGATATGAATCTTCTACTTCACTACTACTCAAAATCATGAATCATACCCCTAGACCAAAAAGCTAGAATGTTGTTTAAACCAATTATATTCCCCTTTAATAAAGACTGGGAAAGTCTAGGTCCTGTACAATGTCCAGAATGGTTCTTTGTTTGAAGATGCAGTATTTTATTTTTCCTTTGGATACATTTTTAGAGTTCTCTAAAATGAGCCACAGGTTACTGGGAATGAGAATAGCTCTAAATTAAACCCCTGTTAGAGAAAGATAGAAAGGTCCAAACAGTAATGGGTTGCACCCTCCTCCTTTTTATTGAAAACTGTAAGAATGGCCATATAGCCTGGATCAGACAAACCCAAAAAACCCCAAACCACCACAAAAACCAGCCCAGTCTCCTTCCCTTGAGAATGGATAAAAGTAGATGCCTAGAGAAGAGTACAAAAGCACAGCATTCACAGATGATACATCTGTTAATGTTTTCTAGACTCTAACCATTTTCAGTGCCGGGGCTCTCTGAGCTCTAGCATGACTACTATGCTCAAAACCCCTTAACGAAGCAGATGTGCTTGCCATGTGTTACCAAAATAGACCTTTAGCTCCCACCATACTTTTTGGAAAGGAGATAGACAGCTCAGTGACCTGTTATATGGAGAATCATTTCCTTTGGAAATTGCCTCACATTAGCTTCATCCAATGCTCCATTGCTCCTGTTTTGCAGGAGAGTACAAACAGTTGATCACCATCTATCATTTAATGTAATTCATGATTTTGAAGACCTATACCATATCACCTTCAGTTTTTTCATTTTAAAAAGGGAATACTAGCTTACTTAGAAAGAATCTGCCCCATTTTTTTATGACTGTCAATATTATTTTCTTCAATGCTACAATGCTGTTTATGAGATGGAGAGGAGCAACAGAAAGTATTGAAGATACTGTGAATTGATACAGTAGTAAAGTAAAAGCACAACAAACAAACAATGTTGAAGAAGAAGAGATGTCAAAAGTTGTCAGAAACAGTTTTATTGGCTTAGCCCTGTATCTTTATCACCTTCTCATATGTGGGGATACCCCTTTGGTGTCCTGAGGACCAGAACATTTATATTAGTTTCTCTATCAGCTAAATAGCTAAAGCAAACATTTAAACTTTTTATTATTATTATTATTCATTAACAGGACAAAAAATGTTTTCTCTACTTCAGAGGTCATAAAGAAATTACTTTCTCTGCATCCCATCTGTGAAGGTGTGATTCCTGGAGTAGTCCTGTACCTGTACCTCCCTTCCACTGGCCATTTCCTCGTGCTACTTCCACCTGCATACACTCTGCAGACTGCCTGCTGAGAGTTTACTTGCGTGTGCTCAGCTACATGAGGAACATGTAAACAGAGCCAAAGTACTTCATACTGCAGTGATTCCAGTCAAGAAAATGTGTACAATTTTAAACTGTCAAAAAGACACAGAGTGCCTTTTCAATCGTGTGCATTGATGATGTGATGCCTTATATCTGAAGATTCACTGGATAATTTCTGTTTCACTGAAAATATTCCTGAAAGGTAGAATGAGTAAAGCTAAGCATACCTGTTCTTTCTTCTGTTGTTTCTCTGTATGTGAAAATATTTACCTAGTGTTTTACCATTGTCAGCTTTGCTGCTGTTGGTTTTGGCATATATCCTTTTCTAGGCTTGATGAATAGAAATGTGTGAGAATAGTTTCATATGGCCTAAAAGTGGAGTAACATCAGGCTGTAAACAATAGCATAAAATGCTATTAAGTCTGCAGTGTAAACATATACAAGATGATAAAATGAGCCAGCTGATGATATTTCATGGATTTATACTAGCTGAAGTTAACTGATCCTCCTCCAAACTCAATCAGCCACAGTTCTTTTTGGAGCTGTTTATAACATTAATAAGTTCTAGAGAAATACAGTTAAAAGTCTGATTTATTTTTTCAAGTCAATATTATCACTTTAAAAATAAAACTGAAATTTAGTGACTAATATGTATTTTCATAACAAACTTATAATGAGCTTTGAGAGCAAACTTCCCACTACCACAATTTTATAGTGATTGTAGGACTATTCATAACACTTCAAAAAGAACAGCAAAATATATTATAGGAGTTTGTAATTATGAAAAACTCATAAGCAAGGTGGAGACATTTACATATAGATTGTAGTTGAAAATGGTGATAGCTATATGAATACTTTATAATGTTTTCACAATATTGCCTGTTTAGCTCTTGTTTTATTTAATTATTTTAAGATGGGAGATATATTTTTAGTAATTGTTATCGTATCACTTGATTACGAGAAGCATGTGTTTTATATGAAAGATAAACACAGTATTCCTTAGAGGAAAACCTACATGAAGGAAGATGAAGTGATTGTGATTTTCTCTTCTGAGGGAAATTAGGTTATTATGATCATTTGATGGAGAAACTAGACCATAACTGGCTAAGCCAAGGAACTGTGCCTTACTTATTATTGTGATCTGATTTTCTAAAAAACTCCTGAAGCATAAATGTTCATGAATTTGCAGAAGTATAAATCCAACAATTTTTGCTGCAGTGAGTATAAATATGAACTGGCTATTAAGCTAACTGGGACAACGAATTAAATCTAAAAATCCTTTATTAATACATCTTAATCTCAGAGTGAAGTATTTGTTTACATTCATCATTTCAGTGGAAGTTTTTTGCCACTGCATAGGATGACAATCACATTGGACTTTAAGTGTAAATATGTAGGACTTCCCAATATTCTGACAATGCTTCAATAAAATGAGAAAGGAAAAACAGTGGGCTATTAATTATGTTTTGGTTTAGATACCATTCTTAACCAGACTGGGGAAATATAAAAAAAAGAAGGATATAGGAACAGCAGATCAATGTTAAAAAAAAATAAATTCTATAGTGGTAAAATAGTGCATATATTAATATAATTTTTTACATACTTGAAATATTTTAATATAAAAAAAGATCATCCTGCCAATCAGAAATGATAGTGTGGTCATAAAAGTTCAGCTTGTCCTGAAAACAGAACAGTGTTGGACTGCATAAAAACATCACATTGGCTGTGTTAAATGCTGTAGTACTTTCAGTATATTTTAAAGCATTATCACCTTAAGTGCAGTTTGAAATGATCCTTACTTCATAAAGAATATTGACTGGTAGAAGTCTGAGCCCAACTTTTTCCCTGTAGAAGGCTTTCAGACTTCAAATTTTGTCACAGTAAAAAATGACATTTACTGTTCTCTTTCTATGTTCTTGGCACTTTTTTTTTTTTTTTAAATAATGTGAACTCTGACTGTACATTATTGATGATTTTGTTTAAAAATTCTGCCAAGTCTGCTTACAAATGAAAGACTGGTGGGTGAAGGTAGTAGGATTTGATTTGATTTTATTTTTTTTTCTTTTGAGGAAGAAGTTAGCTTTTCATTAAAACATTAGCAGGTAGGCTGAAATTTTTTTTCATATTTCTGTTTTAAACTGACAAAAAAATCAATATAATTTTACAGTTTCTCCAGAGAGGACAAAAAGTAGTTTAAAAAATAATTTCCATGATTGGATGTCACTATTCTTCTGCTGATCTACCTTTTTCCATGGGACAAGATTTGAATTGCCTCTTGCCTTCTCATCCACAAAAAAAATTACATTGTGTCTATCAGCTGCTGCTAAGTGCTATGTTAATGTAATACCTTTTCCTAACGCACATATTAGTTTTTTCAGGCTTAAGGAGGGCAGGATTTAATTTACTTCCTACTGTGGTATTTTCTGTCAGCTACTTTTTTTTAATTTGTTTGGGGGTTTAATAGGTAAGTCCCAGTTCAGAATAGCAGTCAGTAGACATAAACTCCCCTATGAATGCATATGGATTTCCAGGTCAAGACATGTTGTATATAACATTTACCTGACATTCCCTATCCATCTAGGTATTGTCTGTAGTCACCAAAGAGGAATACATGCTTCTACAATGTGATTAAGGTCCTAGGGGGACTAAATTGCCCTTGGTAGGTACCTCTCTGGTTCCATTAGTAAAGATGGAAATGAGGGCAAGTATGTTCCAGATTTACATATTACATGCTTTACAGGAGACTGAGGTTGTTTTTTAGAAACTAACTTAAGGCTCTGGGTGTCATCATGGGGATGAAGAAATTTGATTCTAATGCAAGTTAATTTTTAAGCACTTAAATATAGTATTGGATTTGGTCTCAGGTCAGCTATACGACAATGACTTCTAAGGTATTCTGCCAAGTTGGTTTAGTTTGGTTTTTTTAGCAAACACCTATAATAAAGTCCAAGTCAAATACTACATTGTGGCAGTGAGTTCAATATCAGATGAATGGCAATCCACTCTGTTTCTTTCCTAGTCCCTGATATCTCAAAAAAAGCATGCTTGACTTTCATACCTCATGCCTCCAGTGCCTGGCACAATTAATGCAAACACATTTAACATACCAAGAAATGCATGCCTACCACATTAACTATTACATTTTGTCCCTTTTCTTTTTCTGTTTCTTTCCTTGGAAAGCAGTGCAGTTCATGCTGATTTTCTAAGACGTTTATTAAGATCCTTAAAAGATGAGAGATGGGAAGCATCAGGATAAGTACTGTAGACTTCATGGCCAGAAATGCAATGAGGCTTTTGAGAATATTTCAGGGCATTACTTTATTCATGAGGTAAAGACAGTGACTGCTGAGTGAACAGTGATCATAATAGTATACCCAATGGGTTTGAAGCCTCTTGCAAGGATATACTAAAAGCTTTTAATATTCTCTCAGCTTGCAGAAAATCCCTTCATTATTTGGTGTGTTAAATGAATGCAAAGTGCACTCATCTAAAAATCTATCTGTCTAAAAATAATATTTTTTGGAAGAGCTACTTGGAGAATAGAAAAGAAGAAAAAACCCCCAAACTCATATGCTTTCACAGAAAGTTATTTTACTTCATATGCATTAGCAAAACTGGAGTCAGCATAGGGTGTTTTTTCTTTTTTTTTTTTTTTTTAACATAAGGGAAAAGTGTTGCACGTTAGAGATGCTGGCAGAGAATATGGTGAAAGAGAAATAGAAAACCAGTTACCAGCTCTGAAAGAAAACTACTGAAAATGGTATCTCATTTTGCAGTAACCCTTGTCTAGTGTGGGTTACCAATGCAAAGTAGGCCACCATCTGAAAATGTATAGATTTAAAAATACTTCTATGCAGTGAGCTGATCTCACAGGGCTTTACTACATATCACTTTAGTGCAGATAAAATTAAAAGTGAATTCAAGAGAAGAATACTTATTTAACTTTCAGAAGATCATTCAATAACAATCAGGTTTGTGGAGTCATGGTCTTTGGCCACCTTCCTAGTAGGTGTACCATGAAGGACTGCTATTACCAGAAGGCATTTTTTCCTAATGAATTGCTGCAAGATATGTTTAGATTTGGGTCACTGCAAACAAGGAGTTGCCAAACCTAATTGCCTCTGGATTTAGTGATTGTAAATATATCTTGCAGTCTAGCTGCTTTTAACCTGGAAAGAGAATATTTGTCTGGTAACAAAAAGAGAATACACTTAGACTACCCTTTGCCTCAACAGGTAAGATCCATTTTGTCAAAAAATACTGAAAAAGGCCTGTCCTGTATTAGTAGTTAGTTTTATTTTAGCTTTGAAAAAATGTATATGTACTTCTGTTCTAAAAAGAAAGAACCTGTGATGTCATTTTAATGTTTTTCACATCATCACTTATCTACTTAAATTTGACAGCACAATGAGATCTTTTTGCCTTCAGAATTGTTGGCATTCTTCAACTTAACCTGCAAACACACAGAGTTCAGAACCACACAAAATTGCCATCACTTTAGAGCACTGGTTGAGTCTATAGTCATCTCTGAGCTCCCTGCTACACAAAGGTGTACATGACCTTGCTGTAAAGTTTGGACAAGTGGTTTAGTTTTCAGTTCCTTCAAAATCTGCCAGGAGACCTTATCTTTAATTTACTTCCTCTGAATGCAAAGGGCATTTGTGGTTATTTATCTCTGTAATGGTTTTGCAGTGTTAAGATGGATGCAGTAACAGGTATTTTGTGTTACTGGGTCTGTAAAGTGGTAATGGTGTGCTGTCCCCCCATAGGTCCGAGGTGCATTTGTACTGTCTCTCTGCAGCTGGCAGAGCAGGATGCAAGTAGGCTTGTGCGTTGAACAAGGTCCTGATTTTTAGTAATGTGTATTACCTGCTCTGATACTAAACTCATCTCACACTTGGGAGTTGGGCTGTATACTAAGGTCAATAACTTATACTATTCTAAGAAATTAGGTGGTGGGGAGAACGATGCAGAAAGGTTGATTTCAGTGCAAGAAAAGGAGGTGATATTGTCCTGTATGTATACATATAAGGGGTTGTGTTTTTGTTCCAGAGTGCCATGGGGTCATACAGAGCATAGTTATTGTGCTATATATTCTAGTATAGGTAGAATAATTTTCATTATTGCTGGAGAGTGGGATATACTTCAAAAACAGCACTTAGGTATGAATTTAGACCCAGATTCTCAAAGACATCCAAGTGACTAATTCCAACCAAAATATAGTTGGGTACCTCAGTGCCATGGTGCGTTCCTACCCTTGATGAACCTCTTGATGGGTTTCAGTAAAGACAGTGTTTGAATATGCTATTGATGTTCAGTTTACATTGTTTATGAAATGGGTCTTAATACATCAGGTGATTAATAGTGGCAACTATAGACATGCAACTTAAGGGTTATTTATCCACAATCTTTGTCCGTCAGTAGTTACAAAGAATTAAAGTAGTGGATGCTGTGAGTTTCAGACTGACTCCATAATATATTAGTGATGATTCAGCAACACAAAACACTAGAACACTGATGAGAGTTGTATATCCTTGCTCGAGGTCACTGAGAAATATAATTCCTCTAACTCAGGAAATTCCATTGTTTACAAAAATTTGGTATGAACGCAAAACAAGATCAAACCTTAACATTCCATATCAGCAAAAAGTGATTGCTTCTGTTTTGAATCTACTGGCATTTTTAGACCTTTTAAATTTGTTATTGATAAATACTTTTAAAAATTAACCCATTTTCATCAAAAGGAAATATTTTTTAATAGCAATAAAATGAAGGATTTTCAGACTGTATTATTGAAACCCAGAAAGAATTTTACTTTCATGTAGGAGAAAACATGGACTGTGATTATGATAGAAACATTATTTTTCACCTTTAATTTCTTAATTTGGAAGTCCACAGATGAAAATCTCTTTGACTGAAAAAGAAACATCTTCAATTTGTTACTGCCAAAAAAGACATTTTCAGTTAGTTATGCCTGTATCCTTCAAGAATTTAGGTCAGTTTCCAATAGCACTGTTTTGTTTGGTTGGGTTTTCTTTTTTTTTTTTTTTTTTCCAAAAGCATATTATATTTAATTTAAAGGAAGTTTTTAAAGTGAAGACAAAAAAGACCAAACTTTTCAGTGACATGCCCTCATTCACTTTTCTTCACTGGAGTTTTCTGAAATGAAAATTGGCACTAGAAATGTCAACTCATTTGCATTTATGTTGGACTATTACACCACTAAAATATGAATGTACCAATGTTAGATAAGAGTCTTGAATATGTGTTTGGTATTGGCCAGAACATGAATAAGAAAATGCTGATTCAGCAGAGATGAACAGAAAGCCTGATGTTATTCGCTTCATCATAGCAGAAGTCAGGAAACATATGGAAATGAGAGTTTTAAATATGTGAAGAAATCAAAGGTGCAGCTTTTGGAAAAACACTGGACTTTCCATCTTCTCTCATACTTTCCTAGAGTACATTTAGAAAAAAACATCTCCCGTTTCTAAAATTTCCAGAGGACATCCATATTTTATTGTAGCAGATTTGTCACTAGTTAAACAAACTTGCCTAAAGCAAATTTCTGTGTTCTTAGCCTCTAATAATATGAGGCATGTATAAAATATTAAGTGCGCCCCGCTATTCATCTGCAAGTGAATATTTCCAATGGCAAATGCTCAAATCTGATGTCTTTAAAAACATTTATTAAACAAACAATTATTAGTATTGCACTTTGAATGCGTTCTTTCCTTAATAAAATAATTCTTAAGTGTCAGACACTGTTTTTAAAACGTCTCTTAAATAAGTAATAACAGTAACTAACCTGATGAACTTCAAGGATAACTTCCAAGAACAGTGCTCCCATTAGCCTCCCAATATTTGCTTTAAGCTTTAGAGTAACCTATGTTGCTTGGGATATTATATAAAGGGAAACAAGAGTAAATGTTTTTATATACTTACTGAAAAGTAAAGAAGGCTCTATTGGCAATATAAGCAAAGATATAGGTAAAATAAATATTAAAGTAAATATTAAACACCAAGTACATGACAACTAGTTTTATTTAGATCAGTTTGGATGTAAACTTGGTATTTGCAAAAATAAATATGAAGATTTTTGAAGACTGATGGGATTCAAAGAAATTGTAAAAACTTTATGTTGCAGAACTCTTGGAGAAATGTAAGGGCTTCTGTGCCCTAACTGAGGAATGGAGCTAACCACTTTTTTTTTTTTTTTTTTCCTGAGTACGTTCAGTTAGACTGAAGTTAGACTTCATTGATTTGTATCAGCACTTGATATACATATGCATAGAAAGGTATTTTATATTGACCTAAGCAGAATGTACAGCTTATTGTATAGCTTGATAAACTAATATTTTATTTTTCAGAATGCTACAGTTTCATACCTCCTATCCATAATTCTGATAAGTGTTCTATATACTAACAATTTGCAAAGCAAAGATTTCCCAGATGGAAAGTCTTAGAAAATTATAAAGTCTAGCTGTGTCTGACTGTGCTAGTCTTTCCATTTCAGAGGATCTCAAGGTATTTTATATGGAACTAGGACTATGAAGTTCCCATTTGTAAAAGCTTAAAGTCAGTCATGAAGAGTGTAACAAAACTAATGTTTTCTTTTGTTTAAAAGAGCAAGGCACTAATGGAATAGCTGTAATTTTCAAAAAAAGGTGAGGAAAAAAGTGTCTACTTTGCTTAATTTGTCTTTGTTTTGTTTTTGTGGTTTATATAATATTCAGTGCATGAACTATACTGATGTGATTTGCTAAAAGATATTTGAAGGAGGAGATTAAAAAATTGTAAGGTCATCATTGTCACATTCCCTGCTTCAATTATAATACACAATATAAAGAAAATATTTATTTTTAGTAACTTTAATGGAATAGATCTCATGATCCAATCAAGAAGTTTGGCAGAAAATGTCAAAACAGGAAGTGTGTAATGCCTGAACTGTCCACAAGTTTGAGGTTTGGAAATCTTTGCACCTTCATGGGTGGCTCAGTGCATCTGGTCTTTGTTAGTAGTCTGTAGGAACTCCCAAATCTTTTCTCCTGGAGTCTTACATTACAGAGAAATTATTTCTAAATTATAACAAAATTCTCAGGCAATTATTTTCCTGTTTCATAAGGTATTTTGGAAATGTCTATTAAATTAACTAACCTGGGAAGAAGAAACCATGCACACATGCTTATATAGTGGAGATTAAATTCAACAACAAATTGACAGTTTGTGGCTAACATCATCTCTCATACAGATGCATTCTTGTAACTGCTAGAGAATTAAATCCAAATGAAATTAGTAAATGTTCCAGCTTTAGACAAAGACACTCTATGATGAATATTAATAACTAAACCTGTTGGAAGTATATTTTTCGTGTTACAACATGCAATATTGTTAATGCTAGAACTAGCACAGAAAAACCTAGCAGGATTTGTATTCAGACAGGTGAAGTTCATCTCAACTAGAAAAGATCTCATCATCTGTTTCATCTCATCATCATAAAGACATGAACCCTACATCTCTAAGGGATTTACTAATAGATACAGAATTCCTCCAGTTATGTGCCTTATTCTGTTCCACATTGGTGGCTGCTAAGAACATATTATCTAGCCATCTATCCATCCATCCATCCATCCAACTACCTACCTACCTATCTATCTACGTACCTATGTAGCTACCTACCTAACTATCTATCAATCAAACAAACACAGAATCATAGAATAGTTTGGGTTGGAAGGGACCTTAAAGATCATGTACTTCCAACCCCCCTGCCATGGGCAGCAACACATTCCACTAGACCAGGTTGCTCAAAGCCCCGTCCAACCTGGCCTGGAACACTTCCAGGGAGGGGGTATCTACAACTTTCCTGGGCAACCTGTTCCAGTGCCTCACCACCCTCACAGTGAAGAATTTCTTCCTTACCTCTAATCTAAATCTACCCTCTTTCAATTTAACTCTGTTACCCCTTGTCCCATCACTACACTCCTTGAGAAAGAGTCCCTCCCCATCTTTCCTGTAGGCCCCCTGTAAGTACTGGAAGGCCACTATAAAGTCTCCTCAGAGTCTTCTCTTCTCTTGGCTGAACAACCCCAGCTCTCTCAGCTTGTCCTCATAAGGAAGATGCTCCAGCCCCCTGATCATCTTTGTGGTCCTCCTCTGTACTTGCTCCAACAGGACCATGTCCTTTTTATGTTGGGGGCTCCAGAGCTGGATGCAGTGTTGCAGCTGGGGTCTCATGAGAGCAGAGTAGGGGGAGAATCACCTCCCTCAACCTGCTGGTCATGCTTCTTTTAATGCAACAAGGATACAATTGGCTTTCCGTACTGTGAGTGCACACTGCCAGGTCATGTTGAGCTTCTCGTCATTTGCTGAGGGTACATTCAATCCCCCTGTCCACATCATTGACAAAGATGTTAACAATGCTGGTTCCAGCACTGACCACTGAGGAATGTCATTGTCACTGCTCTCCACCTGGATATTGAGCCATTGACTGCAACTCTTGAGTGCCAGCATCCAGCCAATTCTTTATACAATG
Organism: Strix uralensis; assembly: GCF_047716275.1. Classification (NCBI taxonomy): domain Eukaryota; kingdom Metazoa; phylum Chordata; class Aves; order Strigiformes; family Strigidae; genus Strix; species Strix uralensis. Next base: position 112,750,222 of record NC_133975.1, on the reverse strand, counting down.
AGTGGTCCATCCATCAAATCCATGTTTCTCCAGTTTAGAGACAAGGATGTCATGTGGGATAGTGTCAAATGTTTTGCACAAGTCCAGGTAGATGTCCTCAGTTACTCTTCCTTTATCCACCAACACTGTAACCCTGTTGTAGAATGCCACCAGATTTGTCAGTCATGATTTGCCCTTAGTGAAACCATGTTGACTGTTACCAGTCACTCCTTATATTCCATGTACCCTAACATATTTTCCAGGAGGATCCACTCCATGATCTTGCCAGGCACAGAGGTGAAATTGTTGGCCTATATTTCCTTGGTTCTTCCTTTTTTTCCTTTTTAAAAATGGGGGTATATTTCCCCTTTTCCAGTCAGTGGAAACTTCACCGGACTGCCAGGATTTCTCAAATATGATGGATAGAGGCTTTGTCACTATATCCGCTAGATCCCTCAGAACCCGTGCATGTCTCTCATCAGGTCCCATGGACTTGTGCACCTTCAGGTTCGTTAGGTGATCCTGAACCTGATCTTCTCCTACAGTAGGCAGTTCTGCTTTCTCCCAATCCCTGCTTTTGCCTTCTGTGACTTGGGCAGTGTGGCTGGAGCACTTGGTAGTGAAGACTGAGACAAAAAAGTTGTTGACTACCTATGCCTTCTCCATATCCAGGGTGATCAGATCTCCTCTCTCCTACTGAGAGGGCCACATTTTCCCTAGTCTTTATTTGATCACCAATGTAGAAGATTTTTTTGTTGCCCTTTATGTTCCTGGCTAGATTTGATTCTATCAGGGCTTTGGCTTTCCTAACCTGATCCTTGTCTGCTCAGACAGTTTTTCTGTATTCCTCCCAGGCTATCTGTTTTGGCTTCCACCCTCTGTAGGCTTCTTTTTTATGTTTGAACTTGTCCAGGAGCTCCTTGTTCATCCATCCATTCAGGCCTCCTGGTGTTCTTACCTGACTTTCTCTTTGTCAGGGTGCATCGCTCCTGAGCTTGGAGGAAGCGATCCTTGAATATTAGCCATCTTTCTTGGGCCTCTCTTCCCTCCAGGGCTTTATCCCATGGTACCCTGCCAAGCAGATACTTGAAGAGACCGAAGTCTGTTCTCCTGAAGTCCAGGGCAGTGAGCTTGCTGTGCACCCTCCTTGCTGCCATAAGGATCTTGAACACCACCATTTCATGGCCACTGCAGCCAAGGCTGCTTGTGAGCTTCACACTCCCCACCAGCCCCTCCTTGTTGCTGAGAACAAGGTCCAGCATAGCACCTCTCCTTGCTGGCTCCTCTATCACTTGGAGAAAGAAGTTATCATCAATGCATTCCAGAAATCTCCTGGATTGCTTATGCCCTGCTGTGTTGTCCCTCCAGCAGATATCAGGGTGGTTGAAGTTCCCCTTGAGGACCAGGGCTTGTGAACATAGGGCTGCTCCTATCTGTCTAAAGCGAGCTTCATCTGTTTGGTCTTCCTAGTCAGGTGGCCTGTAGCAGACACTGACTACAACATTTCCTGTCCCTGCTTTCCCTTTAATCCTGATCCATAAACTCTTGGTCTATTCCCAAGCAGAGCTCCATGCACTCTGGCTGGTCATTGACATAGAGGGTGACCTATCTTCCTCATCTCCCCTGCCTGTCCTTCCTAAAGAGCCTGTATCCTTCCATTCCAACACTACAGTCATAGGATTCATCCCACCACGTCTGCCTGGTGCCAATAATATCATATCCCTGCAGATGTGTGCATGTCTATAGCTCCTCTTGTTTATTCCCCATGCTACATGTGTTTGCATAGAGGCATTTAAGTTGGGCCCGTGATGAAGCTGACTTACTGGAATTCCCTTGTGTGGCTCTTCAGGTGCTCTCCTGCTGACCTGTGACCCCTCTCCAGGCTCTGGGCCTCTATTTGCTGGCACTGGCATCAAGCTGGTGTGAGTGGGATGGACCATTCCCGGCAACTTTAGTTTAAAGCCCTCTTCACCAGCTTGGCAAGCCTATGACTGAAGATGCTCTTTGCCTTCTCTGACAGATGGACCCATCAGCCCCCAGTAGACCAGGTTTCTCAAAACAAGTCCCATGGTCTAAGTAGCTAAACCCCTGGCTGTGGCACCAGTCCTGTAACCATGTGTTGATTTTCCAGATTCGACTGGTCCTTTCAAACCCCTTCCCTTTGACTGGGAGGATTGATGAGAAAACTACCTGCACCCCGGTCTCCCTTACCACTGCTCCCAGGGGTCTGTAATCCTTCCTGATACTCCTCAGACTGCTCCTGGCTTTATCACTGGTGCCCACATGAAACAACAGCAGTAGATAATAGTCAGTGGACTAGTAAGAGGCTCGGCAGTCTCTCGGTGACATCCACGTTAAGAGCCCCCAGTAAGCAGCACAACTCTCCAGAGAGTGCATCTGGTCAGCAGATGGGTACCTCCATATGTCTCAGAAGAGAGTTGCCTACTACTGTCACCCATTGCCTTTTCTTAGTTGCTCTGGTTGTTCTACAGGTTGAAGGTCTGGCTGCCTTACTCAGCTTCAGTGTCTCCTGATGTGATGGGTCTTTCCCCTTCAGTCTCCAGGGCAGTGAAGTGGTTCTGCAAGGGCACCTCAGGCTTCGGGGGAAGTCTCTTCCTCCTGCTGGTCCTTGCCGTTGCAAGCTTCCATTCTTCTGCATTACTGGCCCCTCTCCCTCTCATGTATGCCGGTGGGGGATTTTTTGGCTGTGGGTCCAGTGCAGACTGTGCATGGAACCAGCTATGGAACTCCTCCTCACCCTCCCTGATGCTACGCAGCCTTCTCACCGCCTCCTGCAGCTCAGCACCTGCTGCAGGACACCCTCCACCTGGGCACACCTTTTGCAGGCAGGTCTGCTGCCTGTCCCTGCCCCGGGAGAAAGGTCCAGGCCCTTCCTGCAGCCTGAGGCCTGCACTGCAGCCTCTCCCTTCAGCAGCTCCACCTGGGGGGAGGCATCGGCCGCTGCTGGGGTGGACGGTGCAGACCCCCCAGCCAGAGCTGCAGCCTTTGCTCTCAGATGAGTGCCCGCCATCCTGCCCTGAGGGTCGGGCAGGATGAGTGCCCTTGGCCTGTGCAGATGGTCACAGAATGGTCGATCTATCTATCTATTGATTGATCTATCTAGTGTTTCTATCTAATCTAGTAAAAGTATGTTTTACAGGTGACAGAGTGAAGGATAACCCATAGTTTGAGATGAGACAATAATTTTAATTTGAGATCTTGCAAAATGTCTGTTTGTCTGGTAAAAGTGAGGAAAATTCTTCTAGTTGAAGATTTGTAGAAACCTGCTAAACAGAGGTGACGGTTTAGGACCTAGATGGAGATATTGGAAGATAACTCAGTGATGGCAGTGGTGTTTCTTGGAGGTCTGATAGAAGCTATTATTCTTTTACATTGCTGTTGGTTGTATTCCAAGGTATCCCGTCAAGCACACACAACAAAAAATAACAAAAATTATATATATATATATAACAAAAAAAAATTATTTGAGATCTCATTTTATTCTGCAGTAAAAGAGCGACGCTATTACATATAGTGTGAGATGATGAAGATGAACATGTGATGGCATTCTTTGATGTGTATAACAAATTCAGCGTTACAGAAATCCTGCTTACACACTGCGAACATGCATATGTCTCTGCTAATCTACCCCAGATCCACTGAACAAAACTGTGACAATGAGGAGCAGTTCATGTTCATAGACAATGTCAATCAGATATTGTCGGGAGATTAATTTTCTTCCCAAGAAGAAATAGCCATTTTTAAATTCAGCTATTCCAGTAAAACTACTCGTGGAGAAGAATTGTTTTTCTCAATCTTGTCTTCTGTACAGCACCATACTACCAAGCCCTTAAAACCAATGAAAGTCCTTAGTACCAAACCTTATCTGCTCCTTATTATCTCAACATGCATGTATTACAGCTGCAATAAGGTTTTCCCAGACATAGTTTCTTCATATATGGCTCAGAATTGACTCCCAAGCATTTCTTTGGAAATATACAATTAGCTCACAGTTAATTGTTTTAAATTGCAGGCTAATTTCTTTTTCCTGTATTTCTTTCTTCCCTTTTCTACAGCAATTAGTTTAAAAATACACTATCTCTTAATAAAAATGAAAATAAATCAAGGGAATATAGAGACTTTATTTAATTTTGAAGAATCACTGATTTTCTGGTAAGACTTTAGCTAGTTTTTTGTTTCCTATTTGCAAAACATTATTTTGTAACACATGCAGATTTGTGTCATCTGCAATGAGAGTTTTATTAGTTCTTTCACAGATAAATATAGTCAGTGTCTTCTGATTTCCACACTGAGCTTCAGGTTAACGTCAAAATATTGTGGAAAATACAGAGCTGCTTCTGATTCTTAAGAAAGCTCCCATAGATGTCTATGTTGCCATATCAAAATCTGCATCTTTATACTGACAAACCGTCAGCTCTTGATACCTGATATCAGGTGAAAAATTTCAGATAGGAAACCATTGTTTCTAGAATACTGGATTTATTGTATTATTGGCCTCATGTCTCTCTCATTCTTATAAATTGATATTTTTACCTTTCTCTGTCCTGAAAATTATCCCTACAGGCTTGTTGACTAAGAGCTCATGGAAGATTTTCATTACAATACACTGATGTACCTACCCCAAAACAAATGTCAATTTAAAATAGCACTTGTGGAGGTATCAGCTGAATTGCATATTCCAAATTACTAGAAAGTGTGAATTTCTGAATAATGTTGGAAAAATGCATCTCCAAAACTTTTACTGACATCCTTGTGTTGGATGGTGTTGACTATGGTTTCTTTTTTTTCTTTTTTTTTGACATGAAACTCTCTTATGCTGCCTGCCTGTACATCAGAAATGTTTCCTAGTACACTGTTTTTCAATGTTCATGTGATCAGGCATCTAGGGAAAAAATAAAGAGAAAAAGCGTGAGTGTGAAACACTATAGGTAGAGATCAATTAAAAGTATTTAGAATTCAGCCTAACTTAATTTAGGTCTGCAAAGGGAAGCAATTATGCTGGGAAGGTACTTTCATTAGAAGCACGTGATAGACAAAAATGGTGGGGTTTATCTGCCAAAATGAGGGAACGTACATTTGAGAAAGATGCTTCAGGCTCGCTCTAAGATCAGTGAGAAGGTGTTTGGTGAAGTTAATCACATTTAAGGTTTGATTCATCCTTCAGTATATGCCTGCTTTGGACAGATGATTCATTTGTTAAACTCCTCTGACTCTATTAACTGGATCTCTATTGGCTGTAATGGGACATAGTGCAGCTAGCTGAACTATGGACAAATATGGTATTACAGATGTCTGAAGTTAAATGTGATGAATCCCATTATTGAAACAACTTGCACTGTCTAGGGTGAAAATTAAGTACAGAAAGAGGAATATACTAAACATCTAACTGAAGACTCTGGTCCAAATTGGGAGTCCATAAACAGAAGAGATGAAAAACCTAATCAGCTTTAAAACTGAAGCTGGTATAAATATAAAATAGAAAACATATAGAATATATTTATATATTTAAGGAATTGCAGAACATATTGTAGTGAGAGCAGATAATAGGACTTGACTGAAGATATCCTTTCCTGTCCTATGTTGTATTCAAGTAAGTCTAAAGAAATTGGTTCTGAGTTGCAGTATGAATATTCATATAAGCATAAATTAAAGCTTTCCCCAATACTTATTAAAAAATTGCTATTTCCAGTAAAAAAAATCCTGCAAGTAAATTTAGAGCAAGAATACACTAATAATGTGAATATAAGTGCTACAATGCAACCAATGAATGTTATATTTTATCCTAGCTAATACTCATGGAAAAGAATTTTTTTTAGATATATTAATGTCTAATTTATGTATGCATTAGCTGACTATCCTTATAATTTTCATCATAATTGTTGCTTTCCATTCCTTATCAGAGCTGGTCAGATGACAAAAAATCCCTCATGAATATTTTAATGAATAAATAGAATGAGTTGCTATGCTGTTATTCTGTGTACCTTATTGTATATTATTTGACAGTATTCTGACAACTGACACTTTGTTCATGAAAATGAGTGCAAATCCCACAAGTGTAAGCCAGTGTGATTGCTCATCCAAAAGTCCACACCAGTTACATATTCTGCACTTTCTCTAGTTGTCACTTGTCACATGCCTGTTTAAAAAGTTTCACATATCCACTGGGCTCCAAAAAACAGTACTATGAGACCTAAGTAAAATATTAAATATGATGAAGGAATACCCAAAACTAACTGATTGTTCTGAAATGTGAGACTACATTTAATTTAAATAATCTGATCTATGATTAAGTATTTACAGTATGAATAATTAAGGCTGGAATCAAAGCACAAAGAATCATTGAAGTAAAGGAGAGAGCCTACATGGTTAAAGAGAAACCATTTTAAACTCTTTGCTGGTTTGTAATAAAACTTGTTTACAGATTGTGGTCCTGCTTGTCAATGAGAATTAATAAGCAATTAATAAGAATTAATAAGCAAGGGAGAGAGGGAAGATGCAAGAAACTGACAATTATTCTGTGTTCATTCTGTTTTACACAGATGCCACCTCTACTGATTGTACTGGGGCAGGCTGGGAGTAAACTCTCAATTAAACTTAATATCCACAACAAAAGAATCAGTAAATCCAAGTATTTGAACAAAAGCATAAATACAAAACAGCCTATGTTCTTATCTTAGGAGCCTAGATAAAAGTACATGCAAGTAAGAAATAGCCTTCTGTTTTACCCCCTGCCACTGCTCATGGTGATTTTCCCTCACCGTGAAACAATATCTCTTTTTCCATTGACTCCTGTATGTCTAATAATTTTTGTTCCATCTGCCATCTCATCATTGCTAGAGCTCATAGTTGCAATAGCTCATCTTTTTAGAGAAATATTTCAGGTTTATTACCCTTTGTGAAATAGGATTTTGAAGATCTATAAACTAATATTCTCTAAACTCTAATTCCTTAATTTTTGAGAGAACAATCTCTTTAATGTCTGTTTCTTCATCTTTAAATGTTAGGGTTGGCCTGGATTTGATTTAATCTCCATTATAACTTTATAAACCTTGCATTGATTGCTTTGATGTTTCCTTGCATCTAGTAAGCATACATTCAGATTTTAAGGCCTTTTCAGACTACAGATCTTTGAAGCTTGATGTCATTTTTGTTGCAGTAGGATGTACTCAATCGGCAGCAATTATGCTGTTTCCAAGATGTGGTGCCTAAGCAGGGTGAATACACATCAAACCAACCCCAATCCCCAAGACACATGTTTAAAAATCATTAAAACAAAAAGTGGATTTGCCTATAATATTAGTCACATAATCATAGAATAGTTTGGGTTGGAAGGGACCTTAAAGATCATGTCCTTCCAACCCCCCTGCCATGGGCAGCAACACCTTCCACTAGACCAGGTTGCTCAAAGCCCCGTCCAACCTGGCCTTGAACGTTTCCAGGGAGGGGGCATCTACAACTTTCCTGGGCAACCTGTTCCAGTGCCTCACCACCCTCACAGTGAAGAATTTCTTCCTTACCTCTAATCTAAATCTACCCTCTTTCAATCTAACTCTGTTACCCCTTGTCCTTTTTTCTCTTTTTAAAAATGGGGGATGTTTCCCCTTTTCCAGTCAATGGCAACTTCACCGGACTGCCACGATTTCTCAGATATGATGGATAGTGGCTTAGCCATTTCATCCACCACTGACAAGCAGGATCACACTCTGTAAACAAATTATTGTTATTTTTAATAGAGGTGATCTAGGCTTTTTTATTTTATATTTATTTGAGATCTATCTTTAAATATATGTATCTCATGAGCCATTGGAACAGCTTATCCTGAGAAGAGGTAAATTCTGCTGTACTTGCAATCTGTCTTTACATCTGTGCTTTATAACAAGTTTAGGCTTACTTCTAAGAATTCTGTTATAAAGAGAAAGTGACACACGAGCAAACTCAAAAGTTTCTGCAGGACCCTATTTTCTCTCCTATATTAGACTGCTTAGTGATCTGCCTACCTTATTTCCTACCAACTTCTCCTCCTCATGTTTAATATTAGGTGCTAGAAAATGATCCATGCCTGTGAAAGCTTCTTTATATAACGAATAAGTGACAAAGTATGCCACTTCATACCGAGGATTTTTGTTGTACTCTATTTCAAATATTCCTTCTCCATGTTAGTCATGGTGGTACAAAGACATGAGCATATAAGAGAATGTTTAATAGCTGCACCTCATGCTGAACTATTGTGAGTATTAACAGAATTTCACCCTATTGTCAGTATGAAATTTTTCATGATCATGGATATGCATTTTGTCATCGTGGAAGCCAAAACTGGCCACATCAGTTTCTACTCTAGAGGTCATTGGAGCATCATGAAATACATGATGAATTTAAATCTGATCATGGTCTTAATCTGTCTCTCTTCTAAACATGATGGTGTCTCCTCCTAAGAGTTTACAGAGATAGAATAAAAAATTCATTATATATTAGAACAAAAAACCCAACAGTTATATCTTAACTTTGACCTTTATAAGAAGTTACAGAATAACAGAATGAAAAATGGATCTTTAATGCTGTAATTTTTAAAGACTTCCCCCAACTTCAGAATTGCACAGTCTCATTACTCCTGTGGTGACTCCAGGTTCACAAATATGTCTTCACTAGCCAAAAGAAACAATGGAAAATTAAGAAAACATAGGTTCTGTTTGATTAAGAGGAAAATGAATATAAGGAAACCACTCAGAATTATTTTTTAATTAAAAAGAAATGAAAGAAACAAAATGAACATGAATAAATCACCAAAAAATAGACAGTAAAAAAGACAGCATTTTCTCTACCAGTATTGATGGCAGAAGCAGAAACGAAGAAGATTCAGGAGAAAACAGCTGGAGCAATCATTACCTGGAGATTTTCTAATTGATTGAGGCTTTCCCTTAGTGTTTACAAATTTGGTGGGTAGCTACCAGACAAAGCTACAATTTCAAACCTCCTGGGTCCCCTGTTTGGTAGAAAACACACAGAAGGTAACTGCAGATTAAGGCCCAGTTCTGCAACTGAAAGGAAAGATTGCTGCAAGCATTATTGAGATTCTGCACCTGCCTGTGTGTGTCTCTGGCCTTAGATGTTTAGTAAAACACACTGATGAACAAGCTTTGTTGAGTATGAACTGTGCTCGTTCTAGGAAGCACTAGAAACCAAATCTTCTTTTTTCTCTGATGCCGATCACATTTTTGTCTACATATCTGCTGTTTAAGTCAGTGACTACAAGCAGTTTATTTAAGGGGGTTTGGTCAACTGTATAAATAAAGGAGTTCCTAGCAGTAGATGAATTGTCTGTTAGCTGCCTGATTGTCTTGCCACTTGAACTGGCTTCATAAAGTGTTGATTTCATGCAAAAGTGGTGGGATAGGAGAATAACAGCAGGGCACAGATTTTATTTAGCAAAACCTTTTCAATCTGTATTTGAAAGTCATTGTATTAGCACAGTCTGATACAGTAGCAACACATCTGCAAATAAAAGGAATATCTAGGGCTAGACATTTGGACAAACAAGTGCCAAAAAAGCACTATAAGGAAATGTACCTTTTCTTTCTCACTTTATACCCTTATCCTTTAATTGGTAGGTTAAATGATTACATCTTTTACTTAATAGAAGGTGATGTCATTGTTAAGGCCCTGATCCATGTAAAAGGGGACTTAGGCAGCACTTAAGTGCCCAGATCTGAAATACATCTGAAGTCTCATGTTCATGTATCACCTGATCCTAGAAGCCCTAAGTGCCTTAGGTTTCTAGAGTTTTTCTCTTTTATGCTTTAAGTGTGCTACATGTCTAAAAATGTCCTTCTTGACAGGCCTGACAGAGCCAAAACTTTTTCACACACAAAGTAGAAGCAGGCTAGGAAGGATATGGCTAATATTTGTTTGCCTTAAACTCAGATGTAAGGACATTAAAATATGTGACAGTATGTAGACCTTTTTTAATATGGTAACACTACTAATAGCAGAACCATCGATAAACATTTTGTAACACAGCTAAACATAAAAAATATATATAACTGCAAACAGGCAAATGGAGATTTGTAGTATATTTGCTCCAACATGGTATTTTGTGCAAGTAGAAAAATCTACAAGGTAAGAACAAGGGAAGTATGATGAGAGATGTCTGATGAAATCAGGATAACTCTGCTGAACAAGCAGGAAAGATACTTGGTGAAACCAGGACAAGTCCTGCTCCATCCCCAGAAAGATGAACTATGTCAAGAGCAAATGAGATCACCCCTTTTATTTTGTGGAAAATGTTGAGCAGAACAAAACATGAGTAAGGAAAATGGAGAAGAAAGAACAGTCATACTTGGGCCACAGTTTCCTTCATGAAAGACCTCTCAGTCCTGGCCACCTTCATCTCAGTGGTTAGGTACCTTAGCCATCAGCCCTAACTTTCCCTAACTGAAGGTGTGTGGTATTATTCAGCTTCAGCTGATTTAGGATAAAACTGTTGAGGATTAGCTGTTTGAATATGTAGTATTATTATATTGATCATGTGTGTTGTCAGTGAATGTCAGTCCAGTAAAGTGTTGAAGTTTGAAACTAGTCTGATTTATCAGTCTTTTAAGCACTTCTATCAGAATGTTCTCTAATATATGCAGTATACAAATACATTCAGTCTGTGGCACAGACTGTCTGTCTGTCTTGCTGATTTACTCTGTAGTGGAAGAATTGTTTCTTAATGTGTGTTCATAGTGCGCAAAAAGCTTTTCTCAGCTGATACTTTTCATTGCTACTGTAGAGCAATTAAATAAGAACTATTTTTTTATTGTATTAAGAGAATACTGAAATCTCACCCAAAGCAACTATTTTGTAGATTTGAATTCTATTATAAGGACAAATAAATAGCTTCTGTTTAAATGCATCTACAAAGACCTAAATGCTTCATTATAAGAAGTCTTTAAGATGGGGCTTTATTCCTTTTCTGCTTTTTTTTTTTTTTTTCCTTTTAATTATATATTATGCTCTGACAACAGCAATACAGTACATGGATGTGTTTTAGTTGTGCTGCAGATATCAGCATATGGGTATATTTAGCAAATCCAATAGCACTTCACCACTCATTCTCAGAACATTTAAAAATGTACAAAAGTGTGAAGATAAACCCCCTCAGAGAGCCTCTTGTCTCCAGTGGCGCATGGTAGCAGGTCTCTGGCAGTCTCAAGCAGCATGGTCCTTGTACTTTTCAGATCAATTTGTCTAATGAAATCCAGCAAATTACAGATTAGAACTGGTGAAGTATAAAAGAATAAAAAGCTCAAGATAATTTTCAATGTTTTGGGTTTTTTTTTAATTTTATATGTGTTTTGGAATACATATATAAGGTGAAGTGCTGAAGCCTTTGAAACCTATTGTGCCCAAGTGGGAGAGAATTTCATCTACATATTTCCCCTGGGAAAGGACAGTCAGCATGTAAGGTGATGAAGGTTGGGTGGGGAAGAGCCTCACAATCAGAGTGGCTGAAGAAACATATGTGAATGGGATTGTTCTCCAGTGCAATCCCACCTTTTCCTTAGCCCTTGCTTGCAAGTTCTGGCAGCACAGTGCTTCTGAAAGAGCTTTGGCTGAATACAGCTGGTCTCTGAAAAGGCAATCATACAGCCCTCTGATTTGAGTGGAAGCTGGAGGCTGTAGGCTGTAACTTACAGAATTAGTCTAAGTACTGCTGTGACAGATTCTTGAACCAGTCTCTGATTTTATAATGTGATAGATTCTGGATTCAGAGATGCAGGGACTAAGTTATAGCTAGTCAACTACACACCTAAAGGTCCTATTCAAGGAAAATGCATAAGTACAGCTTTAAATCAACCACATAGTTGAGATCCATTAACATATGGAATTCCTTAAATCCATGCCTAATATTAAACAAGTGCTTAAATATTTTGCCAAATATAGATAGATTACTTGCATTGGAATGATGAAGAGCTTTGCTGCAAGAGCACTTTGTAGAAAGAAAAGACAAAGCCATTACTTCCCACATTGCTAATGTGCCACGATTTGCTTCTGAGAATATTTCAGTCTGCAACCTGAAGGTAAGAAAAGGCTTCTTAGGTCTGCTGATAAATGAAACAAATATCTCTGTTCTAGTAAGAATTAAAGCAGATCATTATGAAAGACCACAGGAATTTGGAAAATGCCTGGAGAGCATATGCTTGACTAGGGATTTCTGTATGCTGAGTTCAGTTAGGCCCTAAATTTAATCTCCTGTTTCCTCTGTCAGTTCTTTTCTTATTCTATGTCTTTTTCCTTCTACTTCCTCATTCTTATCCACTTGAGCCCCCTTATTCTTTCCTTTCCTGTCTTGGATTTGAGAGTTACATTTTTCTTAATTTCTTTCCCTCATCTTTCATAGCAGTTTTTCTCTGAATCTTCCCTAAATTACTCATGCTCTTCACTTCGTATTTAATTTCTTTCCTTACTAACCAATGTCTGTCCTACTTTTGCTCCAGCAATTCTCTCTGCCCATAATAATAAAAGACAAAAAACATGGCATGAGCCTAAACACTGATCCATGATCCTAGCACTGGTTAATAACCACCAAGCTCCCAGGCACAGTTTGGCTCATCCCTGCTCATACTTTTGGGGGCAGTATGCAGGCATGATTCAGGCCACAGCAAATGTCAAGGATATTCCTCATAAGTAGAAAACAAGGCCAGACCTGTTTGATTCCCCCATCCTACAGCCATTCAACACAATATAACTTGTCTTTGATGCTTCAAACATCTCCAGGCTCCCTCATGACACAGATCAGGGTATGCATCTGGCACCCTGGCTTTTTTTGCTGATAGGTTCCCATTCAGCCCATACATTATTTCAGACATTCTGAACTGACCAAATATATATTTATATTTTACAATGCCTTAGGGCTTCAGCAGTACTACATGGGGCTCAGAGAGGGCCCAGGCCAAGCTCTATGTCATGTATATTTGAATACTTCGCCTTAGAAAGTGCATTGTGGTTGTGAGCCAATCTGTGCCACTTGGTCTCAAATGAGAAATCGTTCTCACTTGTACTACATACTAGTGTAGATTTATCCTAAGGACAGCCAGGGATTGGTTTTACCAATACATGTTGTTTCCCCAGCTGCATCCTCTCTTCAGACACACCTATGAGGAGTGATGGGCCAGACGGTCTCCACAGGGGAAAGTGGCCTGGAGCAGGCTGCTTCATTCTTCCCTTGTGCTAGAAGTCGCTCATAGTGGTCATAGCAATGTATCTCCAAGTAGTCACCCTATTGTTAAATTTCGCAAATCTAAGTAGCTCTGTCACGGAACAGGCCCTGACACCTGAATGTGGGGTTCCAATTAAGCCTACCAGAGAACAACTTTGCAAGAGACATAGAAATGCAACAGTAAAATGGCAATGATGCTTATCTAGGGACAAGAAGATGTTTTTTGGTGGGAACTTAATTTATGTGTAGGGATATTAACTGTTGCCTTGCTTTTGCTTGTGCCTAAAAGGAGAGCTTATCTCCCACTGAAGACCCTCAAACTCAGTTTTATTATTTTTGCTCCAGTAAGGACTACCTGACAAAGCAGAATTGGTTGCCAAGGAATCTATCTTTACTACTTTTTAAGAGAGCAGCTATTTCATAAAAATATTTATTATTAGTAGTCAAACACACACACACACAAGTGAATCTTGAAGTTTTCCTTTTCAGCCTTCACTTAAGCTTCAGCATTTCATTGTTATGATTCTCTAACACATCCTTATTTTATCAGCTTGCTTATTATTTTTATGAATTTTCACAGATGAAACGTGGTTGCCCACTTCTCCTCATTTTTCTCCCTAAAGTTGCAATCAAAAAGGCAAAATTCACCAGTTTAATTTGGATTAACATCCTTATAGATTCAGGGCACATTTATATTGTTCCCAAACACCATATTATTCTACCTATAGGTATAAGAAGCACCAGTAGATGGCTCTGTAATTCCTGAATTATAAGCAAAGAAACAAGGGAGGCTTTGATAGCTTTGACTTTTGCAAGCAGATTTGATTTGGTGACACCAATGACAGGAATAAACTTCATGCCGACTTGCTGAAATGGGACACTTTCATTTGTTATGCCATGCCGTTTCAAAATGGCCAGTCTGTCCTTGACCCACATCAACCTTGAGGACTTCTGATGGAGCAACGGGAATGCTGTCGTCCTGTACAGGCAACAGCTCCAAATAAATTGGCAGCAGGATGACACCCAGCTTATGGGAGAGGGCAGAATTACTAAGCATTACCATGCCTGCTCACTGCAGAGTGATAAACATGAAGATGTGGACACTGCTGCAGATGCCCAAGCCCAGCAGTACTGTACCCTTGGAAATGGGAATAAATCTGAGCATAGGAGAATTGTGCTGAACATATGCCTGCACTGAAATTAACTGCCAAGCACTCCGAAAAGGTTGTTTCTGTTTTGCTTAAAAAATAAATCTGGATGAGAATGGAAAGATAAAATCAGGAAGGGAATGCACTGTGAAAAATCTGCTTTTATTAATCAAGAAGTTTAATAATTTGTTACAGGCAATTTAGATGTAGTAGGATTTCCTCTCTGCACAGCTCCCATTCCTGAGCACAGAGTGTGTTTGCAAAGGAGATTTTAAGTATGTTTGTGTGCTCTGGCTGAGGTCTGCTGGGCCCCCTTGGTGCATTCTTCCACAGACTAAACTCCTTTGGATATGTGTAAAAATTACCGTAGAAAAGGGGATTTTCAAAATTTATATGTGGGACTCTGTAGCCAATAAGAATGTTGGCTGTATCTAAATGTGAACAGAGGTATCTAAGTTAAAAGCATAGTGAGAATCCTTCTAGAGTTTGAAAAAGAGCAGAGAGCAATGCAATTTCTAACAAAGCAGTTTCATCTGTACCAGCTGAGATGGTTATTTGTATGTTTAAGTAAATGCAAAACCATATGAAAACAATATAGGAAATCTGGCTAACCCTATTCTGCAACATGACATAGTATACAACATTGCTAAGTGACATGTCATGATTAAAAAAACCAAAATAAGTTAAACTTAACTTTACAACTGTTATTTTTTTCCCTGAAGTAGATCTTCTACATGACAAATATTTTATTTCATATTTCATAATGAAAAATATTATTGGTAAACTACCAGAAAATCATTCTAACTGTTTTTCCAGAGGAAATTTTTTATAGACATTTTCCAGCTAGTCTTAGTGTGTGTTTCAATGGCACATAAATACTGTCTCTGCTATTGTTTATCTGCTTTAAAAACATATACAAGCTGTTTTAAAAAGAAAAATCCATCCATTTAATACAAATGGCACAAATATGCGAGGCTGTTGATATTTAAACATCAACATTAAACATTATGTGTTTATGTCGATAACTCACACATAAGCAAAATAATGATCTGCTACGCTTTTTTATAAAACCAAGATATTTTCTAAGCCCCTTACTAGCTTCCTTTGCCATTGGCAATGATTTTCAGAGTAAGGAAAGTAAGATTACAATGGAGAAAATTCATATAAAACTGTTCTTTATTTTGCTGCAGAGAAGCTGCATATGGAGAGATCATTCCATTTATATAATGCAGTAAATTTCTGTGACCTTTTATTTACTTAGGAAAAGCTAAAGTATCTCACAGAATTCAGTATTCAGCACCGGTATTATCTTGGGAAATAATGCTCTTTAAATAATCTGAGGCACAAGTATTAATATGCTTTATAAAGTACAAATACAGTCATATTTAGCTGGGTAAAAGACAAACCTGAGTTTAAGGCAATGCGTACCTTCTCGAAATTTTTATAGCCCAAAATATATTTTAAATTTTCCTTATTAATGACAACTAAATAAGTTTTGTTTCTGTTGAGAATATTATCAGGGTAAAATAGCTTGAATTACATTACATTCTACCTAAGTGCAGGCAGTCCTAATAGAATAGCTGATGTGTGCCAAAATACTTCCCTGATAGCTATATTCAACTTCTGCCCTATGGCAAGTCTGAGATAATTAGATTGGAATATGTGAATGCAACATGACTCTTGGATTCAAATATGTAAGAACTGGGCACAAAAAATATACCCTCAGGTTTAAGTAAATACAGCCTATGTACCTGCTTAGTTGCATGTGGTGGTGATAGCCACTTATGACAAATATATTATCTGGTAATAGTTTATTATCAACATTTGACTTCTTCATCCTTAATTTGTCATGTGACAGATCAGTATCAGTCTGAAACAAGACTACTTCTGAATCTTCCAGCTTTAACCAGCATCATGGAACTGACAGAGTTGAGGGAGAGATGCTTCTTCATTCATTTCTGAATTACAGAATTATCCTTAGCTCCATTCCTGTCCTGGATCAGGAGCATGTTTGAACACTGCAGTCATATTACATTTCAAGACACAGCAGAAACCTCTCAGTGGAGACCTTCAAAATGTTTTGGAAGTGTTTATGGATACAAAAAAGAACATTGGCAACTATTGTTATCTTATCAAAAATGAAACAAAATCATGTGCATAGACACACTGATACATACGCACATGCGCTTACAAGCTAGCTGCTATACATAATGCGATTGTTTGCCCTGATTGTTCTGGGATTTTGGTGTGAGGTTTTTTTTAAACAGAAAAGGTTTGGAGTTTAACATTTTCCTGCTTCTGAACCAGCTGTATTCTTATCTTCTATCAAGTAAGATTGGAGAAACTCAAAGCAGATGGTATAAAGTAACCAAAGTGAGAGATGAAGCAAATACTTCAATACTAAGAATTGCAAGAAAGCCGTTCTATCTGCATCATGCCAGGACACTTCTCAGCCTACATCCACACTATAATTAGGTATCACATGGGATCCATGGCTAGTAATGCTTTCACACAACAAGCTCAGAATGATTTAGTGCAAAATTTAGAAAATGTACAGATGGACAACTTTACTTTTTGGCACATTAAGGAGTTTTTATTTGAAAAATGTTTTGATATATATTTTTAAAAGCTCTTAAATGTATACACATATAACAGCATAATATCATAAATATCTAGTAATTTGCCTTAAAGTGTATCTATTTTTCACTGCTGTGTACATGTGCTCTGCTTTATATAAAAACAAGTTCATGCACTATACATCTCTTAATATCATTCTTGATGGCAATATTGGGTGAGAAAACAGCTTTTCCCCATAAAAGTTCTCTGTAGATGCTTTTTAAGGAACACTCCTATTTCTGTAAATGAAAAGTGTGTTTCTCTAGGGGACTGACTGTACCATTGACCGAATGATGAAAACCACAGACTCCACAAACCCTGCTAGGAATGCGTGGCTAATGACAGTGTATTCCTTCATGAGCCAGAAGGAATTATATACCCTATCCAGACCTCTCCAACAAGGATTATTTTATTGATTTCAAGAAGCTGAGTGAATTGAATGACACAAATAAACACATTATTAACATGCAACAACCACAAAAAATATAGGTTTAGATCAGGTCTCCAATATTTGCTTAGTTGAAGGATGCATTGGCACCTTACCAACAGTCCAGAGGTCACATATAATTTACATAAAGTAGATCAGATTTCCTTCCCTCTCATTTGTTTAAAGGTAGGATAAGATGCACAGATTCATTTGTTCAAGCAGATGTTGGTTGTTAGACAAACATATGTAAAAAAGTCCTTGGGTGATTGATAAAGGGTCTATCATTAAAGGTCAAAATAATGTGACCTTGAAATACAGGGATTTTGCCTTTCCTTAGTTACAAACAGGTATCTGAACAGTGACAAGGTATATTACATTCATTTTGTTTCCTATTCATTATTGGAAATACTGCTATATTTCTTTCTCTATGAAAAAAAATTAATGAATCTAGAACTTCTGAATTAGGAGCAAAAAGCCCCTCATACATTAATCAAACACTCAGGTTCTCTAATGAGCACCTTTACTAGAGACTCTCTTCCTCTTGTCCACTTGGGCTTTGATGGAGAGACATGATTGGAGAGTATCAATGCATTTGACAGTAGCAAGCATATTGAGACACGCTGTATACTGTCACCAGTATGAATTAAAGATACACATAAGAACAGCAAAACCAAACTGCAACATTCAGAAATAAATCATTAGCAGTATAAGCATAATTCTTTAAAGGAATAAGTGGAATTTTTATATGAGGTTTTAATTAATAGTAACTGTTTTGGAAGTTTAAATGATAACAAACTGACCATTCATTCTTAAAAGGTATCTGAAGGGAAGTGATATGTAGAAAGATGTTCTTTTAAAAGCTATGGGTGTGATCATTCCTATCGCCTAAATTAAACAACACAGTTAGTTGAAAATACATGATTTTATATTTATTCACAGATTAAACACTCAAAATGTAAGAAAGATAGATTACATTCCTTCTACAAAGCTAAATGGTTGAATTCTTGCTTTAAGTAAACTGCTGAACACAATCTTATTTATTAATTAGGAATCAGCTGAACCTAAGATTAATTATAGAACAGCTGCTGCTGCAGACCCACAATCAAGTGTCTGCTCTTGAGTGAGCAAGGGTACTTGCTGTAGGAATTTAGGGTAATAAATTCTTTTATGTTACTGAGCTGAACCGTTTGCAGATCTGCCCAGAAAATACTTCAGAAAGTGTCAAATGACAGTTCTAGTAAGAACCTATTGCTGGTAACCAAGATTTAATAAAGAGACTGAGCAGCAGATGAGGACGTGGTATAACAGTAAGAACATGTATCTTCACAATGACTGAAATAGCCCTTGAGTAGTGTAGTGCAATATATCCAGCCATGCTGAAAGAGATAAGGAATGCTTCTCAGTAGCAGACAACAGTTATTTCAAGTAATTGCATGTCCAGAACAACTTCTATCCAAAACCACAGGAGCACTATGGGGGTTTTTTTGCGTCTTAAGGTTTACCAAAGCGGTGTCCAATAACAGACCACAATTCACTACAGGAGAATGCCAGCTTGCAAAGCTCAAGAGGAGGAAATACTCATAGACTTTGCTATGCTATCTTAAAAGCAGCAGACACAGCACTTAAAAATACATGCTGAGTCTGGAGAAACAAAATGATCCTACTCTACTGGCTGGTAAACACTGTACAGTATATATGTGCTCAAAATTCCTGTAGCTGGAGATCTTATTAAGATTTTCTTTCCTCAAATCTAATTTGTCTTCCTTCTTGACTATGTTTTTAATGAGGAGGTGAAAAGCCCAAAGTGGAAACGCTCATGGTAAATTTTTAAAATGGAAATAATTAGAAAAAGAATATCATGGCAGCCTTTGCTTGAGCAATTTGATATAAGTGTGTGTAGAGGGGTTATATTTAAAACTCACTAAATACATATCTGCATGTATTTTACCCTCAGGAGAAGGTGGGAAACCCAGCTGGAGAAACCCAGCACAGTTTAAAACTGAATGTAATTGAGAATTGTTTTCTTAATGTAAAATTTAAACTTTTTCAATTTTTGCTATCACAGAGCCAATTGGGAGCAAACCAGCAGCAAAAAGATAGACGTGGCCAGTACATAGTACTAAGCTGCGAGCTACTATACAACTGGCAATTGAACTAAAGATGAGTATTCAAAAGTGACTGCAAATGCAATGCAGCTGAGATAGCATGTGGTTAAACAGGGTGAGTGAAGGTCAGGCAAAATACCATCTAAGATGGGACAAAATGATTTCTAAGCTCCTCCTTATATGTTTACAACATCAGTGTTCTTTCCTTTCTATCTTTGCAGAAATCTATAAAATTTAATATCTTAGTGCTCTGCATATTAAATAACAAGCCTTAAAATTCAAGGCACTGATGATCTATGCATAAAACAATGTCAACTTTGGATTAAGTGACATTGGCCCCTACTTTCTGTGTAGTTGCTCCCTGTTAAAACCAGATTTTGTTTTAACAGCAGATCAAAGCACTTCAACTACATTTAGTGTTTCTGTTGAGAAGGAAGAACAATTTTTATGGTTGGACAACTAGGAAAGGAATCAGATATGTGAATTCTACTCTAAACTGCACAGCAACACACAGACTGCTAACCAAAAAATTGTAAATCTTCATGAAAAAATATTATTCTCTGCATCGTAGAATTCCTTTATAGGCTTATTTGTTTGTTTGTGATGGTAGCTACTATACACCACTTAAGATCATGACTGTTGTATGATTTCACATCATGTACAATAGCTTATTTTCATCAGTACTGGGATTACTGCTGTATATCTAAGTGATATTTTTTTTTCTCAGCCCTGTTGGCTTAAAGATTTCTTCCTCAATGGCTCTTTCAGTTCCTATCTGGAGAACCACATGAACAGAACTGAGGTGATGAATAGATGAGCTAAAGGGCTTTCAGAGCTCTGGGAACCAGATCACCTGCTGCTATGCAGTGTCATAGCTCTATGGGGAGCTTTCCCCTTGAATTCAGAGGAGTCAAGATTTCACTGATGGAGACCTTTGAAATACAGTCCCAATGGAAAATGATGTTGCTTGACAAGTACAGTGCATTTTAACATTTTGCTATGACTGCAATCCAGACTGCTAGCATAATTTATGGGTTTAGATTCTACAGTATAGCAAACGTTTTGGTGTTATGCAATACATTTGTCACTGCATTTATTTCTGTGTCTTTTATTTCTTTCTCATATGCTCTGTGTATTGTGTCAATTATTTGAAGAATAATACATATATCTTTGAAGAGTGAGAGAGTACATATGAAAGTTTGCACTAAAAAGTGAATTTATACAAGATATCTGTGATCATTTTGGACTGTAAAATCAAATATAAGATTGGATGAAAAAGATTTGATCATTTCAATTTTGAAACTGTCACTGCCTCCAAACATTCTGCTGGCTTATCTTTAAGTAATTTCCATATCTCTGTCTAACTTTGGCAAAAACCCCGCTTCTTTAAGATAGATCTGTTTGAGATTTACCAACAGAACAGCTCTAAGCAGTTGCAAAATAAAGTCTAATTTGCTGTGATTTCAAAGCAAGAAAGAAGGTGGTAAAAATAATAATAATAATTCTTAATAGCAATAGTAACAGTAACAATAATGATTATGTTAATAATAAGCATAGTAAGTATTTGCATTTCAGTGGAACACATACATTCCAATGAGAACTCATGATGTACTGAATTAGTACTCGAACACATCGTGACAATATCTGAACACAATAGGACAAGATTTAATTTTCATGAGTATCTAAAGTCACGATCAACCAAAAACTGGATTGTTGAATATACTAGGGCTCAGATGGCATTTAAGGATCAGAGCTTTCTCCTTTCTATTGCTGGTGGATCCTAAGTTTCCTATGGCCACTGTTTTTTAACCAGAAATTATGAGACCTATTTTCACTTCCTTTATTTCCATATTCAGAAGCACATCAACTGTGGCAGCACTGAGTCAGGTTTTATAGCTCATACTTTAAATCAGAAAGTAAATAAACATTTGGCTTCCTAGCAACTTGATCTCATAGGTAGTTTCTGAACACATTTCTGATGTACATGGAAAAAAACCTGACAGGATTAACCTAAAAGTGGAGTTAGCAGCTTTTCCTTTAAAATGGTACTGGTACAGCTCATCACATCTTTGTGAGAAGCAATTCCAGAAATTTACATAGGCTCTGGGATAGTAGAGTTTAGTTGTCCCATCAAGATTTAGAAGTCACATTTCTCCAGCTTCCACAATAGTGTTGCAAAACAGCAACAACAACAATCAACTGATAGTTACCTTACTTTGGCATGAAGGCATTCACAACTGTTCCTTTCAAGCTACTCCATAACTCTCCTCCTCCCTCTGCAAAGAAATCCTGGAAATCGGAAATAAGTGAGAATAAAATGTTCTTGTTTTGTGTTTAGGGCACACACCAAGGAGAGGGATAATCATAGAATCATAGAAACAGAATGGGTTGGGTTGGAAGGGACCATGAAGATCATTTAGTTCCAACCCCTCTGCCATAGTCAGGGACACTTTCCACTAAATGAGGTTGCTCAAAGCCCCATCCAACCTGGCCTTGAACACTTCCAGGGAGGGGGCATCTACAACTTCTCTGGGCAACCTGTTCCAGTGTCTCACCATCCTCATACTGAAGAATTTCTTCCTGATATCTAATTTAAATCTACCTTCTTTCAGTTTAAAACTGTTACCTCTTGTCCTATCACTACTACTGATAAAGAGTCCCTCCTCATCTTTCCCGTAGGCCCCCATTAAGTACAAGAAGGCCACTATAAGGTCTCCCTGGAGCCTTCTCTTCTCTGGGCTGAACAACCCCAGCTCTCTCAGCCTGTCCTCACAGGGGAGGTTCTCCACTCCCTGATCATCTTCATGGCCCTCCCCTGGACCTGCTCAAGCAGGTCCATGTCTTTCTTATGCTGGGGCCTCAGAGCTGGACACGGTACTCCAGGTGGGATATCACGAGATCAGAGTAGAGGGGGAGAATCACCTCCCTTGACCTGCTGGCCACACTTCTCTTGATGCAACCCTGGATTCTGTTTTCTGTGCTGAGGATTGTTTATGTATTTTCAAAGAAAACATGTATCTGGCAAAATGCGTAAGTGGCCTGAACCGGGAGAGGAGCACAGGTCTCTGCTTCGAAGTATCCCCAGGAGCGCAGAAAAATATGGTCTCAATTGATCATACTGCTTTGTATTTTTAGACCTAAAAACTTGATTTAATTTCTTCACTGTGACACACCCTTAACTGAAATGGGGGATAATTTGATTATGGTCACTGAGCCAATGATGAAAGTACACACATACTGTTGCTCTTTATGTCCACAGCCTTCCTCAGTGGATAGAAGCATCTGAATCTCTGGCTTCCAGACCTCTTGAAAAGGCTTTAAACCCCAGATGACTGTGGTACGAATTGTGTCCTTCTAAGAACTAAGTAATATTCCTAATTTGGATATTTACACTTAAAAATCTCATTTCCATGCAAAGTCTTGAAACTGTGCTATAAAATATTATGGTTTTTTTCCCTTTGGTGCAATAACTTAGTAAAAGGAAACAGAGACCAATATACTGAATTAAGGTGGGCAGATAAAAAATTAGTAAGCATGGGATTGGGATTAAAGTGGAACATTAAAAATTAATTTCTTTATTAGCAACATTTTGGTTTATTTTTACTTTTGGTTTCAGATTCATCTGGCTGGAAAACTGAACATTCTGGATTCCCTCTGTAAGTGAATAGACCACTGCTGAGCTTTCAAGCAGCTGTGGCTTCTGGAAGAGTGTAAATTTAGTAGGCCAGCTGCCAGAAATCCATCTCAACAAAGGTGAGTTGACAAATAATCAGACAAATTTTGAGAACTTTATCAAAAGTGACTTTTTTCTGTGAAACTCCCTTAATTTGATGAATAAGCAAAGTCCAGTGACCGCCAAACCCAGTCACTTGCTTTGTCAACAGCACTTCCCATGTACAAGTGATTCTGTGATGAGTAGTTGTTGAGAGCACTACATAAAAGAGAAAAATCAACTCATTGCATGCACTTGCCAGGTATATGAAAAAACATGTTGTTCTGCTGCACGTGGGATACGGAAACAGAAAACCTCATAACCTTCTGGCCAGCACCAGGCTCTAACCACAGCTTTCACAACTAGGACCACACACTTTCATTGCTTGGTGTGAATGTGTCAAGAAAAAAAAGACTTTTAAGTCGCTCAGACAGCCAGTACATCTGGCTTTTATCCTTCTCACTGCCTAACTCAGGAAGGAATATGGTTATTTTTAAATCTAAGGTCCATGTGTGGAGCCAAATAAACATAATTCTCCAGCTGGTTCAAAGATGATAGGAAAAGATTTTAAATGCTCTAAATTGTATAGGCTTATTTATCATGTGCTAAATCCTCTCCCCAAAGGAATCAAAGGCCTCATTTGTTCTTCAAGCACTCATTACAGCTTTGTTCACCCTCTGAGAGCCTCAAAAAACCCCCAACCCTGAAACAAGTGATTTCATGTACCAGAATACAAATAGTAAATTACAAATACTCTTCATGACCAGCTCGTGGACACTTTATGATACCTAATATATTAATTAATCGGGACTTTTTAAGCAGCTGTAAGATTCAGTTGAATAGAATTCCCACCATGATGTTGTAGCTAATTATGGCCAAGAAGAGAGAACTGAAACTCCCCAAAATTGCTGTTGATTGGTTGTCCAGCTTTTCCTGTGACCACAGTTTCTTTTGCTTTTCAACTCTTCTACTCAAATATTTTGGGTGTGGTTTTTTTGGTTTTTTTGTTTGTTTGTTTTTTTTTTTTTTTTTTTCTTTAAACTACAGTTACTATTGAAAATAATCCCTTAAACAGTGTTTGGGAATGGATATATGATTTTGGTGGACACTGTGGAACCACAAATACCAGAACTTTTTTGAAGGTGTTAACAATCAAGTGACTCATAACCCCTGGTCCTACAACTTCTACAGATGCTACTGCTCCCTGAATAGGCTGTGCATGACTGATTTGCAGCTAATTACAGGTTGCGTGATTCACTTGGATATATGTTTATATACTTTTGTCAGTTCATTTAGTGAAAGACACTAAACAAAAAAATGGCATGTATAGTCTTGTTTAGACAGGTAAAAAGAGTTTCCTTTTTCTAGGAATATTTTGTACATTTGCAAAATGAGGTTTGGTCAGTACGTTGAATGAAACATCTGAAGTTTTGCCTGATTAGTTTAAATATGTACACTTTAGAGGATATTAGTACTTAAGTATAGAAAGCTGTAGTGGTTCAATTATCCCTTCTTATTTCTTGACCATTTTGGTTAGTGTTCTGTTTTTCATCTGGTCTCAATCATGTTATTAACTTTAGCAGTTATAATAGAGAGACCTCGTAGTATACTAAGTAAATATCTTCTTTAAACATCATTTTAGCAAAGTAAACCCAGACAATTATGTTCATATTATTTAAATGGTTGTAACATTTAACATGTTTAACAATTCTTTCTGGATCTGCCCAGATGGGATTTTCAAATAGAAACCAGATGAAAGCAAAATGCAATATAAGAATTGAGGGCTCATGGTAAAAACAAGAGCCCAAAGCTCAGAGCTCTACTGTACCTTTTCTTGTAGGGAAAGTATGTTTCTGCTAACTTTGCCACTGTTTGAAAATGCCAAATCAGAGATGGTTTCCTTTTTTCTCTTTTATTTTTTTTCTGTGAAATTGCAAAAAGGGTCAGAGGCATGTAAATGCTTTATCCTGTGTTAATCTGCTATGGGATCTGTGGCAGTTTGCCTGTTCAGTGGTATACAAATTTACAGTATATATTGTAAATCCCATCAATTTGTCAATAAATAATTAACTACATCTGCATCAGACATATCTGATGTTTGTTATCAAAATTTGTTCCTTATATTCAGCCTTTCCAAAATATTTCTATTACCCTCTTCACTTTCTGCACCTCATTGACTTATTGATCATGCCTCCATTAAATTAGTCTTTTCATGTAAATCAGAAGACTAGGACTTTTATTTTCATGCTGCATATTATTCTTTCTGGTTTTCATTAGTGGTCCCAGTCATTTAAGTGAAAACAGGTGAGATCTTTTTGGGAAAGGAGAATAAAAACAGTGAGGCTTTGTGACTGCATGCAAACAGCTAAGGAATTTTTATTTTCTTTGTTTGAATATGCTATTCATTTTTGAGATCCTAACAATCAGATCCTCAGCCCAAGTTAAATCCCTTTCTGCTACTCTAGTTGTGCACAGGGTACACAAAATCAAACTGAAAGAGCAAGTGGAGGTTTTTTTCTTCTCATCCAAATCCCCTTCCCATCTGGTATTAATCTTGAGCTCCCACCCTCCGTCATACTGTGGGACGGTTTTGGCCCCAGGCCAGGATGAACCTTTTTGTTCCCTTCCCTACTGTCCCCCCTTACTCCCTCTCCTGTTGTGAGTACAAGCCCTGCAGTACTGGCTAAGTACTGGGTAAGGGAAGTGAAATCCTTGTCCTACTGTGAACAAGCTGTTTGGTCCATGCATAGGTTTCTCATGTAAAACCATACATGAGATTTCTTCACAGAAATAGTTCCAGTCACCTACCGTGTTGTTACAGTTACAAGAAAAAGGCTTTCACTAAGAACATCTAGGTAAGCACCAAAAATAAGCAATAAAAAAAAAAAAAGGCAATGATGTGCAAAAGGATTAATTCCTTGGGTTTCTTCTGAGCCTGTGAATGCTACATGGCAAGCCCAGAAGGGGCTCATATAGAGGGATTTTTGGAGATTGTTGGGCCTGATTTTAAGTGGGAAATAAGATAGATGTATGGAGACCAAAGTGTCCATAGATGAGGTACCTGCTTTAGTTAATGATTCTTATGCTTCAACAAGACAGTAACCAGTACATTAAAAAGCTTTGTAAAAGTCCTCAGATAGTCTAAGTGAAAGAGATTACTTTTTAAAAGAATAATGATTCATTATTATCAAACCCTGTGAATCCCATGGGTAGCTAAATGCTCTCATTGAAAGGAAATCCCACACTCTAGCCCAGAGGTAACCAGATTCTTCTACAGATTCCTGGCAGGAAAGAGGGAAGTATTTCTATGGCAAGTAGATTTTTGAGTGAAAATCTGCCTGATGCTGCTCAGAGATTTGGAATGTGAAAGGAAGTGATGGAGGGAGAGGTTAGTTATCAGAATCTGCATGAAATGCTCAGAAAGGCATAATACAATTCATGACATGGATTGCTCTGACATGTGTATGGTCCTTATTTATATGTGAGCATGTATCATACCAGATCTTTTCCAAATCTCTGTACTCTGTTGTGGATACAGTTTTTAAACAGATACTTCTTGTGATCATTGCCCTCTCATGGAGCACAAATACCTTGCTCTTTTAAATACTTATGACTCTTTTACAATTGTAGTCAGTACTACAGTCTAAATGATGGCTCTGTCAAATGAGAAGCTATATTCTTTAAATGAATTAGCAGCACTTTCTCCTACTGCCTTCTTCAAACACACACTATTCCATGGTCATTGGTAACTTGTAAAATATTTTCGGTCTTTCCCTTCTTGTATAGCATGCTTTAGATAACATAACAAAAATGAATACTTATAGGAATATTTTCCTGTTACTCATGAGGGGTAGAATCCCAGCCCTAAGTCCCTGGCAAGGTTCCCATTTGCTTTATGATAGGTCCAGATTTAACTAAAATGGGCTGCAATTGGGAGACTTTGAAAGTGAAGTCTGAGCCTCATTCCTCTGCTGTCTGGGCAGGTTTTTCCACGCAGCAACCTACACAGTGATGAAGAGAGTCTTTGTCAAACCAGCTGGCTCTGCTGCAAGCCTGCTTGTGTTCCTAGGGAAAAGCTTGTCTCTGTGTCTCAGAGCAATACCATTCTTTTCGCTTTGAAACATTTTTTGTTCTTCATGGATTTAAGTGTTTACATTTCCTTGTCCAACCACTGATTCTGTATCCTTGCTGGTTTTCTCATCTCTGGCTCATAGATGCTGTTCATATTTATAGCTTGTGGACAACAACATCATCAAGCATTGTACTCTGGACATTCCTTGGCAGAACTTTTCTGACAGGTGACTTTTCTGTTAGGGGATTTTTCTTCATTTTGGCTCCACTCCTAAACTCTCCACACAGTCTGTCTGGACGCTGGGAGCACGCTTCAGACAGACTCCAATAAAATCTCCAGATTTGTGCTCACTTCTTCTCAGTGAGATATTTGTAAACATAGTAATGTAGTTTCTAATGTAAACTCACAATAAAGTTCACACATTTCTTTAGTGAGATTGGAGGGAAGTGTTAAGTGAAATTTAATGTGAAAGTATGTGTGAGAGATTAGAGAGGGTCTAAATCTTGCTGTGAAATTGTGCTTTTATATTACAGGGAGACTCAAAAATTGGATTCTCTTCAGTTCCAAAATTAGTACTTGGTTTCTTTTAAAACAAGGCCAACATGTGGCAAAAAGAAAGATTTTGAGTTCTGGTACCTGCCTGAATTTGTGACTGATCTGAAAGTCTTTTTTAATTTTTCTACTGCCTCAGACCATAAGGTTTTGGAGTTTATTTTACTTAGCCAAATACACTGTTGAAATCAGTTTTGTCTTAGGATAAGAAACTAATCCTCAGATAGACAGCCTCATGAAATGCAATGTTCTAAGTTTTTTTACTATTCCACAGAAATAAACTGAGCTGTAAACAGAATTCTTATGCTACTTGGGTAAAAAACTGACATTTTTTGGTTTATTTTCTTCTGGAGAAAGACTAGACAACTGCTTTAGAGGAATGTTTAGGGCACTCAGCTGGGATGACATAAGCAATCTCTTCTCCCAGGGCCTAGGCATCTAGTTCTTATGTTTAATGTCCATATTCTAATTCCTGGGATAGGTGCCTACTTGGATGCTAGTCCAATGCTAAGAAGTGATTGTCTTTCTACTTTCCTTCTGAAATTGTTTTCTAGACCAATGTTTTTCAGAAACGGATACATTTGAGATGAGAATGAATCTTTGATGCATCACCACTTTCTGGGAGGAAAATAGAGTGTTTTGTTGCAAAATTCCTTACTACACAACCCTCCAAAAGTCAATAGTAATTATAAAACACTGAAAGAATGTGATGTTCATAGAATAAGTTGTAAGATAGATAGACAAAAATGGTGGAATATAGTATGATAACCACTGCATGTTCATTGTATGATCTTATATGAAAACAATTCAATTTCATTTATCTTTCTCACAATAAGTATGTCTATTCCACAGTAATTTATGAACACATTACATAACCCAGTTATTGAGATATGTATCACATGAATATATTGGTTAAATTTAATAAGGAGTAAGCAGAATGTGAAGACAAGCCATTACTTTGTGAATGCTTTTGGACTGGAATGAGATGATGGCTGAGTTATTACCATGAAGGCTTTGCTGCTTGCCTTCAGCCACCTAAAAAGCTTCTTTCCCCATTCAGAATCAAGCAGCAGGGAACTAGCAAAGCTAAAGAACTATAGCACTTACAAAAGAGGATACTTCACAAATATCTAATCAGATGGATAAAAACAATTTTTCTGATATCAGAAACTGCCAGAACTGCCTGGTCTAAGTCTAAGGGATGGGATTATAGCTATTATAGATACGTGTGGAGTATTTTGGTTTTTTAAATAAAATTAACTAAATTCTATGTTCTTTCATTTAAAGTGAAACAATATCTTGACTTAAAAAAGTTGTCTTGGCAATTAATTCACCTCTGGTGACAGACTACTCAAGGGAGGAATTGCCAAATAAAATTGCTTTTGTTGATAAGCAATAACCATATGCAGAGTACTGTGGCCAAAAGCCTATTCTGAAAGTGAGAAAATCATGTCATTGTTCCCCAGGACAGGTTAAAGCATTTTTGGATAAGACCAGAAGAAGGAGAATTCTAAATTATGCTTGTAATCCTGAGAGAAGTGTTACCTCATTTTTGGAAAAAAAATACTGCCAGACAGCAATTTAAATCAAATAACCCCTGGTCCACTGAAAATCCGAAGCAAACCTCAATTAAAGTGTCAAAATACCCCAGATAACCTGTTTTCAGAATCTCCAGTCTGACTCAGCTAGAAGTGGGGAAAAAGGTTAATGATTTTTTCCAATCCACCTCTATAGAGTCAAAAAACCTTCATTTCCCTCCTTATTTTTAATCAAATGGAAGACATATTACAAACTTTGAAAAGCTTGTTCAAACAGCTGAAAGCATTTTAAGATTCTTCTACTTGTTAATTCAAGTGAAACATGCGCTGTGTCCTACTTAGGAACAGAAAATCGCACCTTAGCACTCCTCATAGTTCCTGCTAATTGTCACAGGGTTGTTGACTGTTATATACTGCTTTAGATAGATTTTTCTGCGTATGCTGTACTGCTGCTTCATAAAGAGCACAGCTATTATTTTCAAAATCACTGTCTGGATGTTGCTTCTAATTCATTCAAGTGCAACTGAAGTCACAATTTAGTTATACTTACACTTAAAGTGGGATATGACATGGCAGATTTAAGTCCCCATTTAAATATTATTTATTTTTAGTAAACTGTTACTCCAGCTTATAAGGTAATTGTTACTGTAATGATAGGAGTACTGCAGGAATTCTCTGCCAAAGTTAATTTAATTTGCATTTTAATATACTAAATCTTCTTTCCATTAATAGTGTTGATACAGGAGTTTGACAGACAAAATAAAAATGTGGGTGTGTTTGCGGATACACTCTGAAATCCACAGTGGCATATAAAAGCAAATGAGAATCCTCTTTGGCACCATTATCCAAATGCCTCTCCAATTCTTTTCTGTGTAAGGTGAAGGCTGTGCAGATGGTTGGGTATAATTCACTCAACAAAATGACTCAGAGATGGGAAGATACAGCCATGTTACTTGAAACTTCATCCCTTTCTTTTTGCAGTGTGCTGCAGGAATTTACTGCCTGGAATACTTTATTTCTTAGAATTTTAACAACGTAGTCTAATAAGATGCCATATTTTTCCAGCAAGCATATAGTTTTGCTTCTTCAAAAGGCATCTCAGAGAACACTCTGTAACATAGTTATCGTATCTGCATTTTGAAAGAGAGTGCTGCAATACAGGTGTTAAAATGTCATTGACAGCATCAGATTTGTAAACTTTTGTATGTGCCAGCTTTGTATCAAAGACATCTAATGAAAATACAAACAAAAGTAAAGAGTTACCAGGAGAAGGCAATAGCTACCTGTATTAGGAGAGGTGTTTGAATCCTTTGTGAGAGATGTAATTTCTAAAGAGCCATAATTGGAGACTAAAATCAATTTGTCACAAAGTCTCTTTTTTCACTCTTTCTTTAAGTGTTATCCTTTTATCTGTCTTGACAGAATTTACCCAGCTGTTTTCTTGTGTATCTTAGATAAAATGACCGTATTTTCAAACTGCAGCCAAACAGAACAATTTTCTAATGGCGTTTTTATAGGGTTACAAAAGAGCCTCACAAAATGTATGATGGTGTGCTTTTAAAGTTTACCTCAACCCCGGTATTATCAGCTTATGATTCAGCAGTGACACCTATATCTCTCATGGGAACTGAGGAACTGAGCAGTAGGGTATTTTTTTCAGGAATTTGGGATTTTGAATAAGATTCTCACATTTTACAGAAAGCTTTGAGATCCACCCTGAGCAAAAAAAAACAACTTTCAAAATGAGTCTCTTTTCTTACCAGCCAGGGTTCTGCCACATTTACTGCTTTGAAGTGTTTTACTCAGCAAGTAATGCCATTTAAAACAATGAGAGTGACAATCTGAACCTTGAAAAGAGAAGGGAAAACTTACTGTATTTTTTAGTAAATGAAGCTGAGAGTCCAGACAAACAAAACAGCTGGTTTAGAATCTGCCATCAATCTTATATGTAATGCATTATTCAGCTCAGCACTTATGATTTTGTTTAGATTGTACACTTTCTATAGATATCTTTTATATTCCCTGAACTCACCACAGTATCTGTCTGCCTGATGATTTTTAGTGTTTCTATTGTTTCCTAAGGTATTTCTTTAAACCCAATTTACAGACAGAGAACTGAGGCACGGAGAAAGTGTTATGACCTAGGAGAACTATAACTAGTACAAATCATGGGCTGTAAGTAATCTTGCCTAACATTAGGTTGGTTGATTTGATTTTTTTTTTCATCACATGGGTATCCACTGACATTTGAGATGACCTTGGGTATCCCACTTAACCTCCATTTGCCACCTTAAAGGGGCCTAGCTCTCCCATAGGTCTTGTAATGGTCCTGTCCAGAACCCCCAAAAATACATTATAGATACTTCAGGTGATCTCAGGTAACACTGGACACCAAGCTGTACACAACTGAATCAAGCCCTAGGAGTCTAACTCTCCTCATGGTATCAAAGCTCTCAGGATCAATCGATAGCTAAGCAGTATCATCAGTAACATTTAGGATTGCAATTGATCTTCCCAGATGTGCAAGTCTACACATGCTCCTTAGGATAAGGTAAATGACAATAGGAACCGTACTGAATTTACTGATTTGGCCTTCACTGACTAAAATGGAAGCTTGGGCTTCAAGATCAAGATCAAGATCAAGACACAGATAAGATGAATACTAACCTGAAGACGTTGAATGCTGATCTTCATCTCTTGGCCTGTTTGCAGTCAGTACTCTTCATAAAAAATAGATATAGTCTGCTGTAATCAACAGAATTTGGTGTTTCCGCCAGTATTTTTAACTCCAAAGCTCTTGGTTACTCATCTCCTTTTCACTGAGACAACAGAACTAAGCTGGACCATTACAGGCAGACAGGCTATCTGTGAATTCAGTGTTGGGTGTGATGATTAATGAGGACAAGCCGCCCCTCCATTATCTCAAGGAGTCTTTCATGTATGGCTGTGTTTTAGACAGTATGGACCAGTGGGTAGCTGTCTTCTCACCTCTCTTGACTAAATAGAGAAAGCAAAAAATTATTCTAAACCAGTATTATAGAGTAGGAGCTATGAGGAGAAAAACTGAGAAATAGAAAGGTGTTTAAGAGGGTACATGTGTCTAGAGTGACTGATCAAGGAAAAATGGTAGGTCACTAATGGTAGGTCACTAAGCCATGCAAGACACATCATTTTATTCCCAAATTCTCCTACCAGACTTTCGTGAGCTTCCCCAAATGACCCACTGATCCAATCAGGATCAGTATTTAATGATTCAAAGTCCTTCAAACCTGTGCTATTTATTTCAGATTAATCTTCATACATACGACCATGCAAATTCTTCACATTGTTCTTGTGAAAAATTGCCTTATAAATAGCCCTGGTAAGGGAGGCAGAAGATGTCTTAAGTAAAACATATCATGACAAGTATGCAGATAATGCTATCAGGCTCAGCCAATGTAGTGTCAGATTACAAATCTCATCCAGCATCTTTGCTGTCACGTGTGATTCAATGTTTCTGGACTTTGTCAGCCAAAACTAAATCATCCGTCTGAAAAACGTGATGCTATATCTTAGACATGGCAAGAGTCTGTGTACAAAAGTGGCTTCAGATCTGATTTATTAAGATCTCTTTTTGTCTCCAGAGGATGACTGGAGCACATGCATTTTTAATTTTTTCCTCCAAAATGCTCATTTATGGAAGAACATGTTTCAGCCCCTAAATGATTATTCTATGCTTGTCAGTTTTAGATTGCATCACCAGTTACGTTAATGATTTCTGAAGTAATGCTGATGCCTCTGAGGCTGCCTGGCAGAATTGCTAGCATAAAACTAATGAGTATCGCAGCACAACCCTGCACTGTTAGGACATGAAAGGGAGGGGGGAAATAAATTAGAGAACTGGGTGTGTGGAAAGAATATCTGTAAAGGCACTTTATGGAGTCAAGAAAAGAAAATTAATCGCCCATAATAATTAGGGTTTCTAAGAATATTTTATTTAATTCCATTTATAAATATTTTCCACCCAATGAAAAACGAAGTCTGGGGTATCTTGTAAGCAAAATCTGAATCTGATATAAGCTTTAGAAGTGCATAGAGTAGAGAAATATTAGACCACAGCAGCTTTTATCTGCTGTTTTCATCCTACATTTAAAAGGCTTCACAGAATCTTTGGGTACAAAATGATGTGGCACCACTGTAAAGTGACTGTTGAAACATACATAACCTGAAAGCGCTTGATATAATCAAAGTGAAAAATGGTAGATTAAACAGCATTAGTCTGAAGCAGCCTATTATTAAACTATTAGGAAGCTAAAGCCATTACAGTTTATTGTTTATAATTCCTCAGCCTCTGAAGCCTTATTTAGCATTTCACATTTTTCAGGTCAGTAATATGTTGATTTTTTCTTCTTAATAAAGTCATTAACCCCTAGCTCTTGTGAGAATTTACCATATTTTAAAGCTATGGCAATATTTGTCTTAAAAGTAACTATCGAGCAAACAAAAAGGAGGCATTAAAGCTCTAGTCTGCTTGGCTTTTGAGTGCACAGGTTAATGGGAAATAATTTTTATAATTTATGTCACAAATTTCTGAAATTTAGTGTAGTATGTTATGCAGTCAGTGAAACTGCGTGGTTATTCCTTGTGGCATTAAAGTCTGTGCATGTGTGAGATGGTTTCAGAAGAAAGCTGATAGCATTGTTCCAAAAATGGAAATAAATTTATAATAATACAAACAGCATAATTCAAATCTCCTGGGTAGTACTTCAGAGTTTGACACCTCTCTCTGAGATCAGCAGCTACTGATCTTGTGTATTTTTCTTCAGATCTGCATATTGATACTAAATGAAATAGAGAATGAACAATATTTTATGCCTGTGTTTGAGGGCTGCAAAAGGAAAAAAGAGGAAGTGAAAAAATGTGTAGTAGAGTGATGTATTATAAAAATATCAACTAGATATTAATCATATATATATATTTTTTAAAATCAACAGCTTAAAACTTACACAATACTGGAGACAGTCATAATAGCACTGAGAAAATGAGGAACACAAACCACAGAAATAATATTGTGGACTTCATTTCCCTGGGGGTAGGGGATGGCAGAACAGTGAATTATTTTCAGAGAAAAAAAAAAATAAATCAACATTTCCATGAAAGAATATTGTGAAAATTACAAGGTTTTTTTGTTTTGACTTAGTTTATCGTATTTCTTGCACTTTCAGTTTGACAGGAAATTTAGTTCCAGCCAAAATGGTTTCATCAAAAGTTCTGCAATTTCACAAATATTTGAAGTTACACAGTGGAAATAGCCTGAGAAATTTTAAAAATCTATCCCTCATTTAATCAGATAGTGATTTGGTTTACCTATTCAAATATTTTATATTAAAATGACATATTTTCATTATGTTAAAATAATAATGAAGGTAAATTATTTTTTTAAAAATGTGGATTTTTTTTTATAGCATTCTTTTTCAATTAAAAGTAAAAAGCTTATAGACCTCTCCTGTTAATATTCACTCTTCTGGCTCTTGGAAATCCTGCATTTGGGTTAAGACATAATTACCTAAAGACTGACACTTTTTAAGGTGAATCTGTACTGAACATTTTAAGAAATGTAATTTTTTCATTCCATTATTCCTTTCTAGTGTGCATATCAGTGCTTCTTTATTCAAGAACTTAAGCAGAGGTAAATGTAAGCTCATGCGGTATCTTGCTTTTGTGAAAGAAAACTGCAAAGGATTTGTATCTGGGTAGCATTTTATGAGTCAGCAGAGCCTACCAATAGTGTGGAAGAGGGTAGATGTTTAAAGGACACAGTGGTAAGGCAAGCAGTAGGAAAGAGAATGGTTCTCAGTGGAACAGGGTTTGAATAAGTAGAAAGTTTGAAGGTCCTCAGGTGAGATTTGGAGACAGTTAAAAAATAAGATCCTGATTCACAGCTTGTAGGTTTTACCCTTGACTTCTGTGCATGCAAGTTTTTGAAAGACTATTTAACCATCTAAGACTTCTGGAAAAGAAGACTCCTGTAGAAAAATTGACCAGAATCATAGGGAAGGCACAGAGAAAGTCAATTCTGGATCAAAAAGAAATAAAGGAGGAATCACTAGACCTAAATTTGTCTTATGTTTAGTGGTATAGAAGTTCAACTTCTGCTACTGTTGGGGTCACCATTAGCCGGGGTCCTTACTTCTCCGTGCGGGAACAGGAATGACACACCACCAATATGATGATCAGATCATCCACCTTTTATTTCCCAATTCTGGTTACATTTATATTCTACTAAGTTCCGTACACGCACTCATCTATCTTCTAATAGGCTACAGGTTATCTGCATGCACTGTTCATGCGCCTCTACAAGCATTTGCATTGGTTAATTGCAATTAGTACGTAAAGCCCCAAACTTGCCAAAAACTCCCTTATCTCATACCCTGTTTTGCTCAGACTTGTGTGCTTTTGCTGACCACAGGTGTTTCTCACTTATCTGCTATCTTGTGTGTTTTTGCCAGCCTTATTTGCTGGCCTTGTCTTCATCCTTGCATTCTTCTGCCTGCACTAACTTCCCTCCAGCGTGGCCCAGACTCCTACATGGTACCAAGTAGTTGGTCATTTGCCTTTCACCATAATCAATTGATGTAACAGATAGTTCAAAGTAACAGTTAATTCCTAGTATCTGTAGATGTGAGATAATTCTCTCTGAAAGTACCTTTTGGAAATTCTCCACAAAGAAAATTTAGATGACTTGCTGATGACAGAAAACTGTGACGAGTGACTGAAAAAATGGTGTGTTGTGCTAACATCCAGAAGGACCTCAACGGGCTGGAGAAATGGACTGATGGGAACTTCATGAAGTTCAGCAAAAGGAAGTGCCAAGTTCTACACCTGAGAAGGAGAAACCCTGGGCACCAGTATGTGCTGGGGGCTGACTGGCTGGAAAGCAGCTTGGCAGAAAAAGACCTGGGGGTCCTGATGGACATCAAGTTGAACATGAGGAAGTATTAGGAGGAGTGTTTTTAAAAGTGAAAGTCTTGTAAAAATTTTGTCAGTTTTATCTCCAGTACCAAAAATTCCTGTTATATTAAGTCCTCCCGTTTCCATCAGCTACTGAAGAATTAATTACCAATACACATACATTTAGATATGTGATGATTTACTTGTGATTTTTCACGCTCTGCCAAGTGATAATTTTACCTTGCAGTCCTTATCCAGTCCTGTCACAGTTGAATGCAGCCATCTGTAAGATTACGTGGAGGAAATAGAGTCTTAGCAGAATAAAGGAAGAGAGCTCAAAGATAGTCCTACCTAAAAAGCGATTGGAAAAGTAAAGCTGGTAATGCTCTGAACAAATAAAGGGAGCTTACCTTGAATTTCAGTTGCTTCAACTCTTCCTTATATAATGATAAATCACTGTTTATGCTTTGGGTTGACAGCTGAGTAAAAGTGTGTCAGATATGGTAAATGCATAAAAAGTTTGTGCAATGGAAAAAGTTTGCTGTCTTGCAAGTAGCAGGTTCCTTAGAAATACAATCCTGACAGGAATGCATGTAAGAAATCCTGTACAATACTTATTGTATTTTTGAATATCCCCTACATGAAAGTTCTTACATTAAATAAACCCAGTAAGATTGTATATGTATTTTTTAACCTTTTTTTTTTTTTTTGAGCTATATAATTAAATTCAAATAGTGGAGATAAAATTTTTCACTGATTGTCAAAAGGTACTTACAAAATCCTCTAGAAAATTACGAAAATAATAGAACTGCATCGGGAGAGGTCACTTCTCAGTATTTAACCTTAGTTTATTTTTTCTGAAATTTATTTATCTGTTCATTGAGAATCACTAGGATTAATATATTTTTATTTTAAAATGTAAAGTGAAAACTTACACATGTATAAAACAACATAGAACCATTACTGAGTCAGAAAGCATCATTGACATAAACAGCATCTGAATACATCTGTGAGGTTAGCTATTAAATAACATCAAGAACCAAGAATCTGTGCCAGGCAAGTTGTATTAAACTTAATAACAAATATAACAAGAGAAGTCCTGAGAACACTTTACTCTATATGTCATTCTGAAACAGCAGATGAATATCAGGTTTTATGTGGTGAATTAGTTGCATATGCTGAATCAACGTATTTATTACAGGGTATTATGGTTCTTTGCCATCTTCATCTCTCCTCAGTGGTGAGTCTGTGAAATAACAGTGGTCCTTAGAGTGGCTTTTTGTAGCTAGACATCTCAAATACAATGCTCACAGATAACTCCTCAAAAGGATTTAATTACATAATCTTAATGGTTTATGTTATTAAATGTTATTCACTTCAGGAGACTGTTCTGGTTTATTTAATACACACACAAAAAAGTGCTCTGGCTGCCTTATTATGTGTATATATATATGTATATACATTTAGGAGACAACATTTCTTCTGTTCCATGATCACAGTGTGAGCCGTTAGTGTATTTCCACCTGTATGTAAGTAAAGGCACTGAATATAGCAGTATTCCCACAGGAACAAAAATTTGCACTCTCACTCTAAAAAAGGGATATAGTTTTTGATCTCCAGACTAATTAGGCCAAAACAATTCTGTAGTAGGAACAAAGTCCCAGTCTAGCAAAGAATGTAAGTACATTAATAGTTTTAACCATATAGAAATCTCATCAGTTTCTATGAGAACATACATGTATTTTAAATTTCTTCTTTCACTTGCTTCCTTTGTTTCTTCTTTCACTTGCATCCTTTGTGGACTACAGTTTTTTCAAGTGTGAGACTTGTTATCCTTAATTAAAGATAAATTCATGTGCTCTGATTGACAGATAGTTTCACATCTGTACATCTAAAGCAAGTTTAGATCTGTGCTGGCATGAAAACATTCTCATCGGACATACCCGCTGCACCCTATTCCAACTGAGTCATGTCCTAAATCCCTGGTCATTCTACTAAGCCATTGGAAACTCCCAAGTAAGTCATATCTTCAAAGGTTGGCATCAGCTTGACAGAAAACAACACTTTGAACTTTTGCTTAATAAAGAAAGGGGGTTGCAAAACTGTTTAGAACATTTGTAAAGCTATTGAAAAAGTTACACTGCTATAAAACTTTATGATAGCTGGATATGAAATGGAGTGGACCCAGGAGAAAGTACATTACTGGTAAATGCAGAATTCTATGGTAATGAAGTTTGAGCTGGGTCATATTTTTCTTTTAATTAACAGATCGCAATGGAACTCATTCTAAACTAATTTTATGCAAAAGTATTTATTCTGTTCTTTTAAAATGTTTCCTAGTGCGTTGGTTTTGGCTGAGATAGAGTAAACTTTCTTCACAGTAGTTGTTATGGGGCTATGTTCTGGATTTGTGCTGAAAAGAGTGTTGATAATACGGGGATGTTTAGCTATTGCTGAGCAGTGCTAACACAGTGTCAAGGCATTTTCTGCTTCTCACCCCACCCCACCAGCGAGTAGGTTGGGGGTGCACAAGAAGTTGGGAGGGGCCACAGCTGACCCCAACTGCCCAAAGTGGTATCCCAGACCATGTGGTGTCATGCTCAGCATATAAAACTGGGGGAAGAAAAAGGAAGCGGGGGATGTTCGGAGTGATGGCGTTTGTCTTCCCAAGTAACCATTACGGGTGATGGTGCCCGGCTTTCCCGGAGATGGCTGAGCACCTGCCTGCCCATGGGAAGTGGTGAATGAATCCCTTGTTTTGCTTTGCTTGCATGCACAGCTTTTGCTTTACTTATTAAACTGTGTTTATCTCAACCCACGAGTTTTCTCACTTTCACTCTTCTGATTCTCTCCTCCATCCCACTGGGTGGGAGGGAGTGAGTGGCTGTGTGGTGCTTAGTTTCCGGCTGCAGTTAAACCACCACACCTAGTAAGAAAGTGGGCATAGGAATTCCTCTATATTCATACTGCCATGCAGGCTTCCCAGCAAGACTCCCGGTATCTTTGAATTCATACCACAGTTTGTGAGCCACTAAGTTATTTTCATAGCTATTACATTGCTGTTATATATGGTGATGGGTTAACTATACAATGGAATTTTGGAATTCAGATCTGAAAGGTAGAATTATTTGAATTTCTTCCTGTTATCTAAATTGAGAATTATGTCCTGTGGCTCCAAACAGCAATAACTGTGTGATATAACTGAATGACAGAAGATGAAAGAGTGCATCACGGAGGACATGAAGAATGGTGCAAAATATGTTACACAATAGTTTTCTGTCAATTCGAGAACCAAGAAAATGTAATTCAGTTGAGAACTTACAAGAATAAACACAAAATTTATTGGATACCTGAACAGTGAAATATAATGAAGTCAAGAAGTCACTAAAACTTGAAAAAATAGGACACATTTAAATGACATATAATATCCAGCTCTTCATAGGCTAAAAAATAAAGCTGCAAATTTTTCTTTAACTGTCAGCACAAGATTCCTTAAGAATCCTCTAAAGCATCTTTACTCAGCTGTAGTCAGAAAATACAAGAGTAAATGGACCATGTTACCTGTTCTAAGTGCTTCATCGAAATTATAGTTTGTTATCTGGGATTTCTGGTTTTGGAAATCAGCTAGCACAGCGTATTTCTTCTGCAGTTTTCTTCTCTTTCAAAACTCCATGAAAAAGGCCATCAACTATGCTTACTAAGCTTAAAATAATGACAGTCACCTTACATTAGGTGTTACAGAAAACACTATAATAAAAAAAAAAAAAAAATTTACACTGTCCCATCTTAGACAATTTCAGTACATTTTGCTTAAACAGCAATCTGATATGCACACAGGTAACTTTTCTGACCTCAATGAAATATGTTTCCGTACTGATACCTTTCAGCAAACAACAGTCACAGCCATGCATCAACACTTGAGTTTCCCTCTAAAGACTGCTAGAATAACTGGAAATACACTTAACTCACAACATAAGGATTCAGATCAGCCCCCACGTCCCAATTTTCTCCTAATCAAAGTGAAGAAATTTCTTCTCATTAACTCTGCAATATCTCTGAAAATACTAGTAAGGAATAGTCATATGCATTCACCAAACCACAGTGTTAGCAACTTTAGGCATTAATTAGAAAGACAGTATGTGTATTTTTAAAAAGCCTGGTTTAATTACATTAGTCATGGGTATTCAGTTTGAGTAGTGTATTCTTCTACAGTCCTTGTCTAGATTTGGTCAGAGTTTTGTGCTGTGGACACAAATTAATGTCTCATAAAACAATAGGAGACTAAGAAATTAGTCACTGGATCACCAGTCCAGCTACCTGTCCTGAAAATCTCTGATTACCTACCTTGCCTGGTCTCATTTGTGTTATCAGTGTCCAAGACAGAATTTGCCCTTAGAATTTCTTTAAGGTAAAAAAGAAGAGTCCCTGAGCTATGCTCAGCTGTGAACAAACAGGAGTGGGAAAGGATGTTCTTATATTTCAACCTGTAATGGCTGACTTTGATTTCATCTGTACGGAATAGCTGGTGTTTTAGAGCATGCACCTAGAAATGCCTAGAGCATTCTGTCTGATCTCATAGCTATAAGAAAATCTGAAGAGGAATATAGCATGGATAAAAGCATTACTCTTTCCAAAAACAACTGCAAAAGTTTCAGTGACTTTCAGACTCATGATTTCATTCATGATAGTTCATGCAAACATATATGGACACATGTTAATGCACACACACAAACTTTTATCTTTCATGTACTTTGTCGTACTCTTATCATTTACTTTGCTGTACTTTATGTTAAGGAGTTGAGGAAAGAAGCGGAGAGAAGGGTGAGTCTCATGCAAGTGATAGGTGCTGCCCATGAGAACTCTCTATAACACTGTTGGGGTTTGCAGGTGTAAGGCTGTGACAGCAACAATATGGGAAAACCAGCATGAGAACACTAAAGAAATTTACAGCCACAGAGTCTCTGGGAAAACACTGCCTCAGTGGCCTAAGTGAAAGGATTACAGTGCTGTAAATAGCAAGTCCTTAGCATTGCTAAGGCTGAGGCACCTAGGGTGCTGTGAAACAACCTCCATGTATAAAGTAACAGCAAATGCTTTGCTCCACTGTTACTAAAACCTCACAGCAATCACTTTATCAGGGATAGTAAAGAATTAGAATTGTTCAAACTTATTGACTCCATTTCAGACAAACTGCCCAGACCCCAGAGGTCTACAGAAGGTCTGTAGCCTTCCCACTTATATCAAAAGACTCCTAGAACATCAACAAATGGCCCACGAGCTGACAAAAAACATGTGTTTCTCTCTACAGAGGGAGCTTGCTTTCTCAGTGAAACTCCAGATAATAAATTCTTGAATGTCCCAGAGGAGAGAAAAGCTCTTATTGCTAGAATCATAACAAATTAACCATGGAGCAAACATGTACTATATTGCAAAGGAATGTCCTTGTGCTTGCCGTCCAGCACTAGGAAACAAAGAGAAGCAAGTGTGACTTTGCAATGTCAAATAGGAGATATTACATCTGTGTAAAAACTTATTGGGAAGTCTTATTTTACTCATTCTACATGCAAGATCTCAATATTCACTTGTATTGCCAAGAACAGCACCTTCTTCTACTTCCCAGTACACTGAGCCTAGTCAACACTTTCTGAAACTAGGCAGTTCCCTTACTGCCTTCCAACCCATTTGAGCATCATGAAAAGGAACTCAGATACGATGATTCATTGTAGATCAGTGTTATGTCTTCTTTCTTCTTCCCTGTATACCCATTCTTTCCCATGCAGACATACCTTCATATGTGTACACTGCAAGGGTGTTGCACTGCAAGATAACCATTTAGCTTAGGCATTGCTGAAACCATAAAGAAGGAGGATATTGTTTCCCTGGCCTACTTTATATGAAATAAGCCACTGAAATGATGACCATCATAACTTCAGGGTTATTTCCATGTTTAAATGTTGAGGAGTCAAATATGCAAAGAATAGCCTGACAGCATATTTGGTGGAAACTTTTTTCTATGGATTACTGTTCCATCTGTAGAGTGAAGTAGCCATTAAGCACATGTGTGCTTTTCAATGGTTAGAATACAACTCTAGGCTTGAAACTGAAGTTCTGCATATAAAGAAAGGCTTTAGTATAATGGCTTATACAATCTGGGCAGAAGAATGGTACAACTCCTGAAGAATTCTGGTTTATCGTCATGTCCATTGTCCTTGACTTCTCTAACTCCTTATCCAAAACAAATATGTAAATGCTCTGCCATATATCTATTCTTCCCTCTTTGGGGTAAAGGCCAGCTGTAAAGATATATATCTTTTCTCCATGTAATTATGATTTTTTTCCTGATACAGTAAGAAAGATGAGCTTGTGTAGAAATTCATCTCCATGTATATGCAAAGCATAAACTTTTGTTTTATCATGAAAAACTTGATATCGCACACTGGAAGATTAGTACAGAAAGCAATCCTTCTCCATTCACAGCATAGAAATAATGAACGTTTTTTTCTCTAGTCCTTTAGGCTGTCCAATATGTACTCTGTTCCATTTCATCCTTTGTTTTCGATCAAGGGTATATATAATTTTATATCTGCATGTTACATATCAGTGACATCAACAGGTCCACTGGAGAGGCAGTGAGCTTGGATTCAAACCATTTGCCTGTCTCAGAAGCTAGTTATTTTCAGCATTTAGTGCTTTCCAAGATAGTATAGTGTACATTGTAAAAGTGCTATTTTTTTCTGATAGTGGAAAATTACTAAAAACTCTTACTTTTTCTGAAATTACTTTCACACTGATGGTTTTTTAGAGGACAAAGTACATACATGTGTGTCTATTTAATACGTCTTGGCAAGACTGTGTGTGTGCATATGACACACTGGTATCTGCATGTGACATCTCATGTGCAAGTGTTCTGAGGATTTTAAATACAGCTTTCATTACAACGTAAGCATTCTTCTCAAAGGATATTATGGCTTAAATCTCCTTGTTTCTCTATGAAAAATATTTTTTTTTTTTTTTAATATACATACTCACACTTGTAAAGGCCCAGATTTACCTATCAACTTTAGGAAAATCATCGTGGGAGATCAGTAACCTGGGATCCCTCTGTTCTTAGGCAGAGCTTGTTCTGTTCTTAAAAAGGCTGCTGTTTCTAGAGAAGCTCTCATTCATATATATAATTTGATGAAATTTTAATTTCTGTGACTCAACATTGTGATAAGAAGTAGAACTAAAAGTCAGGTAAACTGGTGCACAGAAAGTTAAAGAGACCACCTCTGGCCCCCATAAAAGCAAAGCTTACATATCCTCCTGTAATTCAGTGATCAGACGTGAGTCCTGAAATGTCATGTCCTGTGCTCTAATAGCTAGCAGAGGTAAATGGCCAGACTTCTTTTTCAGGGGGCAGCATTTGTAACACATATTTGACCCAATATGACTGGGACACAAGAGAAACACAGCACTACTGAGACTGACTCAGGTAGTCTGTGGACAATTCATCTGAAATTGATTGTCACAAAAGTGTGCACTCTCATTCATCATCTACTCGTCGGGGGCTAGCATGGGAGTCTCACTGAAAGAAATAACAAGGGTGATCAAAAGATGCAATTCTCTTTCTCAGTTCAGGCTTTGCACAGTAAGAGTTGCTAATGGGTAGGAGATATGTTTTGAGAGATCACGTGTGTCTTAAACTACTTTTCTGAGTGGCCAGATCCAAAGATGTCTTGAGATGATATTTCTGGATTATTTTTTTTAAAGGGATTGTCTTCACCCCTACATTGAAATCAAACTTCTGACTAGAAAGTGCATAAAGAATCTCAAATATAATCATCCGGTTTACTCTTGCTGAAGGGAAATACATATATATTTTATAAATAATGGGAGAAACTGTCAGACGAAGATATTTGTCACTAAGTATCTCTGCTTATTACTGGATTTTTCAAGTCAGTTTTCAGTTCCATTTATGGAACTGAATCCTTTAAGTCTGGAATTTACTGGAAATATAGAATATGATTACTTCA
Source organism: Strix uralensis (assembly GCF_047716275.1). Lineage (NCBI taxonomy): Eukaryota > Metazoa > Chordata > Aves > Strigiformes > Strigidae > Strix > Strix uralensis. The sequence goes on along the minus strand of NC_133975.1, from coordinate 112,705,909 downwards.
TAACACACAATATGCAACATGGGAAAAATCTTTAATACTGGAGATACTGCTGTCATACCAAGCACTTCCTTAAAAATTTTCCATCCTGGTTTTCTCCCTCTGCCCCAGAACCCCTCCAGAAGAAAATCTATTTAGGAATACCTTTTTTACTTGACAGGCTCTAAAAACCAAAAAAATTCAAAACAAATAGAAAGGTCCCTTTTCATAAGTTATACATGAAAAGATAGAGAAGTATTAAAAATCGGAAAATATGTACATTCATGCTTGCTTTCACAGTAAGAGAAGATTCCCTTATGAATTGTTTTCTTGTTGGAGGACTCTTGTAATCCTTACAGTCTGACAAGTAATGTCACTCTGCACCAAATTAATCTATCTTTATATAATGACAAACAATCAACAATAGGAATTATCATGTAGAAAATGGTAAAACTACAAATCAGACAGTACTGATGAATAATTTTTCCCTAGATTTTCCCAAACGTGGTCTGTGAGAAAAGAGGAAAAAGATTCAAGCTCTCTCTATCCTTCCTATAGAGACCAGAAAAGTTAATAAATGAATAAATAAAAATTCATAAATTTAATTATTTCTTGTATTGGTTTGGAAAATGCATGATACTTTTCACTACATAATTATCATTGATATGACAGGGAAATTTTAAGAAATAATCAACCAAGATGATTTCTGGCACAGTTCCTTTCTTTTCTCAATCTGGCATTGCAGCTTCTGTCCATAAAAGGATCAGGTTTAGGAATTATGCATTAGCAATCTGGTCTTGAAAATCTTAACATAAGTATTCTAGAAGAGAGTATTTTGTGCCCAAATAGGGTTTGTTTTCTTCTGAAGCATGCCTGGAGTCATTAACAGACTGTGGCATTCAGCGCATAGATCACATCTAAAACCTTAATGTTATTCCAGAGAAATTGCTTTCTGATTGCTATTTGGAACAAACTTCAACTCTTAATTGTCTAGGAGGAGCTCTCAATACAAGTATCCATTCCTTTAGATGTCCCAAATGATGAATATGCTAATGAGGAACAAACAGGGAAACACTCTTGAAGTGAACATAACTTGTCCTGACACAGATTTCATATCTTCACCACAAGCCTGTCCAGGGGTAGAATACTGCTGATATACAAAATTAAGTTGTCTATTAAAAACCTTTTCTTCCCTTTTATTATTTTAGCAGTTCTTGGACTCTTTGCACGAAGCAGGCTGCCTTGACCCCAAATTAACAAAGAACAGTTTATAATTTAATAGTTAGTGGCACACTTTGAGAGGGGGAAGATATTAATTTGTATTGCTACAAATAGGTGGGAATTAAAACTTCCTTTAAATTTCTGGGCAAGCATTCCACCACTACTACTACCTGGGAATGGTGACCTACTGCATGTTTTCATAGAATCATAGAAACATAGAATGCTTTGGGTTGGAAGGGAGCTAAATATCATTTAGTTCCAACCCCCCTGCCATGGGCAGCAACACCTTCCACTAGACCAGGTTGCTCAAAGCCCTGTCCAACCTGGCCTGGAACACTGCCAGGGAGGGGACAGCCACAACTTCTCTGGGCAACCTGTTCCAGTGTCTCACCACCCTCACAGTCAAGAATTTCTTCCTTATATCTAATCTAAATCTACCCTCTTTCAGTTTAAAACTGTTACCCCTTGTCCTACCACAACACTCCCTGATAGAGTCCCTCCCCATCTTTCCTGTAGTCTCCCTTTAAATACTGGAAGTCTGCTATAAGGTCTCCCGCAGTTCTCTCAGCCTGTCCTCGTAAAGGAGGTGCTCCAGCCTTCTGATCATTCAGATTTGTGGCCCTCCTCTGGACCACCTACAGCAGGTCCATCTCCTTCTTATGTTGGGAGCCCTAAAGCTGAACACAGTACTGCAGTATGGGTCTCATGAGAGCGGAGTAGAGGGGGGAGAATCATCTCCCTTGACCTGCTGGTCCCGCTTCTCTTGATGCAGCCCAGGATATGGCTGACTTTCTGGGCTGAGAGTGTACATTGCTGGCTCGTAGTCAGTTTGTGATCCACTACAACACCCGAGTCCTTCTCTGCAGGGCTGTTATCAATCCACTCATTGCCCAGACTCTATACTTGGGATTGCCCTAAATCATGTGAAGGACCTTTTACTTGGCCTTGTTGAACTTCATGAGGTTTTGCACAGACCCTCCTCTCCAGCCTGTCCAGGTCCCTCTGGATGGCACATCCCTTCCCTCCAGCATGTCAATCACACCACACAGCTTGGTGTCATCCATGAACTTGCTGAGGGTGCACTCAATCCTACTGTCCATGTCACTGACAAAGATGTTAAACAGCACTGGTCCCAACACTGACTTCTGAGGAGTGCTATTTGTCACTGCTGTCCACTTGGACATCGAACAGTTAACTGCAACTCTTGAGAATCCAACCAATTCCTTATACAGTGAGTGGTCCATCCATCAAATCCATGTCTGTCCTGTTTAGAGACAAGGATGTCATGTGGGATAGTGTCAAATGCTTTGCACAAGCCCAGGTAGATGACCTCAGCTGCTCTTCCCTTGTCCACTAGTACGGTAAGCCTGTTGTAGAAGGCCACCAAATTTTTCAGGCATGATTTGCCCTTAGTGAAGCCATGTTGACTGTCACAAATCGCCTTCTTGTTTTCCATGTGCCTTAGCATGGTTTCCAGGAGAATCCACTCCATGATCTTGCCAGGAACAGAGATGAAATTGACTGGCCCATAGTTCCCTGGTTCTTCCTTGTTTCTCTTTTTTAAAAATGGGGGTTGCATTTCCCCTTTTCCAGTCAGCAGGAACTTACCAGACCATTGCAACTTCTCAAATATGATGAATATTGGCTTTGTTACTTCATGCACCAGTTGCCTCAGGGCTGATGTATGCATCTCACCAGGTCCCATGGTCCTGTGCACCTTCAGGTTCCTTAGATGGTCTTGAACCTGATCTCCTACAGTGGGCATTTATTCTTTCTCCCAGTCCTTGCCTTTGCCTTCTGCATCTTGGCTGGTGTGGCTGGAGCACTTGGTAGTGAAGACTGAGACAAAAAAGTTGTTGAGTACCTATGCCTTCTCCATATCCTGGGTGATCAGATCTCCTCTCTCCTACTGAGAGGGCCACATTTTCCCTAGTCTTTATTTGATCGCCAATGTACCTATAGAAGATTTTTTTGTTGTCCTTTGTGTTCCTGGCTAGATTTGATTCTATCAGGGCTTTGGCTTTCCTAACCTGATCCTTGTCTGCTCGGACAGTTTTTCTGTATTCCTCCCAGGCTATCTGTTTTGGCTTCCACCCTTTGTAGGCTTCCTTTTTATGTTTGAACTTGTCCAGGAGCTCCTTGTTCATCCATCCATTCAGGCCTCCTGGTGTTCTTACCTGACTTTCTCTTTGTCAGGGTGCATCGCTCCTGAGCTTGGAGGAAGTGATCCTTGAATATTAGCCATCTTTCTTGGGCCTCTCTTCCCTCCAGGGCTTTATCCCATGGTACCCTGCCAAGCAGATACTTGAAGAGACCGAAGTCTGTTCTCCTGAAGTCCAGGGCAGTGAGCTTGCTGTGCACCCTCCTTGCTGCCATAAGGATCTTGAACACCACCATTTCATGGCCACTGCAGCCAAGGCTGCTCGTGAGCTTCACACTCCCCACCAGCCCCTCCTTGTTGCTGAGAACAAGGTCCAGCATAGCACCTCTCCTTGCTGGCTCCTCTATCACTTGGAGAAAGAAGTTATCATCAATGCATTCCAGAAATCTCCTGTATGTTAAAGAAAATTGACTACTCAGTATGAGTTCTCCAAATAGCTGTAGATACGTAGTTTACTTAGAGCTACTTATTTAAACTCTCCTGTGTACTCACGCTACATAAATGAGAGAATTTATCAGCTTTCAACTAAAATTACTAAAATGAAGGGGCTGTACGTGAAGTATGCTTACAAACTGCAGAAGTCAAGAATCAAAAAAGAGCACTAAGTCCTGGAGGGAGATGTGCTAACAGGAAATTACAGAGGAAAACTGAGAATATACTTGTAGCCTTATTTTTGTGCTCCTCAGAAGTCCAAGAAGAAAAACAGTATGCAGTGGCAGTGAAATATTCACCTTATTTTAAAGTCTCACTAAAGTGTGCCAAAACATGTTTGATCTTGATAACAGGAGTAAAAAGATTCTTCAAATATAAGAGCTAGTTATATCTAGAACCATTCAAATTAACTATAATAGATATTAGGTGAAATGAGTGATCATTTTACTCACAATTGTTCAGAAAAAAATATGAATAATTCTACTGTATTCCTTCATTTTTAGTCAAAAAGAGAATTGAGACTATTACCAAATATACATTCTTTACTAAATAAATAACATAAATTGATGAGGAGCTCAAATACTGTTAAAAAAGCAAGGGGGTTACACAACAGTAATTGAGTTGAGTTTGCAAATTTAGCAAACTATTTGAAGTCTTATTAAGTAATCATGTCTTCTTAATTCATTCTATAAATTCCTGTCATAAAATGGTGTTTTTTCACAAACGATCCTGTCAAAACAGAGTAAAATTTACTAATAGTACTAGAATGATAAACATTTTAAAAACTGATCATTGTTTAAAACTGAACTGCTTTCTATAATGATTATAATTTAACAAGAGTCATGAAATCTTGTAAAGGTCTCAGTGGTCTGCAAAGGCACAAGACTTAGAAGGTCACTGGAAACAGTTTAATTATACATGGTCCTCTTCATTCCAGTTAAACTTGAAGATAACAGCTTCAGTAACTAAATAGAGACTTAGGATCATATTGAATTTAATATCAAACCCACATTGCTTTATGTCGTGGTTTAACCCCAGCCAGAAACTAAGCACCGCACAGCCACTCGCTCCCTTCCTCCCTTGTGGGATGGGGGAGAGAATCAGAAGAGTGAAAGTGGGAAAACTTGTGGGTTGAGATAAAGGCAGTTTAATAAGTAAAGCAAAAGACGCTCATGCAATCAAAGCAAAACAAGGAATTCATTCATCACTTCCCACCAGCAGGCAGGTGCTCTGCCATCTCCAGAAAAGCAGGACTGCATCACGTGTAGCGGTTATTTGGAAAGACAAACGCCATCACTCAATTAACAGAATCACAGACTGGGTGAAATTGGAAGGCACCTCTGGACGTCATCCTATCTAACCCCCCTGCTCAAGCAGGGCACCTAGAACAGGCTGTCCAGGAACATATCCAGATGGCTTTTCAATATCTCCAAGGAGAAAGACATAATGACTTCTCTGGGAAACCGATTCCAGTGTTTGACCACCCTCGCAGTAAAAAAGCATTTCCTGGAATGGAATGGAATGTCCTACATTTCAGTTTGTGCCCTTTGCCTCTGGTCCTGTCACTGGGCACCACTGAAAAGAGTCTGTGTCCCTCTTCTTTGCATACTCCTTTCAGGCATTTATATACATTGATAAGATCCCCCTGATCCTCCTCCAGGGAGAAGTCCCAGGTCTCTCAACTTTTCTTTATATACTCCAGGTTCTTAATCATCTTCATGGCCCTTCACTGGACTCTCTCCAATATGTCCATGTCTCTCCTGTACTGGGGAGCTTGGAACTGGACCCAGTACTCCTGGTGTGGCCTCACCAGCGCTGAGTAGGGGGAAGGATCACCCGCCTCAGCCTGCTGGCCACACTCCTCCTAATGCAGCCCAGGATACCTTTAGTCTTCTTTGACACAGGGGCACATCGCTGGCTCATTTTCAACCTGGTGTCAATCAGGACCTCCAGGTCTTTTTCTGCTAAGCTGCTTTCAAGTCAGTCAGCATGTAAGCTGACAGAAAAATGTTTACAACTCCTATGTTATCTTTGAACATCTGCCTAAAACCTTGTTAAAACATCATTACACATAAAAATATGAAGCTATTAATAAAACTTTTTTAACATGGTCTCCAAGTTGAATAAGCAATGAAATTGCACTCATTTGACCATTAGAAGGAACATTTTAAAGCAGAGATAAAATCTGAAAATAAGTTTGCAGGAAGTGGTATCTCTGCTCCTGCATTTCATGGATTTTTCTTTCAGGCTATGTGTGTGAGAAAAGCTTTAAACTTCTATTGTGTTTACCTTTTCAGCTTCAAACTTTCTAATTTGACCTAATGTTATTCTTTTATCCTTTACATTATAACAGTGACAGTCTTCTGGTTTCAGTAGTGGTTTTCTGATAATTTAACAATTCCTTTTAATAAATTATGAAATAAATTGACTTGGAGCAAACAACCCTCTAATCTATTATCCTACTCTTTAACAATTTCCGACCACTTTAGTGGCATCTTCCTGCTTGAATCTAAGTAATGTTTTTTATTTCGTTCTTATTTTTACTGAGTGTGAAGATTTATTAATTGTCATTATCTGTCTCTCTCAAATTATTGTTTCAGTTGAGTTGTTGTATTTGAATAAGTAAAAGATTTCCCATTTAGAATATTTTTACAAGTATTGCTCTTTGTACAGAGAAAAGAAAATGAATTAACATAAATTCTCTTGATCATGAACAAATTTGCCAATTAGTGCTCAGCAAAAATCTTTTCTCCTCAAAACTTCTTTTTGTGCAGACAAGTCTGAGCTACTCAGAACTAGAAATAGGAATAAAAAAAAAAATGGTAGAACTGGAGAACAACTGAAATTTTAAAAAAGGATGTACAAACAAAATCAGATTTTCCAATATTTCCTTGAATATTTTAGCTTTGATCACTAACCAAGAATGCAAGAGTTCACTTACAGAATAATCTGGGGGAAATACCAAGTGAAAAAACAATGTTGCCAAATCTGTTATTTCTTTCTTTCCTTAAAATCTATTTGGATAATATAAAGGTCTTTTTTAATGTCACTGATGAAATTATATTGTCCACAATATAAAACATTGCAGTCATTTTTTATCCTCCTTTTAATACATGTATCATTGCCTGTGATATCAGGTAACAAAATTGTTGGTAAGAGCTAAAACCTGTTGGCCATGCTTGTGTTAAGCTTTTGTTTTTAAAGGGACTTTTGCTTTAACGTTTTGATGTCAAAGACAATTGAATTGATACAGATCACCCAGAACAATAGGATCTTTGTATTCCCATACTACAGGAAAGTGCAAAACCACTGCTACCTGATGATAGATGCTTGGAATGAAGATGTCTGAAACTGAGTGTAATGTTTGGCAGTGACTTATTTGGAAACCATAGGTAGTCACCAGTGCCCCATAGCCTGGTTTATCTGCCTGTCAAACAGGATTATTTACTTCCTCAAAGACTCAGTAAGGCTCAATGAATACATATAACAATCCTTAGGAGCTGTCACGTCCCAATTTCTGAGGACAATGACTCAGATTCACCAATTCCCAGGTCAGGATTAAGGTGAAATGACACCAAAGATTCTTCAATTCACAAAACTCAATTTTTATTCACTCACAACAGATACCGTTATGAAACTTTGTCAGTAAGCTTTGCAACCTCTGCAACAAGCAGTAAACTTCGTAATATACACCATCAAACCTTACAACATATACCGACTAGTGGCAGATCCCATAACATGCCCTGACAAGCCTTAAACATGCCTTGACAAGCCTTGCCTTATAGGCAGGGATACAGAATGAGAATGGGAGAGAAAAAGAGAGAAAGAAAGTGTAAAAGAGAGCAAGAGAGAAAGACCAAAAGGAAAATTTCACCAGTCCTGATTCCACCGTTGGTCCAGCCAGCCTAGGTGTCCAGTTCTGGAGGGGCACTGCTACCCAGGGCTTTGACTCATGTCCTTTTATAATGCCTTGCCGCTCCTCTAGGTGGGCACTTGGACTCATTAGGCTAATTAGGCACTATACAGTCTAGGCTTCTGAATTCTTGCTTTGGTGCATGCACAGTTTGTACCTTTAGATTCTTCCGGAAATGGGCCAGTGGGCTTGGGGGTCGTTGGGGAGTTACTTACCCCTCCCTGCAGGTATGACCTTTGTCTGACCTTTTTTCTTGGCACATGCATCATGAAAATGGCTGCTCTATTGGCTTTTCACAGAGTTGCTCAAGATTGGGAAGTTCAGCCTCCAAAAAACGTGATCTCACATCTGCGGGACCCCTTTCTCTCACCACACCTCCCTGCCATCACCTGCACAGCCTTTGTGTTTCCATAAAAACCATTTTCTTCACCAAAAGTCTTTACTGGATGTTTGAGACATTAACTATGGTTTCATTGGACTGTCACAGGAGGTCCAGGTGAACCTCCCTATACAGAAGAGTAAAGTGTTATTATGAGGCAGACTTTGGGAAATGCAAGAAAGTCCTGTGCCAGAGCAGGTCAGTTACACTGGGAACTGCCAAACCAGACCAGAAGCTGAAGTCAACTGTCGTTAGATTTATTTATGCCTGGACTTCACTGTCAGGTACCTGATTCCCTAGCTTTAACATGATTACATCTCTCTAACTTTCCCTCTACAGCCTCACATCTCCTCTGTCCTTCAGGTGTCTCCCCCACCCTGAATGCCAGCTGATGGGAACTGATGACATTCTTCCTCTGGTTAAAACCCTTAAGGTAGTGTGTTAAGGAGAAAATATACTCCGATGAAAAGTTTTTACCTGATTCAACGTTATTTTGCCTAAATCCTGTTGTTCCCAGATCATGCTTTTCCTATCTCACTTGTGGGCAGCTCCTCCTCTCATTGCATGGAGTAAAGCTTATTTGCCAAGGACCTGTTGCAGATCCTGCCTTTACAGGAGATTTAAGTTGGTGCTGCATTTGCAATAAGAGCTGTGTAGAAGCAGGAAGTGCCATCTTTGAAGAAAGATATTTCTGCAGTCAGTGAGGGACATTAGAGGATTTCTGTGTAGGGATCTTGACATAAATTTCCCCTTTACTTCCAGGCATTACCACCAAAGAGATGTTAATTTCCAGTGAGTTAGCATTTCATTGTCATGCAGTTGTTTAATGTTACATTCCTTTCACAAATTGTACCTTTTCAACTAAATAAAACAAGTTAAAAATGAACTGTGTGAAAACTGGTTAGTTAACATCCCTGTGAAAGCTTCAAACCTGTGTGTAGAAATAAAGCTAAAGTAATGGAAACCAACTCAGGTAAGTTAAGTAAATGAACCTGGAATTCACAACTGGAGTTGTTTTGAGATGCCTGTATATCATTACAGATACGCTATATGTTTATAAGTGTATTTACTCAAATTGCTTCAGCTCTGGTATTCATTTGACATGAGATCCAGATCGCTGAGAGAACAAAGGTCAAATGCTGTCTTCAGATAGGCATGTCCAGTTCCTGCTTGTTTAATGACAGCTGAACTTTCGGGGCAGTACTGCTTCCCAAGTGTTGACAATGCAGCTGAAGTCTTGAAGCAATAGGGTCTCAGGAGAGTCTTTATTCTTCTGAAAATCTCACATAAACTTCAACTGGGGTGATTCAGGAACTAGAATCAATTCTGGCAGAAATACCGAAGCTTATTGTCATCTTTTTGGTTATTTGTTTTGAACAGTAGGCCATAAGAATATAGTCAATATTGTTATACTGTGTAACTGTACTTTTAACATAAGCAAAGGCTCAGCCCTTAAACTAGAAATAAATTCATTATAGGGTGGGCTATAAATAAAATGATGATAAGGTGTTATATTTTTCATCACAACACTCCTCTTTGTTTTGAACTGATGAACTTAGGAGTTAAATTGTCTCTGGTACGGCCTCTGGGTGGGGGAAAATATCTTTACGATCTTTGAGAAACTCTTGTGTTTACCATGGATAACTGTGTCTAAAGTGTAGTTTGATAGACATTTCACACCAGTGGATTTGCTCCTGTATGACTGGAAGAAACCTTTGAATGTGAAGTTAGAAAATGGAGGAGGAGTGTACTAAAGTCTTGAAGAGTTATTCTCTGCAGAGTCACCCTCACCAAGCACTCTCCAACCCCACACAGCTCCTGAGTGACAACCTGCCAGCAGGACTTTGTATTCTTCATCCCAAGGCTGCAAGCAGGAAGCTTGGGTCTCCTTCACTGTCTGGTTCTGCCAGAATTGTGAGGGTATAAGAAGAGTTTGTCCTACACTCTAACCCTACTGCTGGCAACAGATGCCCATGAAGGAAACTGCATTTTGGCACGAAGAGATAGGAAAATGAGGAAGAAGATGCTAAATATGTTGAGATGGACAGAACTAGACTTGGGCATTGTGGTTGGCATGTTGGGAAACAATGGATATCTAGCAAAGGCTGCAGGGGCAAAAGATCAGAGGAGAAAGGGGGAGAACTCTAGAACAAAGGGACTCCCTTTGTCTTCTCAAAAATAGTTGTGAAAAACATAGATGTCAACAAACTGTCATGGCTATAGTCATGAAAATAATAGAAGTGGCACAAATCTTTCCTGTCTGTGTGACCATGAGACAAACATTCCTTGGAGGGTAGTGGAGGAGGAAGACATTAATCACAAAGTAATAGGCTGACTACCTGTGCCACAGCTGTGAGCATGAGTGGTCTAGGAAATATGACATCAAAAGTTTCATAACTTGTCAGCATTTGTGTTCACCTAAAACAGGTTCTTCAAATGTAGATTTTTATATCTGAGGGCAGCCCTACATGGAGAATGAAAATGGCATTTGACTCCAAAAAAATTAAAAGATCTCTAATAGTGGGCACCCCAAGTCAGAAACTGAATAAGTTTTTACAGAGGAGGGAACTACCATCCAGCTTGTCCCCATCATCTGTCTCACTAGTCACTACACCCACTTTTTTACATATGGATTCAGATCTGAATTGGTAAATGGCACTGAAAAATTATTTAATAGTCTTATTGTTTTACTGTAGGCTTTGCTATGATTTCAGGAGACTGTTTCTTCATTAATGTTCTAGGTCAATGCATTCTCTTGATGACAGATTGAGACTATAAAATTGATAGAAACTCCCCCCTGGGAAATCTTTTCCCTAAGCCATTTATAATATCAAAAGAAAATGCCTGCCAAAGGCTGACAATTTCACCATGAAGACCAGCTGCTTTAAGTACCCTCACATTCCTCACTGGACGATGTTTCAAAAGAATTTCCTTAATCTTTAAAGGCTCTTTTCAAATCAAAACACCAATTCTTGGGCATTTGAAACTGTGCAGATCCGCATTTCTATTCAAGAGGAAGATCTTCTGCCACATTGTTCACTAGTTCATCTTCATGGGCTTTAGTATAACTTTTGGTGTATGACAGGCAGACCACCATGATTTTGCTGACTTCAATGATGTGAACATGGAAACAGTTTCTGTCTGGAAAATTGTTTGAGGAATTTATACATTTGCTCAAATAAGGACAAAATCTTTCTAATCCCCAAACTGTTCTTGAAATATTGAAAGAAAGGGGAAAAAAAGGGGGGGTAGACATTGGTTGAGTCAATCAAAATATGTTGCATCAACCTTTTTGAATCATTTTATTTTCATTTGATCTTTTGGTTTCATTCTTGTACAATAGTTAAGCTACAATTAATATCAACTAGAAACAGGATATAATTTTATATTGAACCTGAAACTTGGATTTTTCAAAAATTTCAAGCCTCCAAACAGCTGTAGTTTGTAATAATAAAATAAGAATGTAGCTTTTAAAAAGGTTACAAGATTGCAAATTTAACCTGAACTTCAAACCCACCTCCACTAAAACAGGGATTATTTGTGGATTGTAAAATTCAAACATATTCATCCCTCTCTTTTGTGAATGCTGGTTGTTCCCAGTCTGACTAAAGCATGTAGATAAATGCAGAATTGTGTTAGAATTTAATAAGCTTTTAAAGTAATGATACAACAGGTAATAGTTGAGCTTGATTTATCACAGTTCCACTGGGAAACAAAAATTAAAAACAATTTGTATTTTATATATTTTATTTTTCTTTAGGTTCACTATTAGCCCCAGACTATTCATAGGAAGAATACTGCTTTACCTCAATATGTCTCTTGTGTTCATTTACAGCAATGTTGAGAAAGAGCGCCAAACAAACTCCTGGAAGAAAGCAGCAGGATTGCAACAAAATATTAAAAGAAAAAGAGAAATAAAAAATAAGAATGCATGGTACCAAATAAACCCTTATGAATCAGCTGATCACCAACAATATTTTGTATTTTTTTTAGGTTTGATGGCTTGTCATTCCGAAAACATTTTAATCTTCAAACTTCCTCTTACATTCTCCACAAGGAAGGAGAAGTGTGGTACCAACCAAATGCTTCATCACTTCAGTTCCTGAAAAGCAGTCAGGCATTTAAGCCATTTTTGCTCATATAAAATGTTGCCATATTACTTTTGCCAGGTGTCAATGAGTACCTAAATATCAACAGTTAATTAATTCAACTCACTTCTCCCTTCTACATGTATAGATGACATGACATTCATAGAAGATTGTAGAAGCAGGAAGACAGCTGAAGCCTGAAAGCTAGTAAGCAGCCCTTATGGAGAACTTCTTAAATTCAGCTGAATGTTCTCAAAGGCTGAATTAGAAAATTACGTTAGTAAGGAGACATAGGGTCATTTGTTCAAAAATGCATGCCTCTGTTGTTTACCCTTGACATTTATAACATACAAAGCAACTGTACAGTTGGCGCGGTTAAGTTAGCAATGTGAACAATAATTCAGGCGGTAACAACACTAGTTTGGAAAGGAACAAAACTGCTTCACTTTTTTTAAAACTTGGGATTTTATTATATTGTTTTCAAGAAAGCCTCAAAGAGAATGTAAAAAAACCTCTATGATACTTTGAGAAATATAAAATTAATTCTTATATCACCCAGATGCAGCCTTGATACCAGAGTAATGAATTAATTAGCAAAACCCAGGGATTAGATTTTCTTCATGTTTCTAATCCGAGACACTTAGTTTAGGTAGCTTAGATCCACAGTTTTGGATTTGTAAAAAACAAACAACTTATGGTTTCAGAAAAATTTTATATAAACAAAACCCAAATGAGCTTTCCTTTTGGCTCAGAAATGAAAGAGGAACCAATCTGGAACATTAGATCTCTCAGCAAGCTCAAGTGGCCCATTTTACATCATTTTACTGCATGTACAGCTTCACCTAGGTGCATGCAGCACTTTTCCAGACATAACAGAAGTATATCACCAGAAAGCAGGAGTACAGATTTTCTTGCAGGATTTAAATTCCGTAAACATAAAGGCATAGCAGGTGTTCATGACAAATTTATTTAACACCAAAAAAATCTAGTATTATTTTGGAAAGTTAAATCAGTCATTTTGAGTCTGAATCGTAGTCATTGTTTATTTGACATCTTTATAGCACAAATCACTTTGAATGCATCTCAATAAATTCAGTGTCATTGCAGCAAGTCATAAGGAATGTATCATTACCACCATTTTACAGATTTGAAGACCAGGCACAAGGAAGTCAAGATAGCTGCTGTTGCACAACAAGGACTAAAAACATTATAACCGGTTGAAGGACTGCTCAAAACATTGCACTATCTGCCTGTAAACCTTTTCTGTAAACCTAGACTCCAAGCTTCACTGTAAGTGTACAACCATGAAGCACTTCATTCACAGTTTAAGACCACTTATGCTACCAATACAGACTGCTAGTAATTTAATAGTTGGAGGTAGTGGCCTTAACCTTTATACAGGTTTTTTTTCTTTGGGTTCTGGTTGTTTTTTGTTTTTTTTTTTTTTTTTGCTCACTGCCGTTAACTTACTGGCTAAGTCTTTTTCTTCTGTTCTGTTTTTTCTCTTTTTTGGGCCCACTTTCCCTTCTGATATTATCTATATCTATAGGTGATTTTTTTCCTCTTCCCCTTACCTTCTCCCAGAGAAAAACTATGTTCATTGCTGATACAAGAATTTTATGTATGGACACATACTTATCTAGTTTTGATTTTTATGTTTATGGATGTTGGGGATTTAGTTGTTTGGATCAAGATATATGTCCTAAATGAATGGAACATAAAATGAACAAGAGTCTTCACTTCTTTCCAGTTTTAATATTTCTACTTACACCGTCCATTTGTAACTACAGCTGTAAGCTTTCATTATAATGTAATTTTGACATTATAATTATTTCTCTAGAAATTAATGTTGCTGCCATGAGAAATAATAAAATTACCTCAACAAGGTAAGAAAAGTCCAGGCCATTTCCTGTGGTTACAGGACATGTGTGAATACATCCTTCTCCTGTGTTTGCCTCGATAAATGTCACGAGTGATAGAACAGTTGAATTTCAATGAGATTTAGATCTAGAAGTGCGAGGGAGGGGAGAATATTACCCAATGTTTTACAACAACATGTTTGTGACTAATGGCGTTGTTCAAAATCATAAATAATGAAAGAAATTGATATTGCAAATGCAGTTTGTCTAGCATCTCTCAATTATGCAAGCGCTGGGTATGTATCAACTTTATGGTATTGCGTAAATCTTTATTAAACACTGTAAAAGGTTTACACTTTTGTAACAATATTCAAACAGACCATTTAATTTGCTTACAGCCTTATCAAAATAAAATCCCCATAGGGTATCTAGGCAGCAGTAAACAAAAGTCTGTCAGGAGCTTGCTGCTGACCTTTCTATAACTGTTAGGCTTCCAGGGACTGTAGGGAATACAAAGCTTGCTGCAGTAGCTTCTCTACAGCAGCAGGTACTGACAGATGATGTTTTAGAGGATGTGTATTTTCTTATAGTATGTGTTAGTTCATGATGGACATACTGTCCATGTGGACATGTGGCAAGTGGGATAGGAGTTGTTCTGAAAAAGCATCAGAAACTGAGTGGTGGAGGTCCAGACTGCTGTCCAAAGGCTCCTGCTATAGTTCTTGGGTGATGCAGGTTCACTTAAAGCTGAATTTCATAGATACTTCCCTATTTGTCAGGTGAATCGACTCATGGAAATAACTGTGTCCTCACTGACCACAGTGAGCTTTGGGCAGCTAAACATCCTTTCTTTGAGATGCACTACAGGGTATATTATCTGCCTTTCTCCTTCTGACAGGGGATTGAAAACCAAACACAAGCTGCACTCAAGAATAGCAAAGGCCTTTCATATCAGAAAAAGAAGGAATGTGTTCTAGGAAAAAAGTAAAATCAGGACAGTTTCAGGAAGGCTATGATAATTATCCACACTGGTTTCGTATTTTATCCAATGATTGTTAATAATTTTCGCTTCCAGGGAAGCATCCCAACACGAAGGACTCATGCATTACTGCTTCGTCTGCCTATATTTTAGACTGTTTTAGTTTAATGTTTGCACTGCATTTAAGGGATGCTATTAAGAAGGCAGGCTGCAGATGCCCCTGCTCAACACTGCTCTTGGTCTGGTTGTAGAGAATTCAAGTACAAAGTGGGAAGAGTGCATGGATGTGAATTTAAAATATGAATGTCTTGGATCCTGAGAGGGTAGTTAATCTGAGCCACTCATTTCTGGACTAAGCACTGTTTACTCTAGACAAGAAGAAATGGTAATTGAAATGCTGAAGGGCAGGAGAGTGTTTTGTGTTGTGAGTTTTCTGAAGAGAGTGACACCTTTGAGAACCTCTGAGTCAGATGCCTAAACCCCAAAGAGAAATGGGATTTAAAACAGTTTCTTCATGTCAGCCTCACTTTCACTTGGTCTAGCTAGTGTCTTGGGCATCACTGCATGATTTTATTTCTTTTCAGGGCACCTCAGAAGTACCTGTGTTTTGCTTGTGTTAATAACATTATGTTTCTAATCCATTTCTAGTCAAGAATGACTTAACTGAACCAAATCTCCACTGAAGTTGTCAGTATTGTCATGGATTAAAACTGGACAATAGCACCCATATCAAGTTTGCCCAGTTCATTACTCCAAGAGGATGATTACCCTATCCCTTGTCCAGCTAAACACATAAACAGATGTGCAATGTTATTGGCCTAATGCTTTAAGTAAAATACATGTTTAAGTGCACTGCTGGATTGGTTCCAGAGTCAGTAAATGGAGATTTCAAGATGTAAGTGCTACAGAAGTGCAGAAGATTATAACTACTGCCATTGAATAAGTACATTATGTTCCATTTATTAATGTATTTATGTTTATAATTTTTAATGCATTTTCCCCTGCTTACCTTAACCTCTTAATAGAAATGTTTGTTAAAGTAAGAGGACAGCAGGCTGAAAATCACTGCAGGCTGAAAAATCACTGTTTTAAATATTAACTAAAACTCATGCAGTTTGAAGCCACATATTGGAAGAATATCTAAGCAAAGCAATCTGTTGATTGGTAAGTTTACTTTCTCCTCTGAATATGCCCAGTGACTATTATACCTTTGCTATTTTCATTCCATTGGTAATGCATCATTTGTGCATCAGAATTTATTTTACTACTGCTGATACTGCATCATTTTTCCTTAGCTGCACACAGCTCCATTTTGCATTTCAGAGTCTATGTTTTAATTTTAAGTCATTCATGGCCTTTTTTAGTACTCTATGTGAGTATATGTGAGTACCTGTGTATAGATATGGCAACATGAAGAATTTTTTCAGTTCTTATATTTTTTCCATTAGCTTTAGAAAATACTTTTTGGTCTCTATGCAATACAGACATTTTATTTTCTTTAAATGCAGTTGAAGTAGACTTGTAAGCAATTTTGGAACAAAGATTTACCATGGAATAAGAAAGGTAATAATATTTTACGTTTAGATAAAACTCATCAAAGTGGTCACAATCTACCTATGTGCAAGAGTAGTAAAGTATTGCAGCTGCCTCCGAAATGTGTGCTCAAACAAGATGGCTGGCAAGCAGCAGAGACCAGTGTTACAAATGTCATATAATGTCATATAGCCTTTTTTTTTTTTTTTTTAAAAAAAAAATGATGCTTTCTACTGTATAGATTATGAGTATTGTTTTTTCTTTTCAGTGATATTCAAACAAATTCACAAAAGGTTCCAGAGTAACACTTTTCTGTCTTCTCCTACCTTTAAAATATTTTAATTATTCTTCCAACAGCAGTGTTGTGAAATCTAAAGGTCTTCTCATTGAAATATTCTTTTCCTTTAAAAACAAATTTACAGACTATTTTATTCCCAAACTTGGTTCATATGTTTCTGGTTGTCTCCTTTTATGTTTGTTATTGGAGAACATCCTTCAGGAATACTTTGTATAATTGGATTATAATGATCTTGAATGTATGGTATGAAACTTCTTTAATGGTTGAGTCATGAGTTTTTGGGGTTTTATTTTCCTAAAAATTTTTCCATTTCCTTTTAAGTGAGTTGCTTTGATCGATAGGAAAAAAAAAAAAAAAAAGAAAAGAAAAAAAAAAGAAGATCTGACTCTGGAAATAAATTCAGATTGAGATTTGAGGTAACAACTAACAGATCCAATAAAATCCTGAGGTGGTATGTGTACGTCTGGATACATTTGAGAGATCTGTTAGCTGGGCTAAGACCATATGAATTAGATAATGTGAAGAATACGTATTTATTTCTTTCAAAGGGGATGGGTAAGGAAAGAAAACATCATAAATGAACAATAGGGCTTGGTGAAGGTCCCCACTCCTAATGTTAATGACCACCTTTCCTTCCAGGACATTCATCTCACTCTCTAAGAGAATGCTAAGATCAACTAGGATGCAGGTGCAATAAAGGAATTGGTCATATTTAATGGGATGTAGGTGAAATCTAGGTTCTTAGTCTAAAATCTAATTAAATATTCTTCACTCAACTTCAGCCTTAACCTAGCAGCTCCTAACTTCCACAGGCATCTTGGGATTCATCTCACCAAATGTAGGCATTTTTGCCTGCATTACTTATCTAGTCTTGCCTTACAGTCAGTTGAAATAAACAGATACTTCTAGGTCACATTTTTCTCATTGTAAGCCTAGTGTTTAAAATAGATCAGATGAATCACACTCCAGAAAGGTCCACTTCTCTTCATTGATAATAAAAAGAGCCTAAATGTCTAACGTTAGGGGAGGTGGAATCTATCCCTCAGGTCCTTGCAGAAAAGGGTGGTGCCATGCAGGCACCATTCAACATGCTCTGGGCTAGCCGTTTTGTCTACTAGGGCAGTTTCTAACAGTTCTGGAAACCAAGTCATCATGTTAGTATAGTCTCCTGACCACACTCTTTTACTTGCTGGCATTCCTGCATTTGGAGTGAATGTTCAGCATTAGCTTGGTCCCTGCGTGGAATTGCAGTGCTGTTACAGAAATAACCTTCAGTTTCCACTTGCGGGATGTCCAGATGTTGGAAGCTATGCTGCTGTTCATACTGGACTTTTTTAGTCTTTTGGTTTTCAGGTTCAAATCTAGACCACTGATGTAGGCTTTCAGCCTTTCACAGGGACACTTAGTCATCAAAGCTATTTCCGTGCCAAGTAAGCTACCAGGGAGTCAGAAGTCACCTGCACACCAAACTTAGAGCAGAGAGAAAGAATGACGTTGTGGATCTCCAAAGATAACAGAGCTAGGAACTGCTGAGTATAAATGCCTTTCACAGCTCTGCAGAGCACATGCCCAGAAATCATTGCAGAATAAACACAGCAGCCCAGCTACCTCAGGACAGCAGTCATATGGACAGCAGATGACACAATCAACTGTAGAGTTAGAATGAAAGAGCTGCAAAAAGAAAAGGTGAGGGAAAAGAACACTGGATCTATGTACACACACAGACACGCCAGACTCCCTTTTCCACATGTTAACCACTGTTGGCCACAAAACACACTTTCAGAGTTCATCACAGTCCAGCACACACAAGCATGTCCTGCATCTCTCTCATGTGGTACTCCTACATCTCTGGGTGGAATAAATCAAATAGCTCTGATTTATGCAACCAAATTCCTGACAAGCAAAGATATCTAGAGACTGCATCCCAGTCGTTATTTGCTTCCAACTCTTGATAAGTCTCTTAAGAACTGAGAAGGACATTACTTAGTTTTGAAAGTGATGAAAATTCATAAAATTCAAATAAAAAGTTTAGAATTCTACAAGTCAATGTTTTCCTCCTGATGGACCTGTGATGAGGGGCTGATTCTTCAAGCACATAGTCATTCACCTTCACAGTCATGTTTGTAGAAGAAATAAAGTCCAAACAGTATTTTCCATTCTGTGAGATGCCTTTTATTTTCTTCTCTAAGTTGGGTAATGAAATTCAGACTATGGCAGACTGCTATCTGAACCTGCATTGCAAGAAAAATTCAAACCAGTGCAAAAAGACAGAATACCGATTTTTAAATACATTGACTTTAAAGCCTTCTTCGTAGCTATAAAGTCAGTTCCACTGTTTGTTTTTTGTTTTTTGTTTTTTTTTTTTTTTTTCAGTACAGAACTTCAAGAGAGTGGTTACTTTATTGGGGTTTTCTTTTCTGAAAGAAAATACTTTTACCCTAATTTTTCAAACTGTTTATTCAAAAACTAATGTAAAATACATTTCCATATTAAACATAAGACTCTAATAGCAGTGTATACCTGAGTAATAATGAAGGATTTAGGTTTGCTTATCCAAAGTTTAGATGGTAACTGAGCAGCATGCATTAACATGCAACATGACATTAACAATATGTTTGACTTTGAAAGAAAAGAACAAACATATTGGTAAGACATATCAGGATAAATCAAAAAAATGTTACACTGTAAACAAGAATACTTTGGCTGACCAAATAACTGAGGAGGTATAGAGTAAGATAAAATACAGTCTCCAGAAAGTTAGAATATATATTTGTATATAAGGACCTAGGGTACATTTTCACTGCCATGAAGTTGTCTCTTATAATTATTTTTGAGACTTTACACACATTTAGCCTTTACACTTTTAGTCCACAGAATAATTTTGTGACTCCTGTACTTTTTCTTCCATTTTTTAATATCTGATAAAAAACACTGACAGCAAAACTATTCCAAAGGTGTTAGCCATGATTAATTCACCACTTCCTTGCTTTTCTATATGAGAATTTCAATATGAGAATGCCAATAGCATCATTTCACTTTGAGCTGATTTTCCAGTACTGCCCGCATAGCCTTTCAGCATCAGGGCTTTTCAAACAACCTTTATGTAGCAGAAGAGAATGTGGTGGTGGCATGAATCCCTTGTTAGTGGTGCACAGCTTTGCGATCCTAATAACCTCAGGCTGTTTAGTGATACGCCACTCTAGTGTAAGTCTGTCTCTCGCTGCTATTTACCATTCTTCTTGCCTGTCGCATACTGATTTTTTTTTCAGCAGCAATTTCATATTTATTCCTGGATCCTAAATAAAAAAGATATTGAATAGTGTCAGATTGAATACCAGCTCTTCTGAAAACATTCTCATTCAGTGGTGAGTCTTCACTGACAGCTACTTTTGGAGATCCATCACTTTTTATTCCATTTCACATGCTTTATTTTGATACACTCTAAAGGTAATTTTTAAATATATGAATGTCAGATGGTTTAAGTCAAAAGTTTTACAAAAATCTAAACATATTCAGTCTGCAATAATATCTTTATCAGCTAAACATATAATCCCATAAAAGAATTAAACCAGGTTTTTCTGACAAGGTTTATTTTCCATAAAATCATTTTGACTGGCGTTAATGGTACCCCTATCCTCTCATTCTTTATTAACTCATTACTGTATTACCTTTTCTATTATTTTCTCCAGATGGGTGTCAGACTAACCAACCAGTAAATACCTTGGTTCTCCTGCCTGCCCTTTCTGCAGTCTGGCACATCCATAGCATTGATCTATTATTCAGGAGTATTCCAAATATCTGAAGAATATTAAAAGTTAGCATTACTGGGAAATTTTTTAAAGTTGAGTCTGATGTTCATCCTTACTAGCTGTTAAAACTTCTTCAGTTCTAGTAGGCTGGAATAAACTTCATCATCCTCTTAAGGGTAAATACAACATCCTATTTTTCTTCCATGCAGTGTAGACATATTTATCAAATACACCTGCCAACTCTCCATCAACTTTTAATAATTTCACCATTTCCATTTAGTACACCTACAATTGTGCAGGATTTTTTTTTTTTTCCCATTATGCTTTAGAAAACAACTATTCTTTGTGGTTAATAATCAACAACATCTTCAGTGTTTTGGGTTTTTTTAATCAGCTTTCTACACTTCATAACTTTTAAAGTATTTTGCCTCCTATTCTCCACTTTCTCCTTTGTAGTATATTGCATTTTTAATTTCTTATTAATGCTTTCATAGCATCATTGAATCATATTTAAATGTACAGGAGACTGGCCCTTTTTGTCATTGTGCTTCTATGTTCCTTGCTGTAATCAGTGTGGCTCCACAGAGAGTGCTGCTTATGAAGTATCATTTAGCAAATGGCAGAGCACAGGACAAAGAAGTGTCAAGACTTACTCTGTGGAAAACATGATATTGCTCAAATTTTTTAACCCATCAGTTAATTAAACAAATATCTTTTGACAGTCTTGTCTGATCATGTCATAACCTTTCTTATTTAAAAGTCAATGTTCAAAAACTATAAAAAATCCTTCTTCCTGGCAGAATACTGTGAGTACTTAATTCCAACTTGGTTTTGTAATATATCATTCCCTATGATCTGGAATCTGAGGATCTTTGATATTCCAAATGCTTATGATTAAATCACTGCTCTACTGAAGCCTTTGTTGGTTTTTTGTAAATCAGTTGTTATGTTTGAATGGCTGTAGAATCATTATCAAAGATCCACACTTTCAATCGAGTATGTATGTGTATTATGCCAGAGAACCTGGAAAAGCTGATATTGAATTGATCCTTATCTCACTGAACAGTTAAAATTCTGTAAACCCTGGGGTAATTTAAGAAAGAGTTAAAGTCAATTTAAAATGAAACACCAGCTGGATTCACACTGAAAAATTCAATTGCAGTTTTACAGTGAAACAACTGTAAAAAAGAAAAACCACAGGCATTTAAAAGCCTCTCAGTAACTGCATCTCAAAGTAGTTCATATTAAAACATTTGTTTTCCTCACCTGAAATCTCTGATTCCATTTGAAGAGAAGACATGCTCCAATTTAAACCTTCTTTATTTATTTATTTATTCATGGTTTTTAATATTGGGAAGGCTATAAATTGCTTCTAAACGATGACATTTTCAATTTTATACTCCTGGTGCAGACCACCAATGAGAATACCTCATGCTCTGAAATATTAATCTGCTTTTTTTTTTTTTTATATTTTGAAGCTTCTCACTTGTGTCTGTTAGTAGTCTATATAAATATATACATATAAAATACATATGCACACATATGCATACAGTAAAACTACCCTGGACAGATTAAGACAATTCTTCAGGTCCTGACATACAACCTGCCAGTCCAGGAAAATCAGACTTTTACAGTTCAGTTGCACTCTCCTGGATCTTTCTGGCCTTTCCTGACCAAGACCTATATTCTCATGTCACAAGGTAATTTATTTTCTATAGCAGTTTAGGGACTCATCAAACACAATAAAAATATCATTTAGACCTAAAATTCTCATTGTTTATAATTACAATATTTTCCATTAACAGAGCAATTTTAATCCAGATAGATTCCAAAGTACTTTACAAATTATGTCTAACAGGACACTCAGCCATTTGTGAGAGGAATGGTTCAGTTCTTGCTAATCATTTAAACTATATAGCGAATTACAGAGATGGAAAATAATTCATCAGGTTTGTGAAAATAGGTGTTTAACTAAATAAGGAGGAGCTTAGTTCAAACAGCAGTACTTATACATTGGCAACTTACCAAAATTTCTGTAAAAATTGCAAATGCTCAAGAAGTCACCTAGGATAAAAATGTCTCCTGTCAGACTGGACTTCTCCCACCATAAATGTGCACCTTCCCCTGGGAACTTCGTCATGTCTCAAAATGAACCTGACATCGTCAGAGGTATTATTCATAGTCTAAGCAGACATAATTTTTTTGGCTCATGAGCTTTGACAGGAGCATGTTCCTAAAAAGTGCAGGAAAGCATGTTTTGACAAGAGTCCAAGACTTCTATCTGTTGCATGTGTTCCTACTTGTGTCATGTATCAAGGGATAGTCACAAATACTTATTTTTACCCATGCCAAGTCCTGTAGGCTCCTGCAGGAGGTAGATTCTTGTAATTGACATTAAATTTCTGTTATGCAACATCTAGTAGAGGAACCAGTCCCCAGTATGGTCTCAGAAATGTGCCATATTAATAGCTAATATATAGAAGCAAATCCATTCATGATTAATAACTTAATACTGAAAAAGCTAACTGCAAACCAGAAGATATCTTTTTTTCTGTTCAGTGCTACATCATTGATAGTTGTTAGTAATTATATTAATTTCTTTCATAGGAGAGGTTTCATTCAATGTATATTATCAACCAGAAATCATTGCTAGTCTTAGAAAAGTGAGAAAAGAGGATGTATAAAACCCCTGCTGCACAGTTACCTTCATGTACTAAACATGAAGGAAGGTTGGCAAAGTCTTTTCATGGAAAATTTACTCTTGTCAACTCGATGAAGTTATCTCAAACCAACAACATTCAGGCTTTCTCAAGTTCAGGAAAGTTAACATTGAATGATCATGAGGGAAAATAAAACAGTTTTTAAAAAGAAGTCAGTTTGAAACAGGAGACCAGTTACAGAATGATGTTCATGAACAGAGGGGAAAACAGAGGGGGAATACTTGCTCAAGGTGCGTAAAGGAACTCCCCTGACTAGAAGTTTCACCGCTGTCAGTTGCTAACTAAAATGTCTTTAGTGAATGGGCAACTGCAGCATGTTTCTGCTTTGGATATGGCAAATCTTACCAAGATTTAGTACCTGTAGCTGTGAACTTCAGTGATGGCTTCCAGAGAGAAATCCTTGGGACTGGAGACTGAAAGGACTTTAATCTCCTAGGACTGTTTCTTCCAAAACAACATTTAAGCACCATGGAAAAGTACAATGTTTGCGTTTTCAGTTCCATCAGTAAAAGAAGACTTAGTCTTTATGACAAAGATTCTTGCATTTGTCACACATCTAAATTTGTTAAACATGGGAAGACAGCCTCTTTGTTTCTCATGAACACCAGTACTCCCATACAGAGAAATCCATGTACACATTCCCAGAAAGACTAGTGGGAGATATGAACACAGACAAAGGGGACAGCAGAAATCAGCTTTTATGAAAGGAATGCTAGTACAGACTATTTTGCACTGGAAACACTCTATGGATCAGATTAAGAAGTCCTGAAACAGCAAGGGTAATAGTATTGATTTGAAAGAATGTCTGGTTAATTTTTCACAAGGCGTAGATTCCTCAGAAATCAATAACTTTCTGCTGCATCTTTATTCTTCTGAATAAACTGTGCCTGTCTAAGAAACTTGATTCCTAAGCTCAGTTAGATTCATAAAACATTCACAGACATACACAGCACAAAAGAAACACAAGCTTTCCCAGGCAGCAGTGAGCATTTAACCCCAAGGTAGGACAAAGTGAATTATTTCTCCCTGATACAGTGTTGTCCTTGCACAGATGCGATTTCTTTTTTTCTTTAGTGCTATAATTTTCTTTATTTTTGTTGACAATACACAGGCATCTACTCAGGTATTCTTTTAAAAGTTTCCCTTTGTCCCACAAAAATTACATTTACCTTATCACATTTTACATTTTTAAAGCATATGAAAGAAACACTCTTACAAATCATACAAGCAGGGATGCACATGGCATTCCTGCTACAGTAGGCTAGCAAATGCTCTTTGAAGAAGTGATAACACAGCTGGAAGGACAACAAAAGGAAGAAATTGTAAGAGATCGATGCAAAATCAAGGAATTTTACCTAGAGGAGACTCCACCTTGAATAACACTCTGTGAAGCCTAGCTGTGCTATGTTAGATACTAAGTTAATCTTTCTGCTATCTGTTTAGCTCCATTGATTACAGAGCACCTAGAGAAAGAAATCTCCTGAGATAAGCACCTGCATTTGCATGTCTGAAACTAAACCATGTAAATACTTTTACTCTTTCTTTGGAAAGATGCTGACTATGACTACACAGCCATATTTTACACAAGTCCTGATCTCAGTTACAGTTTTCCAAGTGTATTAAATTTGCCTTTGCATCATACAGTTTACTCTGTGCTCTGCTGTCCTCTAAGCAGATTTTTTGTTGTGCCAGGTGGACATAAAAAGTAATGAAGACACATATCCTGAGCAGGAACGTCTTCAGCTCATATGAAAGCCCATAGCCAAGAGTTGCATTCTGAGTAGGAGCCTTCCCTAATCACATGAAAGTCAGCCAGGCAGTAGTCACTGCCATTCCTTTTCTTAAAGGCAGTGAATTAAATGTCTTGTGAATGGCACTCCCCTGTCCTCCTTAATCTGCCTGTCCCTTCCACCTCAGAATCAGTCTATTACAAGCAATGAGTGAAAATACTGGCAGACGGGACAATTTCACACCAACTGAACCCATTTTCTGCAACAATTTTGATGTCTTCCTCCCCTCAAAATTTGTATTTTAAATGTTTTGTAGATATTAATACATATTTGGCTCCTTTTGTTATCAAAAGACTATTAAGAAGGTCTGTAACCAATTTGCTATGGCAACAGGGAGGGAAGGAGAAGCAGTTAATTAGCACTAGAATAACAACCCCTCCTCCAGACACTGAACAATGAAGCACAGGACTGGGATGCAAACCTTCAGAAGTGGATGTCACCTTGAGTACTGTTACTTAATCATCATGTCTGCACAGGCACAAACACATCCTTACAGGTTGTCGCAACATACTTTGAAGCTTGAGAGTGCACTCAAGAGTCCATGAAGCTACAGCAAACTTGGAGAATGCAAAAACTGTTGTAGATTTAAGCAGATTTTTTTTCCACAGAATCCACAGAGGGTATAAAAACCTGGATACATCTTCAAACTTTCCTATCCCAAAATTATTTCTGATGAAACATTGCAACAGTGAGGACATATAACCTTAGCAACAGAAATGACTGCGGTTACAGAAATTTCCATTATTTTAGGTAACTGGCCACACTGTTGGTCCGAATATACAAAACAAAATCTCTACATTCTATACTATACAGTTTTATTTTCTTTTATTAATTCAGTATAGCACCATCTGAGGTTTGAGGGGCTTTTTCAGAAAACTTATAACAATGGACTGGAAAAAAAAATACCATTAATTTAATTTTCAATTATTACATATATTTTTCTGGATTCTGATCTTTCAAATTTTATGTCACAAATTTCAATGACCTTTTAAAAAATTCTCTGTGGATGTGGAACTGAGAAATATAAGTCTATTGCTTATAAATGCCAATATTTACAGTTATCCTCCTTAGGTAGTATCTCAAGGGCAAAGTATAATAGGTTAGGAGCTGGAGTGTGCATAAGCACTGAAGTACATCCGTATCTGCCTAGAGTGCATTTATAGATAAGTAGATTCTGTAAGACTGCAAAGATTGCTTGAAATCTTAAAATAATAGACTTTCTTATGAGCTATCTGTAATCGCCTAAACCTGATCTCACTTGAGTTACATTGGGAAACAGCCTTTCTCACAGTTAGGCACCACAGTGTTCCAGCTCACATCCGTGCACAGGACAGTAAACTGACTTTGGATCCTACTGCCATCATTAGAGAAAAGCTATCCCACAGATGAGCCTTTCTGATATATTTTTATTTCATCATGCAGGAGCTAAAATTCCATGACAGTTTCTAATTCTGATGCTTCAGACAAATGTAAGATATTGCACTGATTGTGGCAAAAACCCCCTTTGCATTCTTACTTCTTAATAGGAAAATGATGGAAACAACCTGATACCCAAAGGTACCTAATTCCATGTGGAATAACATGAGGTCCTAATTATCTAAATTATTCCAGATAAAAGATCTCTGACCTCTATAGATCTTCATCAAGGATGAATTTGGGTTTAGAATTAAAACTGCCACAAGTCTTACTTTAAGTTTCAAGATGGAATGAAGCCAAGGCCAGTCAAAACCCACAAAGTTTCCCTTGGTTTAATGTCAAGTCCTTAAGCTTCCTGTGGTTTTCATGAGAGCACATACATCAGCCTGGGATTAGCAAAAAGAGAATCCACATTTTTGCCCTTCGATACCTTCTGCTGCATTTTATGCTTAGAGCAAAATTCATGTTACCCTAAGGTTACATTATGAATATTTTGCAGCAATCTACTGAGAATAACTGAAGTATATATATTTTAAAACATCATACTATGGTATTTTTATTACTATATGTATTTTTTCTATACTTTTTCCAAGTACCATTTGAAATCTCTTCTTGTATGAAAGATTGTGTCTTTGAATTTCAAATAAGAGAGGAAAATGCATTTTCAAACTCTATTTTGTTCATAACCATTGTCATTGAACAAAGACAAAGCTAGTTTTTAAACCATGTTCTATAATAACAATGGGAATGAGAATAACATATGCTGAATGCATAAGCAAAATGCCAATGACTGGAAGATTAAGGCTTTCTCTTGACTTCATGCAAAACATTTCACAGCTGGTATTTCAGCAGAAGCGTGCTCGGTGCAAAACCTTGTTGCCAAGGAAAATGTTTCATTTTAACAGCTTTTTCTCTTTATCGTGTGTTTGTTTCAGAGTACAGAAGGGTTTACAGAGAATATTTTGGTTCTAAGAGTATAAAAAATAAACTGATTCCTTTAACAGACTTGCTCAATTCATCTTTTACTTCCCTCAAGTAAATTGTTTTTATTTTCTTTTCTAAATTGAAGAGCACATTGGGTGCAGAAGTCAAAGGACATGGAAAAGATCAACTTTTGTAGCTGATGGCCAAATGCATCAAATATCAGAATGTGCTGGACTTGGAAATCAGTAGTCCCCCTTACTCATGTCCCATCATTCCTCCCACCTCTTCCCCCGATCCTCTCCATTCCAAATCCACTACAGTGCTGTCTCTGTTGTCTTATATCCTGTTTGCCTATCAAAAGCAAACAAGATTCATTCTTTGAATCTTTTCCCATTTGAAAGTGGTGCTTCAGAGTGGTGGGTGAGGTGGGATATGAGAAAGCTTCTACTCAAATTAATCCTTAGCCAGTGCTTCAGTTTAGCGGTTATGGTAACAAGAGCTCCAGCTTTCAGAGCACCAACTGTTGGTGCTCTGGGGGTCAGTATTAGAACCTGATTACTTTCTATAGGGTCAGTATTTCACCCCGAGTTTATCGCCAAATAGTAAATATACCAGAACTGTTTTTTCCTACACATGCAGATGATCTCTCAAGACTTCTGAAGCTTGTTGGTAGAAAAAAACAAAATAGTGTTTTTCTATGGAATTCATCATATAAGATATGTAATTCCCTGCAAGAAATGTGAAAAATTAAGGCTTCTGCAAGTATTTTTCAGGCTGTTGTTGTTTAGTTAAGTCTTCTGCAAGCTAACCGGCATAGAAACTCCAGACGGGAACTTACTATAGCTCTCTCTGTTTCCCTTTATGCTCCACCAAGAATAATTTTCTAGCTAATGTAAGGCACAGTGCTGGACTTGGGAGAGGGACATTCAGTACTTCACCACTGAAGTTTTGACCAGCAGAGCTTTTCTGAGGCACCCAAGAAATCCTTTAGGTATGGAAGGGCCAGAAATGACAGTGAGTAGCTAATACACCACAGACAGTATCACAAGGTTGTTCATGTTGCCAGTGTCAGATTTTAACTTTTTTTATTGCTTCTAGCTGCATTCAATGTCAGAGGGTCTCTTGGGCAACACGGTACCAGTGACATCTGAGGGACCAGCTTGGAGGCAGCTGTTTTAAAAAATTCAGCCTCTTAGAATTCCTATAGTTACATTCATAAATGGATCAACTCTATCATTTAGAAGATCCCAGATGCAGTGAGAGTTAACGTAATTGTAAAGGACAGATACACTAATGAATATCTGAAGAACAATAGAAACAGCCCATGGGAGTGAAAAAGCTGGTACAAAAAGATTAAACTTGAACTAAATGCCAAAACCAAACAAAGGAGAAATATGCTCCAAAACCCCTTTGTGATATATAAAACACTGATCAAGAATACACCCCTAAAAAAGGTTTGGGTTATTACCTGTGATAAATCAAGCTAGTCCTCATGTTTATGAGCCTCAGCTTTGTACAGCTTTCACAACAAATACTGAATAAGCCCTACAACTGTATTAGTTTACTATTATTATTGCAATATTTCTAAAATGTAGCCTACTTTCATTTTTATTACACTTCTAGATCAGGATAAGTGAAAAATGCAGTCTTTTTATAATTTGCAGCACCCAGCCTTGTAGGAGATAAGCCACCTTAGGTTCCTGATCTTCAGATATACATTAATTTATTATACTTAATAACTATAGTGATGAAAATGGTGTTCATGAAGCTAAGGTCTGAATGTTAGCACTACTGTGCAGACAGAGGTCATACAGAGTTCTCAATAGCCCCTTTCAGTGCACCTTAATGCAGACTTAATCCCCCAGCTATTACAGGCCTAGAGTTTTCACACATTGCTCTGCCAACATACATCAATCCTGGCCTGTGAAGTGTCCCTTGTTATTCCTGTTCCACACCTTTCTTTAGGAGAAAAATGGTTGTCATTCTTAATGGTTTAGTGAAATCTGTAATGTTGATAAACTGCACCCCGGGGATCACATTGAAGCCATTAAAATTATTTTCACTGTGGGTCCCAACGCAGAATTGGAGCACTAATCCTCAGAGATAAAGGGCATATAGCTGATTTACCACTTTAGCCCCCACTTTTAGCTTTGATTCTATTATTTGTTTGCTCTGTAACTTTCATGTTTTTCCTAGAGCCCTGAGCATTCAGAAAGTCTTGCCAATATGACTGCATTCAAACATACAGTGTCTGGATGATAGCTCTGAAGTGTTCAGAACATACCTTCATTATCCAGACTGGAATTAATTGACTCTTTGTAACCCAGATTATATCGATATGAAATAGGTTATTATACAGTAGGAATACAGCATTTTAAAATCTTGTGGAATGGACACAATGCTCACTAGCTTTGTATTGATTTCTCCAAGGAGGAATTATGATCAAATCTAATTTCAAGCTGAGTTAAGTTTCACTAAGACTGAATAAACCTTTCCATTAGTTCAATTACTACACACCAAAGAGTGAGATAGCATTCAAAGAATGGCAACTTGTTCAGAGCAATTTCTAGATCACTGAGTTTCTCTTAAAAACATCTGGTAGGATTTACCAGTATACATTCAAGAAAACCTCAAAGCTTGGTGCACCACTTTAAAGTGATTCCTTTGCTCCTTAAAGCTGAGAACTTTGACTTTCATCACTTCTTGTTAGTGGAATGTGTGTAAGAATATAGATATTATGTGCTTTTCTTTGCATGTCTGTATTTTTTCTCCTGCATATGAATTAAGATATTTTAAATAGGTGGAATTTCTAAATTAGAGAGGCAACTAAAAGAGTGTCATTTTTCTTACAGTTGAAGTCTGGCAATGAATTCAATGACTTCACTATATCCTTAAGGGGTACTGAGTGTGAAGAGCAAACACCTCTGGAGACAGGTTTTGAAACATTACATAAATCATGGTGTCCTGAAACAGTGGATGTAAACTGTTTTGATGGTTCTCTGAAAAATGTTTCAGTGGCCATTTGGTATAAGAAATGCTAATTTCCTCCCTTTCTGTTTGCCTTGGATAGAACATGTAAGGACTGGGAAATTGATTAGTGGTTTGGGACAACTTGCAAGAAGAAAACAAAAAGGAGAAAAAAGTATAGCAAAGGAACGTCACTGCAAGGGACCTGCTATGATCCATTTGGCTTTGCCATTTTTCCATCAAATATTTCCAGATATCTGCAACAGCATGATCTTATTGGCAACAAATATCAGTACAGCATGTGGCTATGGGAACAAAACCTTGTGATGGCTAGACATCTGTCGTGGATGAAAGTATTGACACGGTAATATTTAGTAAGAAATCTAGGTTTATTAATAACTAACAGCAATTTATTATTATAAAATAATTCAGAAATACTAAAAGAAAGAAAAGCGACTTATTCAGATTCTAAAATGACAAGATTCACACTAACTTACTTAACGGTACCTATATATATATATATATACACATGCATGCACATAACAAAATGGACAAACATACAGAAACAAAGGTGTTTGGATTCAGTAGAATGAACACAGAACAGACATACACACACAGAAACAGGGGTACGTACCCCCCACCCCACACACACACACACACAGAGTAAAGAGAAGGTAGCTCAAAGAAAATTTCCCTCTCGAGTTTAGAGCAAATACTCACAATGCCTTGGCATTCCTCAACGGGCGATAATTGAGACTCAAGCGGGGGACTTCGCCCTGGCCTTCCGTCTGGAGCAGACGACACCTTAAGGGTTTGGTACCTGAGAGGTGTCCCAGCTCAGGGGAGATGCTGGTCACAGGCCCGCTGCGATCCAGGAGAGCTCAAAGGGTCTCCCTGGTGGTCGCCATTTATAGGGTCCAAGATAATTGACTTTTGTCAAATACCTTCTGGTGCTTTCCAGCAGTTACAAAAGAATTTGATTAATGTGCGACTCTGTTATTGTTCCCATTTGACCACATCCCAGGCACAGGTGTGCCAGGCCCTTAGGAGTTGATGGGCCATTTTAACCATTTCCAAGCAATCGGGAGGGGCAGGAGCCAGGCTCGTTAACATTGTCAGTCCTTATCTCCACAGACTGGTGTATAGCTCGGGGGATGTGGGTGGAATCGCACCTAGCACCAAGCAGCCCAACAAAGAGGGGCGGGGGGGTGTGTGTGTGTGTAAGAATTGCACCACCACAACATCTTAGTACAGAAATATTCAGGGTAAAATCTGCAATTTTGTGATTGTAATTGTATCACAAAAGATGTACTGAATATAAAATATCTCCTCAATAAATTTCTCCTTTGGGCCAAATAAATTTATTCTTCTGAGGTATGGGTAGAATACCCAGAGTTTGATTCTTACCGTAAACAAAGCTACTACTAGTCAGAACATACCAATCATCAGGTTCATACTGGACATCATGAAGCATTTCCTTACCGAGAGGGTGGTCAAACAGTGGAACAGGCTTCCTAGAGAGGTGGTCAATGACCCAAGCCTGTCAGTGCTTAAGAGGCATTTGGACAATACCCTTAATAACATGCTTTAACTTTTGGTCAGCACTGAATTGGTCAGGCAGTTGGACTAGATGTTCATTGCAAGTCCCTGTCCTGGTTTTGGCTAGGATAGAGATAACTTGAGCTGAGAGAGAGCATAGCAGATGCACCCAACACAGATTTTGGCCAGCATAGAGTTAAATCTCCTTGAGCTGGGAGGGAGCACAGCTGGAGGGCTGGGCCCAGATCGGCCATTGAAGCATTCCATATCACGTGATGTTATGCTTGGTATATAAATGAGGTGGGTTCTTCTCTTGCTTCCAGTAGGTGCAGTGGGATCTTCATTCTTGTGGGATCACTGCTGGGAGCTGGCTAAGTGTCGGTTGGTCAGTCGGTTGGTCGGCCGGCAGGTGGTGAGCAAGCACATTGTGCTTTACTCGTTTTGACTTCCTATTGTTACTCTTGTTTTGTTACAATCACTAAACTGTTTTTTATTTCAACCTATGAGTTTTTCTTTTTTTTCCCTCCCTTATTTTTCCGGATTGGGGAAAGGGTGAGTGACTGGCTGTGTGGTGTTTGGCTGCTGGATGAGTTCAAACCATGACAGTCTCTTCCAACTGAAATAGTCTATTTTATTTTATTCTATTGATCCGTTGTTCCTAATATATCCATATTTCTTTAAGTATTAAAAATATTTTTATGTGAATGTAATTGTTTATGTATATTATTGGCTGAAGCCCTCTAGTTTATTTAACTACATAAACTCAAGAAGCAG
The DNA here is from genome assembly GCF_047716275.1 of Strix uralensis. NCBI lineage: Eukaryota > Metazoa > Chordata > Aves > Strigiformes > Strigidae > Strix > Strix uralensis. Next base: position 112,673,191 of record NC_133975.1, on the reverse strand, counting down.
CAAGGCAAGATTCTTTATATTGCCTGTCAGACAACTCATTCTTCCCTAGGCAAATAAGATGCATATTTAGCTGGAGAATGAGCTTTTTTCCATGGAAACTCAATGAATGATAGGTGACCAAAAGAAATATAAGTTTGAGGTTTTTTTAAAAAAAGCCTACAACAAGCCAAAAAAACTAAACCCCAGGAAACAAAAACACTTTATAAAATCCTTAGTGAGATGGGGGGAAAGGTATTGGGCAAGTTAACTGTGAAGTTTTTATCACAGTTTTTTGTGATATTTCAAGTCTACTTTATGTACAATTGCTGCTATTGAGCTGATCAATGGGAAAAATGAAAACAGGCCAGAAGGGACCACTGCAGAATCTAATCTGATTGCCTCTACACTTGGTGTACAATTTTACATCGATATTCCTTGACACAGACCCTTGTTTACAGAACTGAAACAAAAGTAGGGCAACTCTGATGACCTGGAAATTTTAGGAGGGACTGAAATTAATAAATTTAAGATAGTAATTAGAAGTTTTTTCTGGTCACAAAAGAAATAAAAGTCTGAACCAGCTTCCAATAGGAAAGAATAGTGAGAATAAACCCCTCTCCCAAGCCATCTGTAGGCAGTGTAATGTGACATTGTGAATTGCATGTATAAGGCACTATGAAATAATTGTTTGCTTTTATGGGAATTGGATTCACCCACCTTGGAGATTCTTGTGAGTCTTACATTCCATGTCTGTCTTTTTGATCACAAAAGTGGGAAGGGTGTTCATGCCTTCAGTCCTTGTCTGAGACTGAAACTCAATTTATCTTCATTACACCACCATCTAACCCTACCATGTCATTTTTTTTTCAGTTCTCTGTGGACTGACTGATTTTTCATGTGTTCATCTTTTTTTTTTTTTAATTTGCAGTTTAGTGAAGATTTTCTAATCAATTCCATGTTTTTCACACAAGGTTTTCATGTCTTTCAAGCCAAAGTAAAATTTAAATTTCGTAACACTTGAGTCAAGCTTCTAAACTCACATAGACCAAATAGATTCAAATTCAGACATAAGATATTTCTTCATCCCTATTTTAACACAAGATATTATGATAACAGGTGGGCACTTGGCAAATCCAGAAACTTTACTGTACAGCTATGTGCATTTTAACTAAGTCTGAGACACAACTAATATGATATGATGGAAGGGTTTCACATAGTAACTTTGCTATGTCATGTTGGTAGCACAGTAGCAGCTAAATAAATACGGATGCCTAATGGAGTATGCTGTTAGAGCATTGTATATCAAATTAATGGTCCTATTTATAATTTGCATTAAATTTTCCATCATCTTGTGTTAAGACCGGAGGCTATTTTTTTTTAAGTTAATATGGAGTGTTCTTTTTTTTCACCTTCCTTTCTCAGTCCCGAGATTTAAGCACCACATCTTGAGCTGGCATAAATTGTTATCACCTTTCTGAAGGCAATGAAGCAATTCCACTTTACAAGAACTGAAGATTTATCCAAACAAAATGAAGAATTTGATCCCTAAAGGGAAGTAGGTACATAGTTCCTCTGACTACAGTGATAGCTGGGAGCATGAGAACATTTTCAGATTTAGGCAGAGGTAGCTTATTTGTACAACTAACTTCTGTAATTAGTGGTGAAATTTTATTTCCATATATTACAGAAAACTATCCTTTTAGGATCATACACAAGTTGCCAGGCGACAAAAGGTAAGGTGCTAACAATTATAAATAAGTCCCTTTCCTATATTGACAGTAAATAGAAAAAAAAGACAATCCTGAGTTTTAAACTCAAGAAAAATGTCTGTTCATGTGCAGTATTCACATTCTGTATGAACTTAAATAGCCATGCCTAGCAGCACTACAGTTTAATAATTCATTATATCATACTGTTACAGTACTATTTTCTTGCATCTGCAAAGGTCTAAGTATCAGCACTGGAAATATCATGTGACATAAATGATCAAAAACATTTCATAAATAATAAAAAAACCCACGAAGAAAACAGTTCTGGACACTTATTTGACTTCATATAGTTTCTCCCTTCACATAACAAATTTACTGAATAATCAAAATGGGTTTATGGGCCCTTAATGATAGCATGAAATCCCAGGGTCATTTATCCACATTCAATGTGACCTTTACATAAACTTGAAGTCCTGACTGTCACAATGGCTTCAGATCAGCTTACGGTATCACTGTACCATAGTAGCAGATGTTTGCAATTGTACTTGTTCCACCACCTCTCTAACGATGTGCAATTGTCTTGAGGGAGAAGTAAAAAGCCAACTTAATTTAAGGATCGAAAAAGTTTTTGTCTGAACAAATTAAGAGAAGACGGACAAAGTGGACAGTATGAGATCTTTAAATAAGGCAAATCTCTAGGGATGAATTAGTTTGACTATATCTTTCATTAAGACTATATCTTTCATTAGTTTACAAAAAAATAGAGCTGCCAAAAGTACATAATAATATGAATTAGTGTATCTATTCATGTTTTGGCTGTTTCATCTCAATCAATATTAACTTAATATTAAGTCAACATAAATCTAGCTGCTATTCTCAAATGTGTTTCATAGCCACTTCCCTGCAATGAAGGATGCTTTCATTTCACGCTTCACATTGCACAAAGGGATGCATTTACATCATACCTTCCTCATTTCACCTCACCTCTCAACATTGTTATAATTTTGATGACTTTTTGTCCTGTTTCTAGCGATACACAGCCCATAATTGTACTCATGGACCAGAGGTGAGGAAAAATACATCAAGTTAACAGCAATTCTGTTAGTGATTTTTAAGAAAGGGAAAGAAGGGGGAGGTAAGTAAAAAGAAAACCTTCTTTAAATAATTCCATTATCATTTTTTAATTTTAAGATTATAGAAAGGTTGTTTCATCAAAAAAATTGCTGTATGGTGTAGTAAAATATCTCTTTATAGAGTTACATTCTGATATAATCTTAATTCAGTGCTTTTAGATTTGTATTTCAGTTTTCCCCCTTGCTGGTAACTTTTCTCCAGTAGTTTCTCTTAGTGTATTGGGGCTGATTGAGAACCAGATTCATAACTCTATGTATTCTTCTATTTTGATTTCTTATCCAGCTGTAACCCAAAGTTCATTAATGTCAATATTCGAGAAAAAAAAAAAAAAAAAAGGCTTTTTATTATTCTGAAAATCTTAGAACCACAGCAGAAATGTGATGTACGGCATAATCTTGCAAGGCAGCAAATGCCCTAAATTCCACACAGCAGTATTTCACCTACACAGGTCTCTGAGGACTGGAAATTCCATGTGAAACTTTTCTGTACTCAGAAATATTATCTTCTGCAATTTCTTGGTGGGAATTTGCTGACAACTTTTTTGGGATACCAAAAATCAAATCAACATTTGAGAAAGAACAGGTGTTGATAAGCTTTTTAAATCCAAAAACTGTTGACAAACTTTCTGAGTTTGTTCTACAAATATGAAATGACCTTGTACCAAATGGTCTACATAACTTCTTCTCATCCCTTACTCTTAGAAATACATAAAGTGGACACACACGCACACACACACTCACACACAAATCTATAATATTTCAATTAACATTCTCCAAGTCTCTTTTACATTTTGTGTTCTGATATTTACTTAAGATAGAAAAAGCTGTGAAACAGATGTCAAGCTAGCCCCTTCCAGACACTGAATTAGTGTCAGGTCACAACGTGAAAGCTGTAAGGCTCCCTAAGTGCATCTCCTCTGTCTTACCTCCATCTCTTCACAATGACTAAATCATTCCTTCAAATATTTTTTTATACTCAGTATGTTTAATAGATGAGAGCAACCAATTAAAATAATTTAAGGTCCCCCTGAAAATAATGTTGCCAATGGTATAGCCTTCTGAAATAGCATGGACGTTGACTTAAATTGCCAGTTATCCTAGGAGGTAGACTGATACAGAAAAAGGAAAAAAGGCAATACTGTCATTGCCAGTGTAACCAGGAAGAGGGAAAAGGGTAACACAGGACATTTTCCTGACTACAAATCTGGAAATGGGTCTAACTCTGACACAATATTGGTTTAATAAAAGTAGGTTTAACCATAATATAATTCTAACATAGTGAGCAAAGCACACCCATCAGTCCATTTGAGATTTCTCAGTACTAGTAGGTACACAGAAATATCTTACCTATGGACTGACTGGGGTTATTGAAACACCTACAGTGTTCATGACTCATGGAAAATATTTCTTGCCCTTCTTCAGCTCATTCACAAAAATCAACCTTCTCCAAGAGTAAGAAGTCATCAAGGACAACAGTTCCTTCTTTCAGCGGCAAAACAGACTCCTTCTTCCAGTAACATGTAATTCAGTACAATGATAAAGCCGATCCAATACATTTGGTTTTATACCTGTGCCAGGCTCGGACAGATAATTTATAAAGCAAGCCTATGGCTGTAAAAAAGAACATTGCTTTCTCATTTGTCTTTAAACTGTTTGAACATTTGAGTGTTGTACTGTTGTACTGAGTTCATGAATTGCATTCTACACAATGAACATTATGTGCATTAAGGTACCAACCCAGTACAATACATAAATATGACTTTGACTTCGAACACGTGACTTGACTCTGAAAGACTGGTCAGAGAATAAGATTTTTCCTGAAGTTTACACCTCTAATTTCCATTGAACTACCTAAGACAACTACGAGCAAATGACAACAGTAAGCAGAGAAGGTCCCACAGCTGCATGGAATGCTGTTGTTCTTGAGCGGTATTTTAACTTTCTTCAAATTTAAGGGCAACAAATCACTCAAAGTCTATATTCTCATCAGCCTGATCTAATCTCAGCACTTTAGACTTGTGGATGCTTATATGCGAAAAAAAAAATTCCTCTTTTGGCTCAAGGTGCTCATCAGCCATCTGGAACTGCTTCCCTAGTCTCATCCATTATGTAAATGAGATGTACTATTTTTTATGTTTCATCTACTGATGCTAATACATTAATGTGGATGTTACAGCTTGAGCCCCTGAGAAGGAACTGGCTTCACATCACTCACTGGCTTGAGATCACATCCCATTACTTTTAATGGCTCTGTGGCATTTAAGGTCACTGGATTTTTAATACAGCAGATTTCTGTGATGTCAGTAAAATGGTAGCTACCCCTTCTCATTTCCTTATCTTTCTTTTTCTCTCCCCATGAAATTATGGTATTTCAGACCATTCCATATCTCGTTTGTTCTATGAAACTAATTTCTTCATTTACCTTCATGCCTTTTTATTGCTTGAGAATAAAATAGCTGAAAAGTTCCTCCTGTGTCCTAAAATAAAGCAGGAAGAAAGCAAGAATTTGTTAAAAGAATTAGTAAGGAGATGTAGACAGGAGCTGAAAAACAGTTATGTTCAATATTTCATCTGTCTTTGATTTTTGATACATTAAATGAGGCAATTCAGTCTTCTAATATTATAGCTGTGTAAACAGTCCTTAGTCACTCAAGTGAGTAAGTTGAAATCAATGGGTAAATAAGAATTATGGCTCTGTCCTCTGTAAAGCAGAGTTTGAAAGTGCTGCAAACTCAGTCAGTCACATTTATAACTGTGAAGTACCATGCGGGATTGAGCCCTGTCAGAACAGGACAGCAGACTTTGATGGAAACAGTAGGCATATTCCAATTCAGTACCATTTAACTTCTAAATGAAGACTCGCCACGTGTCAGGGATTTAACACGCTTGCTCAATATTCCAAATCACCTATAGTGTAAAAGAGGAAAGAAAAGTATGAAGTACAATTAAAATCTGTCATTTAGCATGGATAATTTAAATATTATTTTCCTGTATTAAAAAACTGCTTGCCAAATTCAGAGTGGAGATGAACTTTAAATGTGATATAAGCTTTCAGTGCACTTTATGCAGAGAACTATCTGACTAGAAAATATAACCAAATTGGTTTTTTAAGTTATGGAAATCCATTGCAATCAGTCAAGAAAAGTAAAACATGTATCTGTATTGAATGAGGTAAACATGCATGTTATTAATAAATAATTTCAAAACTCTGTAATTTTTTCTTATTCAAGTAACCCGTGGTTACTTGAACAGCCCCAGGGTCTTGAGCAGGACTACTTAAATGAGAGGGGACAGCAAGATGGTGTTCCAGCAACTATTCTTTTGATGATGATAGGCTTGATAGAACATCTCCGTTCATAATTTTTAGCATTGTATGAGGCTACAGCATAAGATGCATTTAATAAAAATACACATAATAATTTTCAAAGTGAATGAACCAAGTGGATCTAAATTTGTCCATCTGAGGTTGGTTCATCAGATCATAAATGTTTGAGATTAGGACAGGTATAAACATATTATTTTCCTCTTTTGGGCTATTCTTCCATTTTCTTGTTATATATCTGTATTTACCATATTGAAACAAACCATAACGTTTTGCCTCAAAGTAAAATGGAGACAAAAATATATTTTTTACTTCTCATTTTATCATAAACAATATTAGCAGACATTTATTTGCATTTTCAATTTAAACCCAAAATGAGAAAGATAGAAAAAGTTTCTGCAAGAAATTTTCTCCTTTCACATCCTAGAAGAACAAATTCTCTTCACTGATGTCAGCAACTATAAACAACCTACATGATGAGATTATTCTGTATGACTAGCTCACATATGGTCTATAGTTGATTCAAGGATGGATTAGATGCTGGTATTTTCTACTATTCAGCACACCATTTTTTTTTACACCAATCTCCAGTTTAGCAGGGAGAGAGAAACATTAGCAAACAGTATTTATTCTTCTTTGGTAAAGAGAGGTTTTCTTGAATTTTAGCTCTGCTACTCTTTATCTGCTTTTCCACATTATTGCTGCACATTGTTACTTTCATGCTTTCTGAGTTCAGTTGCAGGAGTGGCGTTTAGCTTCATGGCTAAACTATCAAATTCAGTATTGTTCTTTACTCAGCATATCCTATTTAGAGTTTGATTGTGTGGCATTATATGATATGCACTTGCTACCTGCAGCAGTATCTAATTACAAGCACAGTTCTCCTCCCACAGAGTGCTGGAGACTTTTGAACAAATGATGCTTTAACACTGACATCAAACGAGCTTGCAAAATTTAAAGCAGGATTGGTTTTAGAGTTTTGTAAGGGAAAAATAATGCTGTTTTTACTGCTGCTGTTTACTGTGTTGTTATTCATTGATGCTAAATGTCAGGTATGAAAAGTCATCGGTACCAATTAACAATTTAATTAGAATTGCAAAGATATCTTGTAATTGTGCTCTTATTACAGGCAGCTGCAAAAATCTGTTACAAATCAAAATGAATTAAGAAACAAAGTAAAAGCAAACTATTTTAAATACATTCTTCAAAGCTGTCATGTTGAAGTTAAAATATACTGATAAATTCTTGACTGGAACATTTTATAGAACAACATATGCATAGAAACAGAAGTTTACCAAATATCATGGCACAGCTGGAAAGAAGCAGGCTAGTAACACATTGGTTTCAAAACAGGCTAATTTGATCAGAATTAAACTAATAGCTTGGAATTTTTGTGGCAAGCTCAGTTTGCAAAGTCAAATTAATCTCACTGAATTCAAGCTTGCGTTGTACTTGTTCACAAAGAGGAACATTCATTAATTCAGATTCAGCTTGTGAGTTAGGTATAAAATCCAAATGTTTGAGAGCTGGGACATTATTTCAGTTTTGCAAAAGAAATCAGCTTTCCATTCTGCAATATACTGTGAAATAGATTGCACCCGTACCAGTAACTATAGTGAACAGAGGAAGTAAAAGCATTGTTTTGTACATCACAAATGTGTACTCCCAGTTTTCCATCTGCTCACCGTGCAGGGTGGTCTCTTTTGGTCTATATTAGAAACAGAGGATCAAGTGTCAGCATCCTCTGTATCTTGAGCATTCCCCATGCCAAAATGTGGGTTTGCCTCCAAGCAGTGTTGATACTGGATACATCTAGACTTGAGAATGGGCTGAGAGTTATGCTTGAAAGCCATGTAGACATATTCAGAAGCAGACTGCTTTGGTTCCTCAGGTAAGTGAATTACTATTGTATATTTTTTAGTATTTATGTATTTTTATTTGTTCTGTCAGGTTCTTCCTCCCATAGTGGGAGGCATTACACTATCTGTACTTCCAACATCATGGTATGATTTTAATTATCTGCATGAACAGATTTGAGTGAAGATGGACAGTTTTTCAACTCCAGTTACAGATAAGAAATTTTTGTCTTTTTAGGAAGGATTAATGAAAGATAATTTTATAGCAGGAAAAACAAAAAGCTTGGCTTAAAATTTTATAAAAATCCAGCTGTTGTTTCTATATGTACGATGATGGTATGACTGTTCAAATTAAAAACAAAACAGAAAAAAGTGTGCAAGTATGGCTATGAAGATCTCTGAAGAATTGTTCTGAATTGCTGGTTAGTTGTAAAGACAGACAAGATAGGGAAAATGGTTTGTGAAAGAAGCAAATCCTAAAGCAGGTCCTAACCTTTGCTTTCAGGCTGCGAAGATCAGCTTCCAATGAAACAAGGCTGCCTGCCTACAGAGCAATTTAGGGGCAGATTTTGAAAGACTGCCAGAAAATATGCACTGGACAGAAGAAACCTCCCCAAAATCACACTGAATCCTTTCTGGATGGATGGCACAAGCAGGTTCTACATTTTCACTCCTGTCAGTCTCCTCAGAACAATGCTATGCCCAAAGCAATGTAAACACATTGCTATTATATGAAAAAGGGTCTGTACTCTCTGAGAAAATGGGTCTCTTAACTTGTGTTTGGCCCTCACCTTGCTTTTCTAACTTAAGTACAGATTCCTAATATGGTTGACATATGTTGTAATTGGTGCACCTGCTACTAATAACAATCCCTAAATCTATCTGGTCTTCTTCCAACAACCAAATTTAAAAAAAAAACTACTAGTGAAACAACTCATGGCTCATGGAGCAGAACTTCTGTGGAGGGAAGGACAGGGCTGGCTTCTCTTTCCAGTGAAAACAGCCTTTCAAAGTCATTTGTCCAAGAATCATCTGGGAGTTGTAAGTCTCTTATTACAAAAACACAGATGTTGGGACTGGAAATTAATTTTGTGGCTTTATTTGTCACCTTCTGGAGTGGAATTAAACCAGTGCCCTGAAGACTGCTCTATGTAAAGACTAGTCTGTTTTCTGTTTGTTGATATGTTCTTCCTTCATCAACATCCACGCAGTGTGAAAATGAAACATATCCTCTCTGCTTCAATAATGTTGAAATCCACTGGTGTTTCTGCTTTCACAGAGTGGGAGGAGGTAAAGATCTGGGTCTGTCGAAATATCTGGCAGGCATACCAGTTCCTCTTGTTACCTCTTGTTCAAACAAAGCCATGTATACAATACAAAGGCAATTTCAAATGTCTGCATTCTGTTAATCAACATCAGTACACATCACAGCCGCTTAAGCAAGTTGGGTTTTTTTGTTACATGACTCATTGCTGCAGGTGAACAGTGCCTGAGAATGTACTGTCAGAACTGCCCCTAGACAGAGAGCTGCAGAGAATGCCCCTACTTTGAAAACACCTCATTCTAATTCGCTTTCTTTGCAAACAGTACTAAATTGAAGATTATTAGCTGCATAAAATCCAGACAGGGAGTTTCAAGCTGCTGACATTGTGGCATTGAATATACAGAGCTCAGCAGCAAGACGCCAGCAGCAATCTGAAACAACCTTCACTAGACCCCCCCCCATCTAATAACTACAGATTCAGAGCATCATTGGATGTGCGACTTCCCAAGGTTATTGAATAACAATCCTATTTCTGCTAATAGTAGATGCTCCTAGTTCTCTTATAATTAGTCACCATGGAGTTTTTATAAAGGTTATTGGGTTGAAAGTTATTGCTGTGATTTGTTTTAAGGAGGAAGGAATACACACACACACTTTCACACACACTCACACACATAGAGCAGAGGAAATTATCCTTCTACCATTCATTAGCAATAGTCACAGTTACCTCCGGCATTTTCTGTGTACATTGAAGGCCTTTTATGCTCTGCATCCTCTGAATGATTATTGCGCTGGGAGAGGCTGGGACCTGAACATCTGCATCTCCCCTAAAGCCAGTTAAGTCAGTTCACTCTGCATGATCTGTAATGGCCACCTAACTTAAACACAACAAATATTCCTGGGTCTAGTGGGGAGAACATTAAATCTTTCCTCCAGCAGACAACATGATGGTGCTTCCCGCTGCGGGTGAGTGAGCCTGTTCTCTCCACACTGTAAAGTGCAAATGGCTGGAGAGAGCAGAGGTCCTCCTTAATCAATGATGATCTTATTTATTTGGTTTTAAATAAAAGTTTCAAAACTTTGCCTGGTGATTCAACAATGGTGTGGTCAGCAAGCTGGCATGACATCAGACTGATGCTGTCTGTTTTAGACTTTCCCCTAAAGGTCAAAGGAATGAGGCGTGAATAGATAAACAGGCTCATCAATAATAATATCTTTTATTTTCCAGACTGATGAGCCGTAAGTCAGATTGTTAGCACACTGTGATGTGTGGATGCAGGCTGGTTTTAATACCCATAAAGACAGATGTATCTGCAACATGGGAAGCTTAAATTTTAGTTTAAAGATTTTGAGGATGAATACTGAAATGACAGATTCCACAGTGCTTCTACCATAATAAGCACTGAAAGCCATAACTAACAAAGCACAGTCTGGGTTTGGGTCCCAACTGGTCTATTCTTTCACTGCTGAAGAAAAGTAGACCTCAGTTCTCGTGCTCTGTAGAATTCTGACAAAAAAAGTGTTGGCTGGAGGGACACGTGCAGTGCTGCAATAATGAGTGCTCTGCACAGTCTCAGGGATGTATGCTTGCTTTGAATGCTCAGATCCATGCAAACACATCGGCATCCGCCTGCCACTGTCCTTGTCTTCACCAGTGACTGCATCACTTGCATTTTAATGCAGAAATCCTCTGCAGAGTTCGCCTAAGTAGCATGCAGAGTTTGTGAAAATGAGTTCAATTACTCTCTCTTCTGGTCCTTCCAAAGTCTCAGAGACAAGCAAAAATTAGGATTTCTGGCTGAACATCAGGAAACACACAAGCTTTTTTCCAATCAGGTAAGGCTCAGTGTTTTCAACATTTTCTGTTTGCAATGGTCTGTCATCTGAATAACCATGAAGTTATCCAAACACAAAAGATGCATAGCTCTGCAATAATGTAATTCCTTTTCTAAAACAACCAGAAAGCAACACACGTTTTCCCAGTAGACAACTCCGGCTTCTTTTCCTATAGTATTCCATTATTAACAAGATTTCTTCCCTAAACTGCAAAAAATAAACTCTTAGTACGTACTGCAAAATTCTCAGCTCACATTTGCTAAACTAAAGAAGTATAATTCTCAAATGGAAAGCCTCTTAAAGCCACTTTTAACAACCTATACATTTCTGTCATTTGAGACACAACTTTCTTTCCTCATTGTCTAAATCTACATTTTCACTTCAAAGGCTGCTATTTTGCATTCAGTTCCATCACGCTCAGCTATTGTTTTCCCTATCACATTGTTATCAGATGTTCAGGCTGATGGTTATTATCCTGTGTCAAGAGAAAATGAAGTCAGCACAGTTACATGTGCTTTCTCCATGGCCAGCATGTGTGGTATCGTCCTAATCAGTGTATCATTCAACAGTCTTCTCACCTTGTTTCCAGGCTTGATTTAAGATACATTTTTAAAACACAAAATCAGTGTGTGTGACATCTGTTCTTTACCTATTCCAGTCCAGAAATAATTTTAGAAGTTACATATTGCTGAGACTACTCATGATTCATTAAACTAAAGTTCTGCTCCTGGCAAATGACCTGTGTCCTATGAAAGCATATAAAAAGTAGAAAGAAGATAGACTTGATTATTTCTTTTTTATTTTTTAAAGTGACACCGGAAAGATAAAATTTGCTTATGAAACATGAGGAAAAATATATTGCTAATATGCAATAGCGATTTAGTATTAGAAAACATTTTTGCTTTGTCTTTCATCATCTTAGACAATGTCTCTAGATTTTCTTGTCTTTCTTTAATTACCTTTTTTTCATGATTAAGTGATTTTCTTTTCTGACATGACACTGCAGCGTTCTGACATGCCAATAAATGGCTGCAGTCTCTCTGAAGGAAGAGTTAACAAATTTGTGCATCTTTATATATGCACAATTATTTTATTAACTTCTGAATACTTTGAATGAAGAGGGTAAAAAGAAGCAAGTGGAGTAGAGAAATTAGAAAATTTAATCTTCCATTCAAAGCAGCTCCGCTTTGAAAATCTTAATGTCTTAATGATAATTTTAAAATAAACTGTAAAGATTAAACAAACATTTCAGAAATATCAGGTTATTTCAATTTATTGACCAAGTAATTTGATAACTTAGTTTTTCTTTAATATTTTTGTTATATCTTTGTTGATTTCACTGTGTAATTCAATATGAAAGGGCATGGACAGAATTTAAAAATGGGAAATATACTTCCTGATCAGTTCTAAAATAAAATTTCACTTTTGTGTGAGTATAACCTGAGTAGAAAATTTCTTTCCCACAGCAGTGCAAGTGTCCAAAATAATAACTAATTAGATCTAGAGATCAAGTTCACAAATATGCAGAATCATGAATGTCCTTTTATATTAGGAATCATATCCCACATTTAATATAATTAGAGGAACAACATACATTACCAGGTGATTACTTGTTAATGTTACCATTACACACTTAAGGTATAAATAAATCTACAACTTAGTGGAATGATAAAAGATGCATTTACTGAATTTAAAGATATCACTGTTTATAATTTTTGCAACTAACTACATTAATCAAATTTGGTTTTAATACATGAATTCTGTCTGCTAAAGAAACTAGTTTTCTTTGTTAAAAAGGCTTTATTAAAGAGCTTTTGGAAAAAAAACCCAGAATTTTGTGTTTTCAAGGTAGTAGTTTTTTTTGGTAAATTGCCGTAAGTATATGGTTAGGAAATTCATTTTTTCTAACCTGAATGGCAATAACATTATTTCTAATTGTGAATAAAGAACATTGAAAGGAAGAAAAAAAAGAGGAAACTGCAAAAAGTATCTACTGGACAATAATAAAAAAGTTATTTTCTAGTTTGTTTTTTGTGTGAATCAAAATGGGAATTTTGAAATCACAAACTATTTCCTAAAACAAACAAAATACTCTTGTTAATACACTAATTCTTCAGAATACTGTTTAAATTCAAATACAGTTTTTAATTAAAAAGAAAAATGAAAATTAATTTTAAACCAGAACATCTTTCTGTTTCTGAGATGGAGCATTTAGAATTTTAAATGTTGACATAGAAACTTCAGATATTGGATATTTTTCCCCACTTTTTGGACTAGTCAATAATTATTTCTCCAAGATCACTTTCTGTTTAAAAGGTCCTGGAGTGAGTGCTCTGGAATTAAATTTTTATAAGTTTTTAAATAAAAAAAATTCAGCTTCAACTTACGCAGGTAAAGAAATTAGAAATAAAGCCTTCTAGAGCAGAAAAGGATTATTAGAAACCACTGTACTATCACTTTTCATTCTGATATAACTTGATAATGAAGCATGTTAATTAGAAGTTTATCTTTCTTAAAAAATAGCAAGGGAGAACCATACAAAACCCTATGAGTTTGTAAAAAAAGTAACAGATCTTCTCATCAACAGGCTTTCTTCTGTAGAAAATGGAACAGTTTGATGAAGAAAGAAGACAAGCTCCTCAAAGCAGTAAAAAGCAGGGAAGTAAGATTTTTTACATTGTTATTTATTTTAGAGCTCATTTGATCTGGCCTCCAGTCCAAAGGTCAAAACCAACTAGTGACCCATGTGAAGTGTCCTCCGTTGTAATGCACTAGGAATTTCAGGGCCTGACTTTCTCTTTTTATCACAGCAAATCATCATGGAAAACCCTACCACTCCAAGCATTTTAAGAAAAGACCAATCAAAGCCTTACAATAGATATTCATAGTCAATGACAGACAAGAGACCCTCCTTTTCCTCCTTAGGGTTGTTGGGGCCCTGAGGGCACCCATAGAGCCTGACTGGCCTCATGAGTCCCCCAGGACTTGCCATGTCCTCAAGACTTGCCTGCCCCAGCCCTAGGGCTCCATTTCAGCTTCAGCTGATGATATCTGGGAATGGCTAAGGGAGAGCTGGGCCACAGCTTGCTCCTGGCACCCAGTTTGAGTGAGACTACACCAGCTTGGAAGGGGAACACCATTACCTTCCTGAGCATGAACTGTGTCTCAGATGCAGAGAACAGGCTCTAGACTATTTTATTTATTACTGTAATAATTGCCTGAGGCACCTCAGGGACTATTTCTCTTGGATTACTCCTCTTGATGACTTTGCAGAGTAAATAATACTGAGTATGCAGAAGTAAGATGATTGTCATTAGGGTTAGATGACTTCTAAGACAACACTGAAAAACCTCACTAATCTCAGACTCAAGTCTGAACCCTCTGTTATGGAGGCTCTCAAATAAACAACCAACCACCAAAACTTAAAAATTTATTGTCAACACAATTAACTAGCTCTCCACAAATTACTGGTTTGAATGTCTGTGAGAGGAGAACAGAAAAACTTCCTACGTTTAACGACAACCCAAAACGCAGAACAAAAAACAACTCCTTAGGGTTTAATGACAACCCAAGATGCTCTATCACTCATCTAACAAGTAAGAGCTCTCAACCTCAAGAAACTTCTCAAGGCAGCATCCCAATCCAAGTCACCTCAAGGAGTTTCCTTGGGTGGCGTCCCAACCCAAGGGGAGAGTCCTGACTGCAGGTGCTGCTCCAGGGGACGAACTCCAAATGGCTCCCCAGGGGACTCCATTGATACCCAGGCTGAATCTGACCTGTGGTCAATAGTGGCTCCCATTGTCCAAAGGCCCCAACTACCGTGAGGCCCTGAGAACAGGCAATCAGGAGCTGCTACACTTCAGCAGCCAAGAAGCTCTATTTTCATTGGGCGGATGCACCTGCCACACAATCCACCGTGTGACCACAGTCATGATTTGGCTGGTTTTCTTGAAGTAGTGGTGCCTCCACCTCTTGCTTCCAAGGTTAAAAGGGAGTGCAGTCCTGGTGAGTCTCCATACGCATAGTAGATTGTCATTCCTAGATGATTATACAATCAAATCTCAAAAAAAGCAACCATATAATGTATTACAGTCAAAACTGAAGGAAGCTGATTAACCATTCTAACAAGGAAGATTCAAACATATCCAATTAGCTAATTAATGCTTAATACAGCAACAATTGCCTCAAGTCTCTTGCCACTTTCTTCATTTGTTTGCCTAAAGTGGCATTAACACAATAGCACCAAGTTCAATCGTATTCTTCTGAATGCTGTCAGTTTCACAAGATTCATTTGCCACCATGTTGTCATCCAAGTCTTGATTGTCCATATGGATCACCATTACCATTGCCAATCAGGATGCTGAAGTCATCTGTTTCTCTAAGATCCTACAAAAAAACAGAACTAGGCCTTGGATCACAACCTGGGCATCAAGTTAAAAATCAGGAATTATCCATCGGGCACTAATATGGTGAGTTTTTCCGCCCTTAAGGCCTCCCAAGCATGTAAACCCCTAGATTCTACTAAGGTCATAGGTACAATGGCGATTGAAGGTAACTTCACCATGATGGGTTGGCCTACATATATTTTCAATCAGAACTGCCCTTATGATTGTCAAATATAGGAGTATCATCACCTGACAATCCCATAGGACAAAATGCTCATATTTTTGGGTTCCCATAATTTCCCCAGAGGTCATTAAGGATAAAACCCACTTGTGATAACCTTATATCCCAGTTAGGTCGTGAAACATTGGCATGTCTCTTGATCAAACCATTAATTCGCTCAACCATGCCATTAGTCTGAGGATAATACGGTGTATGAAACACACACCTGATGCCTTCTCATGCCCACTCTTGCACCACTGTGGCTGTGAAATGTGATCCATTACCACTCTGAATACATTCAGGGATGGGCAAGATACTAAACCATCCTCACGAGACTCAGATTGTTTGGTCTCCAGTAGCTGTGCTAACAGCTGTATCCATGGTTAATCCTGATACTACCTCTGCTCCCACCAAGATATATCTCCTTCCATGGGATGGCTTCAAAGGACCAATATAATCAACTTGCCACGTGCTCCAGAGTGCCTTACCTTGTTTAATATGCTGGGCGAGGGCTTGATTTGGATGATTAATCTTAAACTTCATTTGACATTGTGGACAAACTGTAAGAATTGCTTCACACATCTTCATCAACGCAGGCCATCTCCGGAACTGACACTCATAATAGAGATCTGTTTTCCCTGAGTGAGCTTGCTTAATATGTAGCCACTCAGTCAACCGATCCCAATCTTCTTTATCACTGTCAACTACCCTAATTTGGGCCAAATGGTCTACTTGCTGATTCCACCTCGCAACAGGGGTCCCAGCTCTTGCATGGTCCTTTACCCACCCCACCTTTAGGGGTCACAATCTACTTATCTCTAACAATCATTGCCAGTCCCCAGCTCTCCAAACCTCTGCACAGCCCATCTGCCACTGATTAGATTTCCATTGGCATATCCACTCTGTAGCACCCTTATAAGTTGCATAGGAGTCAGTATAAATCATGGTGGGACCATTCTCTACTGCTAACAAAAGAGCACGCAACTCTACCACCTGCGCAATACTTTCTCCCTCCTCTATAATTGTTTTACTGGTACCAATTTCCAAAGCGATCACTTTATATTGCCATTTTAATTCCACTCGACAGGTGGATGCATCAGAGAACCACACTCATTGTGTATCAGAATCTATAGTCAATTCAGGTGCCCTCCTTGATTGGGGAAGATTTATAGGGTTGGCCTAACAAAACCAAATCTAAATTTATAGGCTGCTGAAGCTTGAAGATTTTAACTGGGCCCTCTCTTAATTACAATAATTGGCTAATTCCCTCTAAATAAGCATACCATTTATGTACTGTGACTTTCTGAGATACCACTTCAGAGGGAGATGATCCCTTAAGAATTGAATTTAAAAGGAGAAAAGGGTCTTGTACTACAATATCCTGTGTGGTACATGACCACCCTGTTTCCTTAACTGCCCTAATAAGTGAGAGGAGTCCCTTCTCCCACTCTGAATACCACCGTTCAGTTTCCTTAAATGAAGTGGAAGAAAACAGCAGAGGTCTAGCCGGTCCTCGTGGTCCCTTCTGGAACACATCGCAATAGGAGGCATGTTCTGCGAATCCCCACTCTACCCTCAATGGGTCCTGTGGGTGTAAGGGCCCCAACCTCTGACAGGCCTTAAGTTCATCCTTCAAAATATTCAGGGCTTCTGTATGCCATAAAGTCCAATCCCATTTTCTATTTTTCCAAAGAAAATCATATAAAGGGTGATCAATTACCGAAAACACTGGTGTATGTTTTCTCCAATAACCCAACGTACCTAGCAGCTGCTGTAGTTCTACCTTATTACCTGGTATTTGTCCCTTTTCAATAACTGATCAAGTATCATTAGGTGCTGCAATTGCTCCGGCCACCCACCAAGCTCCTAAAAATTTAATTTCTTGTCTAGGACCTTTACACTTAAGAGGGCAGAATATCTAGCCCATTCTTAGTTAACAGGTCCCAAATGATTTCAGCCACTTGCCCTACCTGTTCTTTAGTATCTCCACCAACCAAAATATCATCTATATACTGATATATGTGGACACCTGATGGCACCTCCACTGTGTTGAGAAGTTTGGCCAAAGCATTATAAGCAATAGTGGGGGAATGTTTATATCCTTGTGGGAGTTGGTTAAAAGTGTATTGTGTCCTCTCCCAAGTAGGGGCAAACTGAGGCTTATCCTCGTCCCTTAGGGGAATCATAAAAAACATATCCTTAACATCTAAAGCAGCCATCCATGGATGAGCAGCTGCCTGTATTGCTGTTACTACTGATGATATATTTGGGACAGCAGCTGTTAAAGGCAGGGTATTCCTGTTCAATTTCCGATAATCAATTGTTAACCACCACTGCCCATCTGGTTTGCAGACTGGCCAAACTGGAGAATTATAAGGGGAATGTGTGCGACTTATAATCTCTCTTTTTTCAAGATCATTAATCACCTCTAAAATACCCTATTTGGTAGATGTTGGCAATGAATATTGAGAGACACAGGTCACTTTAGACTGTGGTAATAAAGGAGCAACCTGCAAAGTTCTTACATGAGCAACTTCTGTCCCCTTACCTCCAGAACTCCACACTCTGCCGTCTGGTAAACACCACTGATTACCTGCCAAAATATCCAACCCCAATATATTTCCTTTATAAGGACTTAAAGCCACCTCCAGTGCTGTCATCCTCTTTTCCCCTGGTAACCAAAACTGTATTCTCACTACAGGACATTTTTCTATCACCACTATCACACCTATTATATTTATAAACTTCCTTGACAGTTTAAGCCCTAACTCAGTGGCTTGTTCTCTGTTTAATACACTAATTTGTGCCCCTGTATCAGTTAAAACCTCTAAACTTATCCATCTAGGACCCACAGGGATATGTATGTAAGGTTCCTTGTCAGCGGACCATTGTCAGGAATGGACCTGATTTATCCCGGGTTGGTTTAAACTCTCTACAGGGAGGCTGTGGGGTGGGGGTGGGGGTTTCCGACTGACTGGCCGAACCCTCCGGCTTCCATCCCCGCCCCACCCGGGTCAGTCCAGCCCATTTCTCGCCCATCAGCAACCAGATCCTGTCACACTTCTGCCCACGTTAACATGTGCATGCGAGGGGCGGGGGGTTTCGCTGGTTGCATTCAATAGCTCTTCGAATCCTTTCTCCAAGGGACTGGACATGGATCTTTAAGGCATCCTGGAGCCCTCTGATGAGAGGTCTAAGGTGGTTGGGATCCACCGGCGAGGCAAGCGGAATTCCGCACCGCCCCCTCTCATCCATCGCCTGAATGCCGGCTGCCTTTTGTACTCCCTCCGCCAGCTCCGACAGTCCCTTCACCTTGATGGTAACAGGTTCCCCCCTCTCCTTCGGGTCCACACCCCCAGCCCAGTAAGCCACTCAAGATGTTATCGACTGGTTACCTGCTGGTCCATCACTTAAAAACACTCCAGGACCCCAGAAATCTCCTGCCTCATCATCACTCAACAGAATTCGATCCTCCCCAGTTAAAGAAACCCTCCACAAATACTTGGTTTCAGTTTCACCCGGTTTACATGAAAATTTATCCTGAAGTTCACGAAACTCAGGTCCTGTCCAGGGGGTTGTATGGACGGTGGTTCGGGGGTTCCCACCTTGTGGACCTGTATGCCTTTCTGTTTTAATGAGAGGTCACACATTTCTTTCCTCCAACTCCATTTCCTCCAAGCTACTTTCATCAGACTCTTCCCAAATATCTTCATCCCACTCCTCAATGTCTACACTTATGATTAACTTTTGAATCTGAACAACACTGGGAGACTTTTTTGTTTGTGCCTCTATAATTCATTTTTTTTTTCTAATATCCGCCTTCTCTCTCGTAACAATTCCGTTTTCAAACAATCAATTTCCAACTGTTCCTCTAAATTATTCTCCACTACTACAAAATAATCCTGCACCTGGATCAAGCAGGCACCTAAAATGGCACACATTTTTTTCTTCACTTCCACCATTCCACCAACTTGCCCGGCTTTGTTCCAACTTTCTCACAACTGCTACCAGATCAAACCTCTTCTCCTTCACCCACTGTACATGTGGGGGAGAAGGGACACAACCATACTTCTGTAATAACTCCTCTGTGGACATCCCTCCAACTATACCAATTTGTTACAGAGGCTTTCAAATAAACAACCAACCACCAAAAATTAAAAATTTATTGTCAACACAATTAACTAGCTCTCCACAAATTACTGGTTTGAACGTCTGTGAGAGGAGAACAGAAAAACTTCCTAGATTTAATGACAACCCAAAACACAGAATAAAGAACAACTCTTTAGAGTTTAACGGCAACCCAAAATGCTCTATCACTCATCTAACAACTGAGAGCTCTCAACCTCAAGAAACTTCTCAGGGCAGTGTCCCAATTCAAGTCACCTTGAGGAGTTTCCTTGGGTGGCGTCCCAACCCAAGGGGAGAGTCCTGACCGCAGCGTGCTGCTCCAGGGGACGAGCTCCAAATGGCTCCCCAGGGGACTCCATTGATACCCAGGCCGAATCTGACCTGTGGTCAATAGTGGCTCCCATTGTCCAAAGGCCCCAACTACCGTGAGGCCCTGAGAACAGGCAATCAGGAGCTGCTACACTTCAGCAGCCAAGAAGCCATATTTTCCTTGAGTGGGCGCACCTGCCACACCCTCTCTTTGGGGCCAGAGCATTAGCTTAATAAAAGAAAAGAAATGTCTCTTGCTGCTTAGGATTCATCAGCATGTGGTTTTCCTGATGTTATTTTTTGACATAGAAGTCAGTACTCTTTTCTGTAGTCCCTCATTTAGACTCCAGGTTACATGGCTAGGCTGTACTGAAGGTGGGAATCCAAGAGCACCACAGATTTTTGCTTTGTCAATGGAATTTGCCCACCAGGAACACACACGAAGAGCCATAAGCTAGCTTTGGGAAAGAGATACCAAAGGAGTGAAAAAATGTTCTGCTTTCCACAGCTATTTACTTCCAAAGATTGAACAACAACAATGAACTTCTGCTGTGATGCTCTCTGGAAAACACTTCGGAAACCAACAGAATGCACATTTTAAAAGAAACTGCAGCTTTGTAGGAGCTTCTCTAGTAGACATTTAACCGCTTGTAACCATTCTCATACCAAACTCATGCCTTCTCTAATGATTGTAATATGAAAGAGTTTGTATTTGACAATGCAGTACTGCATAGAGTCAAAGGCTGGCATATACTAATAATACTTATCAGCATGACTTATTGTGCTATAATTGTGTATTTGTTGAGAACTAATCCCAAACTGGGTTACATTTGGTACAGTTCTAAACCTCCAGCAATCCATATGATAAGACAGTGTTTGCTTGCCGAACATTTTTAGAGAGGCTTGGCCACTTGTTCCAAGGTACAACAACTGTATTTGGTGGAAAGAGGAGATAAAGGAGAATGTCTGTGGGCAGATACTTTTTTAGTTTAACTCCTCAGCCATGTAAATAAGAGATCAGAATTGATATAAATTACATTTTCATATACTTTTTACACATACTTGCCATAAAGTCAGTGCCTGTTATCCCATTTCCTCTTTCCTCTTCAATCCAAATCAAACCTTTAAAAAATTGTGACCCTATTTTATGATGTCCATCTGGCAGATAGTAGTTATAAATAGTGAAAGACAAAGAACATGAGGTAAAAAGTAGGGGTGTACTCCAACACAGTGCGATATATTCTAGGAATAAACAAAACATTAAATTCCAATACTGGGATAAGTTGAATTTTTAAGACTTCTCACTGAACTTTTCTTTTTTTAATATAAATTTTGCTGTGAGAGTACAGTTTCATGGCCCAAAGAGCCAGAAGAATCCTGACAAATATTCAGCAATTAACTATACCGTTTAACTTGAGTCAAATGATTAGATGCCTACAAGCAATCAGAAAAACAGGCATCTCCAGAATTTAAAATAACCTTTGGAATCACTTTGTATAAGACAGTGTGAATCCATGGTACCTCCACTCCTGGCTGCCAAGGGTGTGTTAAATCCTTAAATAGAAATGAGGTACGTTGGATTATTAGCCATTACTCACAGTCTTTCTTGGCAAACTAGTAGGATACTTTGCTTAGCCTCCCAGGCTTGCTGCATTAATTATGGGCCTAAAAGCTCCTTTTAAGCACTTATTTTCATACCACTTTTCCTAATTTTTTTGTTCAATAAAGAATTCAAAATCAAGATTTGCTGCATTGTGATCTATGCTTCACATCATATTATTTAAGATTACTGTCATTTCCTTTCTTGACTTCAAGTAAGAAATACAGAATACTTTACCCACACACTTTGTCTTTCATACTGGGTTCATAAAACACTTTGCAAATGCCATTCTGTCAATTTATGTAGTTATTTAGCTATTGATTCTGTTTTATCTGTATTAAGGTAAGAATTGATATGGGCATGCTAAGCTGAGGACTTTCACAATGCATGTTGTTGTCGTTCAGGTGTAATTTAACTTTTTATAACCTTTAACAAAACCAACTACTTTTGATTCTTTAAATCTCTGAATTGTTGATTAACTACTCTTTTTCTTTCCTTGGAAAGTGAAAAACATCTGAGACTTACACCGTTCAACACCTTACTAGAAGTACCAGATGTTAACTGGTCAAAACATTGTTATAAGGGAGCTACGGAAATTATGTTTCAGGAAGATTGTTCATCTTTCAGAGATGAGAACCAGATAATGCTATAGTGAAATGCACAGTTGAAGGCAGTAAACAGCAGATTAAAAATGCAACTAAGCATGTGCAACTGAACCATATTCTCTGTTTTTATCTACAGCAAATGCAGAAATAAAGGTAAATATGGTAATACAGGTTATGCAGGTGAGCTGATTAAAATGAGTATCCTCTTAAGTCTCACAACACAGTTATTGGCACCAGGAAGAGAAGGAATGCCAGCCCTTACTGTCTTTGTGTATATTACTGGAGAGAACTAATTTCCTTGAACGTCAGACAAGCTGCCTAACTCTTAAAAGGCTGAAGTAGTCATTCAAGTACCTTTGATAGGGCATAAAAATCAGCACGTTCAAAGGCAATGACACATTTTCAAAACTAGGTAGTCAATGCTGTAGTTTCACAATGAGTTTAAACCAGATTAAGCTGGCAGGACTGCAGAAAGTGGCCCCATTGTTCTTCTGTAGCTCTATTTCTCCTTTGTGTCAGCACAAGCATTTACCTTCCAGTTAAAACTAAACAGTTGGGGGTTTTGCCATGTTAGTTTTAAGCAAGATCAGTTCTCTGACCTGGTTCACTGTGCAGCTGTACAAAGCTTCCTCAGGAGGGGGAGGATGGCAGGGAGGTGAAAGGGGAGTGATAGAAACACTTCGCTTGGCACCAGTGCCAAATGCTGCCGCTGCGAATTGATTGTGAAATTACAGCATAAAATGCAATAGGTTGCCTGCCTCTGTTGATTACAGATGGGACCTCACTGACTGTCCTGGGCTATAGGGGAGTAGAAACCACCCTAAAGATGTCTGTATGAAGTTGCTGAAAAGACTTGCTTTAAAACATTACATTTTTCATATAAAAATAGGTTTCTTAATTAAAAGGAGAGAATTTTCTTTTTTTTTTTTTTTTTCAACTTAGACTGCTTCCTAACATGCTGTATACACAGACCTAAAGAGGGTAGTTATTTAATAGACATCAACAGAACAAAAAGAATGAATTTTCAGAATACTAAATGGATACATGTTGTACTTATATTTTAATTTTAACTATGCACAAGGGAACTAAATACACAGTCTAAGTCATATAGAAATATGGGAAAACTAGACCCACAATATATCTTGTCTACAGTTTCTAACAAAGGCTTGAGTCCTTTGGGATTCATATAGATTGATAAAATTAAAAAGGAAAAAAGTAATAAACTGTAATGGAAACCATGTTTCTGTTCTGTTGCCAGAAGGGATTATAATATTCTGAGTACTATATACCTCTCAGAATGAAAAGCAGGAACAAAAAAAGGGAAAGAAGCAGCATGGGGGCAAGGAAGAAAAACAAACTTACATTTGTTTTTGTATCTTACAATGTTAATGATTCGAAGAGGTTCATTTGAGATCACAAATAGATCTTTCATCTTTTAGCCCACGAAACAGTGAAAAACCTCAGACTACTGGCACAGTATTTTTCAAATAGGAATGGGGAGAGTTGTATCTCCTAATGTACTAAAAGCCTCCACTTAGTTTTCAAACAGGACATTTAGATGCATTTTCCAGAGACAGAAGTTGCTGTTTGGGAGACTGATTTGCTTCTCTGCCCTCTAAAGATTTTGCAGTAAATTTCTTCTGCACACTACAAATGCTCCTAAGTACAATAGAGCTGATCCAGTTCCAGGGGCAGAATTTAGCCACCATTTAAGGGATTGATGACCAGGTTATGCAGAAGTCTCTGGCTTCAGCAGTTTTTTTGTGTTGCTGCATTTTATTATTATTTGTAGTAGGTAAATTAGTTACAGTTTAAGGGCTACATCTGCTACGAGAAAGATGGAATTATACTTTCCATGGAAATTTGCCTTCAACATGCCAGAACACCAGTGAAATTCAGTCTGCCACACAGGTAAAACTCAAAACTTTCTGAGGTTGACCTTCCCTCACATCTTAAATAAAATTTTTCTAGAAGTGATCAGTAAAGCCAGAAAGGTACTGGAAGATATAGCAATACAGATAGCATTATTTTGTTTTAGATTAAAACTTGATTTTGAGATTATCCCAAATCATGAGCTTCAGGCAGTAGTCAGATGTGAGGTTGATTAAACTAGCTTGGATAAGTTCTGAAATATTTTGTCTTTTTGGTCAATTTGCTCTGTGCTATAATAGGTCCTTTCCTGGTTGTAAGTATGAACATTATTTCTGGCCGCTGTAACATACCAGTCACAACCAATGTCACCAGCTAGGTCTAGTCAAGTATTCAATAATTTTTTCAGAGAAATATTTTCTTCAAAACATGTTTGGCAATTGTGATTCTCAGGGAATAATGGTCCTGACTCAGCTTTTGGTTTTGTAGCTATGACTGGGAGAAGTCAAAATCCCAGATTTGAACCAGATTCTTCTAACTTCACCTCTCAATGGAGAAAACAGTCCCCATGTATCCAAATTCTAGTAATTTCAATGATTATAATCTGCTTGATTTCAACTGTTTTTAAATCTGACTTGGTTTAGAATTTAGGTTTTCATCTTGCAATAGAAAAAACAACCATGAAATTTCTGATCATATATAAGAAGATTTCTCCAATTAACTGTAATGGGAAAATAGCTATTGTCTGAATAAGAAAAAGATTCTTCTGCGCTCCATCAGATTGTCTCATATCTTTCTTAATATTAAGGTCCACTTGTTTTTGTCTCAAATATAAGAGCTTATAAGTACATAACTCAGAAGTGGTGACTCAGAGTCATCCTATAATCTACTTACAGAGTACTTATACAGACTACAGTCTATATGTGCATTCCATTCTCTTTTACCTAAATCAAAAATATTATTCATCTAAACCCCGATGCCCTCATTCTGAAATACACAAAAATATTTGGGAATTTATCTCAATTAAAAACTGGATATGTCTCACATGATTATATCTAAAAACTGTTCATTAGTTTCACAAACTTTAGAACGTTTGGAATCTCAGCTTTTGTCTGTGAATTTTCAATTGTTTTATGCCATTCCTTAGTCTCTAGTAATATGACTGAAAGGATCATTTCTGCTACTTCCCACATCCCTTCCTCCCTGCCCTGGACAATTTTCTTGAAACAGGATAGATGCTACCACTGTTTTCAATTGCAATTTGATGTTATGCTCTCTACATAATTACCAGAACATAAAGGATATCAAATAGCAGTGAAAAGTCATATTTGATGAGCTGTTATTATTGTGATTATACAAATGAAAAATGAAGGAGAAATGCTGAGATATGCCTTTTTTAAAAAGTAGATGGAGGAGTCTGGAAAAAGAGACAGTGTGCACATAACCTCTGAAGTGTGATACTTTGGTTAAGTATCTTACCCACAAGAGGAAGAAAACTACTGTTACCATGGTAAGATGTTATTATTCATTGTGAAATGATACCAACTGTTAAAAGTAATTTTTTTAAATCTAAAACTTACTGAACAACGTAAGCTTCAGGAAAAAAAGAAAACTAAGAAAGCTTTTGTGTGGTCTTTGGCTTGCAACCAAAACAAAATCTGGAGCAAATTATGGTTCATATAAACAGTAGAATCTGAGGTTTGTCTGACATCATTTGTGGAATTTTAATTAATACAGAGACTGGTGAAGCTGTCAGACTACAGAGACTGAAGCAGAAAATTAGGAGTATGGAAATACATTGTGTACAACTCCATTTTATGTAATCTATTTTGAGTGCCATCTCTTTCCTTTATATGTCAAAATAAAATTATAAAATTAAGGTTTGCTTGCCTCTATTGTTAGTTTTCCTTCTCACAGAGATGCTTTGACTTCCTGAACATTTATTTAGAGTGCAACATGTTTAACACACCAAAAAATGTAATTGTGATATTTTTAAAATGTTGAATTGTCTAATCTTTATAGATGAATTTTGATTATTATTCTAAACTGATATTATGACATTTGTTTTACCCTACAGAAACCTTTAAACTTATAGGGATTTTCATTGTTTGGAAGACATTAAGATAGCCTCTGGGACTTTGAAAAGCAGGTGGAAAATAATTCAAAAAGCCAGTTCCTACTCCTCTTTGTGTTAATGTAAATTAAGCTTACAATGAAACAATTGGGAAGGGAAAAAGAAACCCCAAGGAATAAAATCAAATGCCAACATAAGTTCAAGTAACTAATGAGATCAAATACTGAAACTTTTTCTTATTTTCTTTCTAAACTGTGGATGTTCAGTCTGTGTAGTATCTGAGCCCCTCAAACAGAAACAGAGCCTGCTGTTAAAATGTATTTGTCCTGAAGAGCAGTGCTATCTTCTTTTCAAAGGCAGGAAACTACATGGTATTGTGTCTTCTCAAGTTTATACAGTAAATTTGAGGTTGAGGCTGCGCCTGGATACAAACTGAGGTCTTCTGAACTCATCCTTAGTAAGGTGTCAGCTTGACAGAAAAGATGGTCTGTCCCTCCATCAGTTAGCTAGGCTGATTTCTGGCAACAGGCAATCTATCCTTACTTACACATCTTTGGGAAATGCACACAATTATTCTTGTGAAGAGGGTAAGTTACACCAGTCCAACTGGGACTAAGCCAGCAATATAGTTTATTTCTTGTCTTTTCATTACAATTAATCTGCTGCTATTTATGTTATAAAAACATAATGTACCTTATTGCTCTTTAGATAATTCTCTAATGACAAATTAATGTCGGTGGGAAACGGTAGACGAATTCACTTGCTTTTCTGTTCTGTAAACCTGTGAACCCTAGGGCAAAGAATTCAAGGTCTATAATGACACATGCAGTCTCTAAAGTAAAAGATGGGGATGTAGTTTGTATCAAAATTAGTTAACTAGCTTGACCAAGTTAACTAGCCTGAATATTTGTTTGGTTCAAGAAAAATAAAGATAAAATTAAGTGATAAATACAAAAAATAAAGCAGAAATTGGTGTAAAAAAAATCAGTATGCAGGTCACAGGAACTGAGATAGGGAAGAAGGTCACGTCACATCTCTAAGATGAAAAAATAAAGAAGAAAAATAATGAAAAGGGTGTGGGAATTTTCTAGAAGAAAATTCAAAGGCAGAAACATAAAACATACAATGAGTGGATACAATCAGGGAAAATAAACGAAAGGCTTGAGTCAAGTGGAAATAGTGGCCTGAAATTAGAGCCATGTGTGAAAAAAGGATGGAATAAATGTAAGTTAAAGAAACACTTTGCTTTATAAGATATTGGATATATGGGAAACTGGGTCTTATTGCTAAGAAAAAAAGGGTGAATATAGAAATTAAAGGGCAAAAGTACTGCTTTTGGTCAGTTGGTGTCAACACATGGTGTTAAAATGCAATGGAATAGAACAGCATGCTTGTCATTATCATATGCAACCAATTTATCAGCATAAAAGAGTACAATATTCAAAGGCACACAGCCTGAATACAGACACAGAAAAAGCCAAAAGCCAGCAACAATAGAATTATGAACAGGATAAAACACAATTAGATCTTTCCAGTATCCATTCCACTTCTTCACAGTGCCAATTACAGGGATGATATGTGGAGAAGAGGGGCTTCTTGACCTTAGAAGGCATGTGGGTTTTTGCAAATAATATGTTTTCATCTATTCCTACCCTGTAAGCAGGACAGCTGAAAAGTCATTTGAAATATGTAAGTGGCCAAAAGATGGGTCAATGTAGCATTCAGTGAAGGGGAACTAAAATAAGCAAATTTAAGAATTACAAATAAGTGTATAAGAAACAAGCAAAGAAATAAAAAACTGGAACTACAAATAACAAAACACATGGAACTCAAGAGAGTTTTCCCACTGAATCTAGATGTCGTCAGTATTTAGCTCAGAAAGGTCCCTTTTTCCGTAAGAGAAAAAGTTAAAGAGGAAAATATTTTTAGACAGCTGAGCTAGATAAAAGTAATGGAAAGTGGTAGAATAGGAATGGACAAGTACAAGATTAAGTGGCTTGATTAGACACAGATATGATAGCTCAAATACACAACAAATAACAAGGAGTACTTCTCAGTTCTTTCAAAGCCAGATCATGAAGGTACAGACAGTTACAAAATTTGAAAGACTGCTATATTACGCACATAAATGGCCTTCACAATCCTTAGGACAGAATGCAGAACGAGATGTTAAAACAGGCAAAGAAGCACAGTGAGAATTCAGATAGACATCTTGAAATGAACCATGTCAGAACCAATGAAAATATGTCAGGTCTGGTTTGTTTTCCTTCTCCAACATGACGGCGAAATGAAGAGCTTATATTTTCAGAGAGTGGAGGGATCAATACAGATTGTTAAGATGATAATGTCTCTTAAAAAGTCTTTACTGCAACTTCCACTTCTAAGTATGCTCTGCTTCTGTTTTACAGATAGTACATATATTATGTAAATGAATGCTTGAAACTGGATGTTCAGAGGACACAAGTGGCTTAGAAGACAAGCCACCACTCACATATGTATAATTGCTTTAACTTTGCCACAGATACTTAGCATTTGTTTTTGGTAACACACGTGAAGTTATCTGGGAGCTTTGACTCAGCT
Organism: Strix uralensis; assembly: GCF_047716275.1. Classification (NCBI taxonomy): domain Eukaryota; kingdom Metazoa; phylum Chordata; class Aves; order Strigiformes; family Strigidae; genus Strix; species Strix uralensis. The sequence continues at coordinate 112,644,322 of NC_133975.1, read as the reverse complement.
CATTAGCAGGCTTACCGCAGCCAAGAAGTCAATGGATCACAGAGCAAACTGTCTTTTCCAGAGGCAGAAGGGAAACAGGCATGTAAAAATGGATTAATATAGACACTGCTAGAAAAGTTCACAGTGTCACCACTCTATGATTGTACCTGCACTGCTTATCAGTATAATAAAGGTGTATCAATGTGTCAATGAGAACAAAACATAGTCAGTAGGCACTCGTGTGCCTTGTCCAATTCCCTATATAAACTCAACCTTTGAGCTGAACTAGGACAACAGCAATGACAATACAAGTTTTAACCTATCTCTGCATTTGAGCCCAGCACATATTTATTGTGTCTGTTTTATGCAGTAGGAAGTTTGTACATACATGCTGGCTGACATGCAATAGGCATTTTCCAGTTCACAGGTGGAGAAACAAGACTTGATCTTAAAATTAGTTTAATTCACATGTTTTTATTTCATGCAGAAAGAACCTCTAGCACTGCAGCTAAGCTGCTCCTGGGCCTTATGTTCAAACCAAAACTGAAGGCACATTTGCAGATACCATGTGAGTGACATTAAAAGCTTTCAGAGGGAAAAGAAGTAGTAGGGAAAAATCACAGTATTACTGCTTGTGAGCACTGGCTGTAAACCTACATCACATTAAGTATCCTAATCAGGCTGAAGCAAATTCCAATGCAGTATGTTCCATGTATTTTTGGCCTTTTACAATAATAGGCAAAGTAGACACTTGTTGAAATACTGGTAGACCTATACATGCTTCTTGTTCAATTTGTCATGACCTGTTGCTAATCTTCTTTTGTCTCTTGAAACACATTTTTTTGGTCATGAAGTTTTGTAATTTAAAAGCAGTGGACAGTCATTTTCATACTTGAAATTAAAATTTTAATATATTTTTAATTCTTAACATAAATACCAAGGGGACAAAGATACTAAAGTATAATTTTCAATACTTACCTATTTATTTTTACAGAATTAAGCTAAAAGTATCATTTAAATTTTACATGTGCCACCTTTTTCTTTTAGGCAAACTTTAAAGATTACCTTCACTTTTTAGAGTACAATTTAGTGATTACCAGCCATGCCATATTCAACCAATGTGAAAAACCGTTCTGTAGGTTTTCTTCATCCAGAACCATAAAGAATATGGAGTGAATAAGAACATTTGCCTGGCAAAGCTGCCAGTGATGCACAGCACTGAATCCAGCTTGATTTTGAGCAGGTGATATGCATGCCTTCACACTGACAGCAGAAAACCTTTCAAGTTGGAGGTGAACTAAGGAGCTCAAAAATGGATGCAGTAGATAAGAAGAAACTGCTCTAGAATACTTTTATGACCATAAATACATTTCCTCATTATGTAAGGCTAAATTGCCCTACCTCAGTATTATACATTTAGGGCTCACATAATTTCACAATGACATGAAACTGAGGTGCTTAAATTAAACTACATTGTGCCAAAATCTTCCAAGAATAACTTCTGTACAGTACAGTTCACACAGCTGTATTTTAACATTAACTAGACAAAAAGAGAACACAGACACAGATAGAGATGTAAAATTAAGAGTGGTCCTAGCTCTAACAGAAACAGCATGGGGTCTATAGAGGACAAATACGCAGCTTGAGAAACAGACAGGGCTGCTGAACATTTTCATGATAGGTAGCTGTTTCTGTTTTTTTTCCTGATACATAGTTCTCTGATTAGTGCATCACCACACAAAGTATACTGTTCTTGTATGTAATTGTCTAGAATATTGCTATTTGGGGTATTTACCGTAGGTATGGAAAGCCATATTTCATCACCTTGCTTCTACAAAACCCCACCAGGCCTTTATAATCCATGACCTAACAAGTGATTAGAACTGCACATTTTGATGGCTATTTAAAATTTATCAAAAATTGTGGGATCTAGTTACTTGTAGAAAATGTGCATGTTTGACAAGTGCACAGAAACCACACAACAACAAACTCTTAAAGCAAGTTTTATTTTACTTTGTCTAGAGAGACCTTGCCTCATTTTGTATAATTTCTCTGTTCAGAGGTATTAGTATTTTAACACGTTATTTAATCTCACTCAGACATTTTGAGCATACATGATAATATTCCATGAATGTTTTTAATCTCAGTATAGTTAAGAAAATATAGTTTGGAAATCTGATAACTGGAAATTTCTTTATTAGCACTTTATGAAGTCTGACGATTTTTCACAGCTATTTCTATTTGCGGTTCCAATGATTTAAAGCCACATAAGACACTGCATTAAAACTCTAAAACCAATTGTTTCAACAGTTGAACCTCAATGACATTTCAAATCAGCAATTTTGTATGTCTAAATGAAAACATTTTTTCCTGAACTTTCTTCTTGACAATTAATATATTTATCATTGCAATTTCCTCTGAGACTGACAAATGCTACACTTTTCCATTTTACAGATGAGGAAATGCAGCATAAAGACCAAATTCCTTGCCCCAAATCAGACAGACAGATTATGGCAAAACTATAAACTAAATCCCAGGATGCCACTGTAGTCATTGGACCACTCTTTACAGAACTACCCTCTCTGTCAAATATCATCTTTAAACTTGTTGACTTTTGACATTACTTGTCATGTCCTGCTCAGATGAGGGAGACAAGTGACTTTTTGTAAACCTCCAATGGAGTGGACAATGGTGGGGAGTCTCAAAGTCCAGACATTTATTAACTTCCCACAATGTACTAATTGGATACAGGATAATTGGCTAAGTGTATAAGGAGTTATGGCAAGTGATATAGTATGCCTTGTGTTACTTAATGGTAGTGAGGGAAAAGGGGAAAAAAGAAAAGGAGAGGGAGAGAGAATAGAGAAATAGAGATCACTGATCAGGGTTCCTAAGTTAGTCCCATACGAGTTCGTCAGGGAAGCATCTGTCTTCTTCACTTCATGTCTTCTTTTCTCTTTCTCTCTTTCACTCCTTGATCCACTTCAATTTATACACACTTTCCTCGGGTCTGTCCCCTAGGTCGACCCACATAGCTACGTATCCTGTGTATGGGGAGGGGTAAGGTGCTTCATGGGATGATGTAATTAGCATGATCTTGTTAAAATTTATTAGTATATTCAGGGGTGTCAACTTTAATATGTGTTTCACGGATAATGAAGCAAAGGTCATTCACCAGACAGATGGCCCTTGAAACTTTACAAGATGCACCAGAGCAGAACTGTCCTGCCTTCACAGGGCTCCCTCCCCCAGCTGCATGGTGTGCTATCCAGGCAGCCTTATCAGCTCCAAACTCCACACTATCCACCCCATGACTATAGTTTTGTTACTTGCATGTGTTTGAGACATTCCTCGGCTCAGAGGGCCTCCGCTCCCCCCCATCCCTTGTCTCTCTCAGTCTGTTTTTTCTCACAGACCTGTTTCTCTCAGGCCCTGTTTCAGGGAGTTACAAGTCATCTCTCACAATTTGTCCCTTGAAAATGACAAAGACGTGTGAAATTCTTTACAATATTGGGAAAATCGGATGTTATTAAGTTTTCAACAAAGTGAAATGAAAGCCCTGAAATATGAAAATGACAGCATTTCCCTCTAGTGGCTTTCCCAATATTTCATAGTGTCAATAAGATGATTTTTTTTCCTTTAGCTTTTCTCTTTTGGCCTATTATTTCAATACAGATTTTTTTCTCTCACTGAGTAACTCAGTTTTTAAATTTCTTCCAAACAAATCTTACTTTTTGCACTCTTACTTTACACAAGAAAAATGAAGCGAAGGAAGAAGAAAAATGTTATCTTTTTTTTTTTTTTTTTTAACTCTAACACATTTGAGTAAATTATTTCCCATCCCACATCAGTTTAAAAAAAAGCCAAACTATGCTGAGGAGTAGAGCTCTAGCGGCAGTTCTTTCCAATCCTCTTCTGGTTTTCTCCTTTCTCAGTTCATTGCTAATCACTATACGAAGACATTTGATCATCCTTAAAGCATCCTAACTCTCAGGAAAAAAATAATTTTAAGTATTTAACAAGATCAGCTTTCTTCAGGTACTTAAAGTTGTAAAAACAAACAAAAAGAAGTCAAGAATGTAATTTAGATCTTCATATTTTGCTTTATGAAATAAGACATATATCAGTGAAAATGTTTTTTTTTCTAAAACATGTATAGGATAAAATAGAGGGTTTTTTTTTAAAATTTCAGTGGCTAGTAATTAAAACACAAATAAGGCTTTACAAATAGATGATACTGAAAGCTTGGTTGTTGTTGCTGGGTTTTTGGTTGGTGTTTTTTTTGTGTGTGTGTGCATGCTTTGGGTTTGTTTGCTTTTTTTTTTTTTAGTGTTATTTAAAAATAAAAAAAAATTCAAAATGGATGGCTTCTCTAGGAATATGAAATAGGTAAACACCAACAGAAAAAGATGATAACCAGTTCTTTCCAGGAACTGAATTCACCTTTATTACTGTTAAATCAACAGATTTCTAACTCATCAGATTATTTCCATCTGCATCCGTAACACTGTTTTCTGATGCAGATCAACCACCTACCAATGCTTTTTCCTCTTATTTTTCAGTACAGAGAGGAGAGCTGGACTAACTTAACAATAACTTGATGCTTCAATGGACTCTGCATACCAGTCTATTGTAATGTAAGTATTTCTTCTTCATGCTATTTATTCCATACAGAGTGTGCTGTTAGAGATAAAAAGAGCTTTATTATGGCACTGAGCTTGGTTAGGTTTAGGGATCAGTCTGGATAGGGTTGGCAGGAATATCAGTAGCTTCAGAAGCATAAGACAAACAGTCAAATGTTTTTCAAGAAAACCTCTAAGCAATTAGGGTGACTGTGTATAGCCTTTATTAATACCTTTTGTACAGAGACCACACATATATTTAGCGCATTGTAGAGTATGTAGGGAGAAGGGTGTTCAGCCTATTTAGAATATATGTAGCTTTCTACTTTGGCTTTTTAAACTTATAAAGTGAAGGAAGAAAGGAATCAGTGACAAAAAAAAAGATAGGAAATCATTCCACAGGAATCACCTCATAATTATAATCCATATTCAAATTTAGCTGACTGGTGGGATGACAATCTCGTGGTATTTTAACGTTATTTCTTAACAGTAGTATTCTCAAGAATATTAAAACATCTGTCACTGATTTCATGTAACACTCAAGGTGACCACGAAAACTCAGTTATAGGGATCAAGTGAATAGCTGCTATTGGTACAGCACAGAGAACAATCCCAGCAGTTGACTATTCAACAAGTACAAGTAATTTAGCTATAGTTCCCTGCACATTGCAACATTAACTGGTAACCAAAGTTTGTTCAAATCAGACCTCATTGAGAAAGGCACCTGGCAAATGACTGAAATGAGCCATATTCATTACAGATCAAAGTGACATAGACTGTTTATGAAAAGTAGTGTTTTAAACATAACAAGGTATCTTTCTGTGTTTTATCATATAGATAAACCACTAAGATGTTACACATAACAGCAACTATATTATTTTAATGAGAAGCTCCCTAGAGTTACTTGAACATTCTTTTTCAAAACCAGCTCTAATTCAGATTAAGGCAAAATGGCCCAAAATACTTAAGGTTATATATGGGAAAAAAGATTGGAACGATCATGAATTCTGACATCTGATTGCATTCCAATTTATTTCTTACTTTCTAAACTTGAATGATTTATAATTTTGTTCTTCTATCTAAAGGGAGAATATGTAATTCTTTTTGAGACTCTGTTCTTTTAATTAGCCTTTGGTGATAGTTTCAAATTTAAAAGGTGTTCATTTTCAGAGAATTTGCTCCTGCTGCTTAAAGAAAAATGGAGAAAGACAGGATGAGATGAGGGTGCCTGCAGCTATTGCAGCCTCCTGTTGGCTTGTTTGACAAGATCTTACCGGTGCAGATGGGAAATAGGCTGTTGCAGAGATGGATATTAGTACAAGAACCAGAGAAGAAACACATCTCATACTGAGACTGATCAAAGATCAAGTATATAGGTATGAAACAAGAATAACCTTTTAAAAAAATCATGCCAGTCTGGTTCTTATGAAACATACAGAAAAAGGAAAGATATCTCACACTGGGCTTGATCTAAGATAAAGAACGTAAATATAAAGCAAGAATTGCCTTTAAAATATTATGTGTACCAAGACAGTCTGGTCCTTACAAAACAAAAAAACCTACAGAAATGGATTTGGGTTTTTTTAAATCCAAAAGAAAGTAAAACTTCAAAATGTTAATGAAGTAATTCTTGGAGAATGTTCAAGCTGCTGAAGTAACCGGCAAATTAAATTACAGGTAGACTAAGGTTTCATGGTTCTTGCCACATGTCATTGAGAGGCTGGTGGTACAATGTATACTTAAACAACACTAAGAACCTATACAAGATGAAAATCACTGCTTGCATATCAATGACTTACTCCTAATAAAATGCCTTTGGGGGCAATGGACAATTACCTAAATAAAAAAGTTAAAAGAATTTGTAATAAATGAAGTTATACTGTCAATAGTTTAAAAAGTGAAGAGTGTTTTGAAGATTCCCAGGAGTAGGATGACGCCAACTGTTGGCTGTCATTTCCGTTAAAACCTATTAGAGAACATGGATAATGCTAGGCATCAAAGTAGTTTCTAACCAGAAAAGCTATCTTTTTTAATGACTCAATCTCTTAGCAATTAAAAAATATTTTCTGATATTTGTTCTATTTTCTAGGTAATGTGGTTGAAATTTGAGTAATTTTAGACAAGCTTCCAATAGACAAATTTTTTTTCATACCTACTGTTATATATATGGATCCTTTTAGTGATCCTCAACACAGATACCAACATCTGTACATATATAAGGAATAAATTTATTCTTATATTTAGCCTTCTAGAGAGAACTGTATCTGCTGAAGTTGTGTCAATGGCCTATATTTTATGCTGGTATAATTTAGAAACATTTACTTAACATCAGTTGAACCTAAAATTTTTTATTCTCAGAGCTAAAGGACCAGTTTCTAAAAGACATGCAAATAATCATAAATCTTTGTAAGACAGTGGATTAAATATGTACTTCCTATTCCTTTTGGGAGAGTTATCTTCATGGCATGGAATACATCTCTTTATTTCATTTTATCAAGATCTTTTGAGTCAAGGCTTGTACTGCATCAGAAAACAGCATGATGGAGAAGAGGGAGAGAGAGATGAAATAAAGTTTTCATAAGGAGTCTCCTTGATGCATTTATGCAAGTGAGTAAATGAAATATTTACAAACTGGTGACTCATGAGCACTTTCGGAAGTGAGAAAATTCTTTATAAAGTAGTTTGTTGCACTGCACTTTCTGTTTCCAGACAGACAAATTTCTTAAGATCTGTATCTTGGTCTTCATTTCCTTCTGTACTGGTGTAGTAAAAATTTTTCTTTTTAATCAGTTCTTAGAGAGAAAGAAAAAAGGAGATCTTAAAAATTTCAGTAGGGTAACAGAGAAAAAGAGAACCTGAAGGTCTCTTTACACTAATGACACTCTGGGTAGTTCAGGTCAGTACAGAAGCAGTATGGAATGGGAATTGAAATAGTTTTGAAGAAAGCTCTATCTCTTTTTCTTTTAAATGTTTTTTGTTGTTTATTGTTACTATATTTTCTCTGAAACATATTAATCACATACTTGTTATCTATCAGTTGTTTGGTGAGAGACAGCAAGTACATGGTCTTTCATGAGAGTTCATAGATGAAATTATTTTTTTAACATCTCTCCTGTTTTCTGGTCATTTGTTTAGTAAATGTTGAAGCAGTCCTTGTGATCTGTAGTCTGTACCACTAACTTCTTTACTAAAGTGAACAGGTTTTTCTTTTACTGAATTATTTTAGAATGGAGTAGTTTAGGCCTCTGTGAGAACTTCTAAAGGAAATGGGAAGAACAATTATCTTCAGGAATTTCCTAAATTCTTTTCAACCAGCTGCTTTCTCTGTGCATGAGAGAAGCTGGGTTTTGGCAAGAATGTCAGGAATATTCTATAACTGTTATGAAGACCCTTTCTCTAGTAAATTTGTGAGATGTTTAAATCTGGAATTATTAAACAAGCCTTCATTTTGTTCTACAGACATTCTTTCCATTCTTTGCATTCTTTCAGTTTCTCTTAATTAAAATTAATGTTGTTTTGAGAATTTCCCACAGACAATGCCAATAAGCAAACTATAAAATACCCTTAGGAAACAGTGTGCAAGGAAACAGTTTTCAAGATCTGCTTTTATTAGCAGTGGTGAGTAAGGATCTGTTTTTCTTTCTGGAAAAAGCACGCAACGATACAGGGGTAGCTAAGCAATGCTGAGGACTATGTTAACTTGAATTGCCTCGTTTTTATCAACAGATGAAAGTGTACATAAAAATGGTAATTTCAAATCAGAGAAATCTGCATTTGCATTCCCTAGTGTTGATATTTGATTCTAGTTTTAATATTTATCAATACAATGAAGAATGGCCACTGTTCAAAGACCTTCTATTGTCCATAATTTATTTCATTTCAGTGATTACTCCTCTAGTGGTCTTTAGAATTTGAAAATAACAGCAGTTACCATATTAATAATTAAGAATAACAACCTGACATTTAAAGTTTTCAAATTTAAATAGAGCTTATTAGTGAAGTATTTGAAGCTTGTTACTTAATGGTAACGGATTCAGAGCTAATGTCAGATTAAGTAAACATAGTGAACATTATTCCATCTGGTAATGCAACAAAACATGTCAGCATTTTTTCAATAACAGGGAAGATAGTTTCTATAACTGTATCTATATGTATCAGAGTTCAATAAAGTATGAATCTCTGTACACATTGTTCAGGGCATGTAGTTCAGGGCAACTGAATATGAAAAAATGCATTAACTTCTGGAATATTTTTTTTTCCAGAAATGTTGAATATTAATTAAGGTACTAGAAAAATACAGTGCTAGAGACAGCAAAAGGATAGCCATTTAATCTTGCCACTTAGTTATTTTTCATCGTGGTCTTTCTGTAACTGAGGTCTGAAGATTTACTCCCTGGCAGAACTGTGGCTGTTGAGAAGCCATGCTGTGGAAGTTTACAGAAAGAGACTGAAGCTCCTGTGCTTTGCCTGCAATCAGAGAGCCCAGATTAAAGACCCTGAGAGAACAAAAAAAGAATCAGTTCTGCACTGCCAATAACGTGGACCAGACAGGAATGACAGAAGGAAACAGCCTTCTGACAGCCTGTGCCTGTCTGAAATTAAGTGATAGGTTTAAAACTACCTTAGGAAAAAATCTAAACAGAAACAAAGAAATGTAAATGTTCCCACAACAAGAGGAGGTTTACATTTTCCATTGATGATTGTTTACAAATAATGCTTCATATGCTCCTTTTCTGTCTTCATTTCAACACTGAATATTTACTGGGCCTCCCCATTTGTAAATTTTAATCATTTTGGAATACTTTCATTCAGCGTTTTTGTTTGTGATAGAATTTGGTTAGAACCACTGACTGAAGTCATTCAAATGTTGTTTTTCAAAAAGAGATGCAGTTCTAGAACACTCCCAGAATCTGCAACAAATTTGTCTTTGATTTTCCTAGTATTTAAGAAACAAACATTCAAGCAAACAAAAGAACTTGGTAGGACCTAAACAATTCATTAATTCCTTTGTAATTCCAAAAAAGCATAGGAGAGAAACAATAACAAGGGAATAAAACATGCAGCACCTAAGTGATGGGCAGGGGCAGTGGGAGGAAATGGGGAAAAACAATTAAGACAAAAGCTGGTGATTTTCTATTTAAGAATAAACTTGTGCATTCCCAAACACACACACACAAACACAAATGATATGAGGGAAAGAGGACAAAAGTAATTTTTAAATTTTAGTTATTTCTAATGGAGAAAGGAAAGAAATATCAAGTATTAAAAAAACCCCAAACAAACAAACTCAATTTGCCTCCAAATGAAGAGAAAGAAGTCCCCAAAGAAATAAAAGCTTGTGCAACTTTTGCTTTGGCCAGATGAACTATATTTAGCTGCTCCAAAGGAAAGTTTCATTTTTCCTTTCTCCTGGATAGAAGCCAATGTCAGAGTGGTATGTGTTGGTTTAGCACAATGCAGCTGAGGAGTGGTTAAGGGGCTTTATTGTCCTGCAACTGGTCCAAAAAATAATAGAAAAGAAGGAGCTCTCAGTTTTTGTTAGGATTTCTAATTGTTCAGCAGTCAAAAAAAGAAGAGCTCAGTACTTGCTCTCCATACCTATATTGCTGGGATCTTCTGGTTCAACATTCTTAGTGTAGTGTCAGTAGCTATAGAACAACATAAGCTGTGTGCAGCAAGCAGACTGTAGACTCTGCATGAGAATGAGAGAGCCAAGCTGATTCCACTCATTGACTTTAAATCATTTTATAGGCCACTACATTTTGAAATTATTCATTTAAATTGTGATAGATTGCATCAGTTTATATCCAGGGAAGCAATAAAGAGGAAGCCTACGTTCACCTCTCAATAATGCAACCTCTCCCAATATTGTGTCTCAGTAATAATAAGAATACTATCTCTTATGGCTTTTTTGATACTTAAAGACCATTAGAGCTCAACAGCATGCTATGCACTGGTAAACATTATTGTTTGACTGATGAGTCCACTTTTTTGAGGAGTGATTGTAGTACTATGAAATCAGGTAATAAAGAGTTCAGGCACTACAGGTTTGCACTTAACTGCAGTTTATTATATTCTAGGAGTGATTCAGTAGTGTTGAAAAGATACAGTATAATTCAAGTGCTTCCCTTTCAGCACACGGTCACTGCTACAAACAGCCGTTTTTTGCAGAGATAGAAAAATGAGAGTTTGGAAGAGGCCTTCAGAGGTCAGGTAGTCAGACTTGTCACTTCCCAGGAAAAGGTTTCCTCCTTCCTTTCCTTCTCTACAATCCTTCTGTAGTTGTCTTCTTCTCCTGCTTAAACAAAACTAGTACCTTTAGCTCCTAAACAATTTAATGAGCCTCCACTTGATTGACTTTAGTCTGACATGTCCTCAGTCGCATTTGGAGAAGGCCCTCTTACATGCTGAATAGCGGGGAACAGGCACTTCCCTCAACTCACTAAAATACTGCAAACACAGATCTGTGTGTTGTTAGCAAGAGCACACTGCTGGCTTTTGCTCTGCTTGCTGTTCACCAGAATTTCTTGGTCCTTTTCTGCAGAGCAGTTCCCTGCCCAACCATTCTCCTGCCTGTAGTGATGCTGGGAGCCATTCTGTCCCAGGCATAGGTCTTCACCTTTATCTTTGTTGAACTTCATGCTCAATAGAAGATTAAGCAGAAATACCAGTGTGGAAGGCAAGCAACAAACCTCTTTGGACAGCAGCTTTCATTGACTGTCCCTAGGTCCCATAACAGAAGAGTGTCCCTGACTACTTTTACTTTGTGGCTGCTTCTCCTGTGGCACTGGAGCTGATTCATCAGACAGGTGTGGTTCTCTCAGGTGTCTGCCCTGCCAGAACTTGCTCTTTCACTCCTGTTGACAGAGCCTTATAGTTTTTCCACATCTGGAGGTGGAGAAAGAGTCTTCTGGTGTCCAAGACCTATCATCTTTCAACTTCCACCATTGAGGAAATCTACCTATCTTGACTGTAGCTTCTGGCAGTCCCTATTCTCATGGGAGGTGGAACTTTGATTATTCCTGTCTCTCCCCACCCATAATTGCAAAAAAAACCCCTTTGATCTCTCATTCACCACAACCCTCACCTGATAACTCAGTGATTCAACCAGATCAAACACCTACCACTGATGAAGATGTCATACCTTAGGGAAGAGCTATGAAATCAAATTGCTGTTGAATAATCAAATAGTCACTGCTTAACTAGGCTTTTCTCCCACTGATGTAACCTTCCAACCCCTAAGTAGTTTTTGCATTTTTTTCCCAAGTATATTAAGGTACACCACATGTAGTAGTATAAATGCACCTTTTAACTAAGAGTAAAAAGGTATTCCTAGCTCTGCCTTTTCATTTCCAATCACACACATAGGGAATGAATATTTCCCTTCCACACATGCAGGCTTCTGGGGATTGGATTTTAGTGTGTCTCTGTACAGCGTGTAGCCCTCTGGCGCTTCTGTCTTAGATCTGAACTTCAAGGTGTGACTGCTTTAAGCATGTGTTTCAGAATGCAGCTAATTGTCACCTCTTTAACACTGATACATGACATCATCATCATTTAAAAGTATGGTGGAGAATAAGTAAGAGAATCTGTGGATGATCACCAGCCAGCTTACTTCAACATTTAGATGATGAGTCTTTGAGTATGTTTCCCATCAGGTTAAGTCTCTAAACGAATACCTACACAATGTCATTATCGGTGAAGGAAAAGGCAGCAGCTGCATTTAATTAAAAATTCATAAAAGCTTTCATAGTAAACATTCTCTATTTTACTTGGTTGTATCTTTTGCCTCCAGGGCTCTTGACCAAATCTGAATTTATTTGGAAAGACTGAATGCAAATGGTCCAGCCATTTTTGCACATGATGAGGATTAAAAATATATCCTTTTTTTTGTAAAAATATTATTCTATTATAAAAATATTTTCTTGAACAGCTATATAGCTGGAAAGGCTGTTAATAGAAAGCTGAGATTTCATTTGGCTTCTGAACAGTCTATGCTGAGGACACATGGCTGCTTATGTTCCAGTATTAATTACCTTGAATTAGGACTGAAAAATTGAGATCTGCATGTAAACACCCATTTCTCACAAATAATTTCTTCTACATTTATAAAGTTTTACATAAAGAGTGTTGTGTTTTATACCCAGGTATAACTTAACTTGAAAAGTGGAAGTTATACAGAGACTAGGCTGGGCTGAATAAATGCTAGTTTCTTGGTATATGGAGACCCTGAGAAACGGGAAAGTTTTGTGGATATAAACTACATTATATTCCATCCTATGGCTATAAAAATCTTGGAGAATAAACTTCTGTTGCTAATTTAGTTCTGTAAACAGATTGTAAAACTCAATATGCAGTTCAATAAAGTACTCAACAGTCAGAAATTTTCCTTGTTAACAATGTACATGCAGTCTGTAAAGAAGTCTTCCATGCTCCTTTTCACTCCAAAGAGAGGACTCAGCACAAGGTCCTTCCATCTTTTTTTATGGCTTATTCTATCACTAGGTGAAATATCGTTATCTTTGCAAACACCCACACTCCCTAAGAAAATTAAGATTCTTCTGCAGCAACAAGGTTATTTGATATTCAGCGTGATCTTTAATGTCCTTCTATATAAAATTTACTTAGTCCACCATAAAAAGGCAGAAAGAAATATGAGAAAAAAATGAATTTTATGCCTCATGTTATCAGTTTCTGTATTTCATCCATTTCATATCTCTTCTTCACGATCTTCTAAGTCCCTTCTTCTTGCTCTTTGCTCAACAATGTTGCAGCCTTTAAGATCTAAGTCTCTCTTGAACAGACTGTGCAATAAAGGTGTAATAAATTTACGTAACAAAACCCAATAAAGCTGAGGAGACAAGTCAAGGTCCAGAACTTGGAGATGAGTGTTTACTATACATACCCTTGCACAGTGTGGATGTAACACTCAGCAACACTTAAAAGAAATCATTTCTCATTCAAAATTCATTATATTGTAACTACAGATTTAGTAACATACTGGCAGTTTTTATTGATTAACCCAGCGGTATCGTGGAAACTTGAAGCATACTGAAAGTGCATTTAAAAGGAGATACTGATTTTATCTGGGAAGCGTGGTACACAAGCCTGCTGAAAAGAGGTGAACAGTGTAATCCTGTTAGAGTAGTAAGAGCTGACAAGCTGTAAATTATCGTATTGTATGTGCTTTTCTATGAAAATAGTTTATATTTCAAAACCAACCATTTAACTCCCTTATAGCAGGTTAGGATGATAAAGATTGTCATTTGCATTGATGGAGGTGAAAAGAGAAAGAGAAATACATGGTTTTGATGGAACAACTAGAACTTCAGGAGAGCCCCATAAATTCAGGAGTAAGACAACTTGTGATTATAGAACACTGTCAAGCATATACTACTTATGACTCATCTTGAACTTACCTGATACTTTCTGCTGAATCTTTAAAATATATGGATTAAAGCAAATATGTGGTGATTTACTGCACTTCCAGGCACATAAATGCTGTCAAGCATTACTGCATTTGATATCTTGCAAAATAGTCTGATATTTGCAGACAGATTCTATTACCATTCCACCATAGGAATTCTCTAAAGAAATTTTTACAATATGAGGGTTTTGAGACACTGGAATAGGTTGCCCAGAGAAGTTGTGAACACCCCATTATTGGAAGTGTTCAAGACCAGGTTGGTTGTGGCTTTGAACAACCTGATCTAGTGGAAGGTGTCTCTGGCTATGGCAGAGGGGTCAGAACTAGATGATCTTTGAAGGTCACTTCCAACCCAAACTATTCTATGATTTTATGATTCTGTTCTGCTTTATGATTCTTCTTGCTTTATAAACTATTTTTTTTCTATTTCATTACCTGATTTGACTCAGTAATAGATTTTCTTGAAATTACTTAAAATCAAGAAACTGGAGAGTCATTTTACAGAATAAGGACTTGAGCCATCATGATTTAATGATTTATCTTCATGTAATATATTGCAATATCCATCTCTTGTTTTGTTAGGCAGCTGAAGTTTCCATAAATCGCAAGAGAAGCTCTCATTTCAGTTATTGAGAATATGCTCAAGAAATTCAGAGGGTAAAGATTTATAACAATGTTGACCATGTTCAAATGAACCACTGTCTTTAACAATGGTATTTGTGTCACTAATAAAATCACTATATAAGTAAAGTCTTTCCTATATATTTTTTACATATGCATATATAGATACATTTATGTCTGTAAATACACCCACAAAGAAGCAAACAAAAACTTCAAATCAAGGTCAATCTTTATAGAGAAATTATGTTATGTCATAAAGAAATCTGCAGTTATTTGCATTAGGTGTTTAAAAAAGCTAACAGGAATTTTCTTTTTTAAATAAACATGTCCTTGAAAGTTAAAGATGGGGACCTAATTTTTTGGCCTGTCTGGTGTTATTTAACCGGCGTCCTCCCTCCACCTACTGTCTTGTTAATGTGATTTGGTAATTTCATGCCTCTGGAATGTCAGCAAGAGTAATAAAATAGCAATTTAAGAGCATGTTAAAAACTGATCTAAATGGCACTGTTCTTCTGAAGCTGTTAAAAACAGAACTCTCAGCAAGTCCTCATATTAGACAGCTCTGAAACTTCCATGCTTGAAACGAATTGTTGTTTTGGCTCAAGGGATATTCTGTAAAATGAGGGGCCAATTCAGAGCTCACAGATTAATATCATCTCATAGCAGATTACACAGTCATCTTTTTACACTACTCTAAAGAATGGCCTCCGCTTTGCTACTCTTCCTCTCCACCCTGATTTTTTATAGCACAGCTGTTAGACATATTATGATTTAAAAGTAAATATTATTACTGAAGAAGGAGAAATCTTACATGGCTCAGAGTCCTGGCATAACCCACAAAAGTACATGTGCTGATTTCAGTTTTTGGATCTGCCTAACTGGTTTCCCAGTCTTGAAAGACTGATATAAATTCTTTTTTTACTTTAGTATGTGAAAGGGGAAGTTAAATGATGGAATGGAAAAACCTGGAGAAGGAAGGCTATAATTAGGAACTTTCATTACTGAAAATCAGGTGAGGCAAAAAATTAGTCAAGAAATTAAGGTTGTTAATGTGTCTCATTCCTCTCTCCACCTCGGGGCCTTCAGCTGACTAAGACTAGTAAGAAATATTTATTTTTTGACTAATCTGGTGAAATATTATTTATCTGAATAAAGAAAAAGGCATCCCTGAAAATATATACTCTATCACAACTTTATTACAATTCATTTTTTTGTGGTTACATGTGTAAAATCATTGACATTTACACTAGAGTGTGCTGAAAGAAACTAGCTCCTGAGAAAGGGTTGTAGCTTTAACTCAGGAAGCCTTTTGCATCACAGCTATATTGCACTCTAGAAGAACATAATACTTTGTATCTTGCCACCATCAGGTCACCAATCATGCACAACACCTGTCTTGTACACCCAAAATAGCCTGTATAGAATAGTTTGTCCAGAGCTCAGTGTTTCTATCCTTGTTTCACAAACACATAGCTCTGGGTCAGCATCTGGATCAATGGGGTAGAGGCCAAGGCATGGACATGACACCAATGTAGCTGTAGTGTGGTTTAGGTGAGGATTGAGAGAGGACTCCATCTTAAACAGAGCTTCTAAGCAAAGGAGAAGGGAGCCCCATCTTCCAGTTCTTTCTTCAGAATAGCTCTTCCCACCAGCTGTTCTTGTGCAGCCAGCTATACCCCTAAAGGAGGAGGAAAGTGTGTTTCATGCCCTGACAATGGTTATTTCAACTGTATTGAACGAGATAAGCATTACACCCTCCTCAGGTTCATTTTCAAGCATGCCAGCAGCTCTCAGTGGAAAGGAGAATACATGCTCCTTCATCATTTGACTACCACTAGCTACCTAAGCCCCACATCTGTCCTTTTAAAATGGGTAGCTCATGTCCCTCTTCTAACAAGAGTGATATCCTGTTCCTTCTCACAAGGAACAGGATATTGCTAATAAAACAATACCTATCAGCATTATGTCACTAAATGTCCCAGAGCCATCCCCTGAAGTGAAAAAATAGGGATTTTCATGACACATTTGCATGACCTATTGCTTCTCTACCCTGACACTTTCCTACCTTCCCTAACTGTCTCCCTTTCAGAGACTGTCTTGTGATGCAAAATCTACTGCAAATTGTAGTCTCGGGTGCCATCTCTCTATCAGAAGCCAAGTATGTTATCAAAAAGCTATAGAAAATGCCATGGACTAGTGGAGATACTATAAGCAGAGTGTCTATCAACACTGACTCCTCCTATCTGGAACTCAATGAGATTGTCTATCTCCTGTCCTGAGCAGATTTAACACTTCCTATCTTGGCAGACAGGGAAGCTGTGAAAGGTGTTGGTGTAATGTTGACCCACAGGGAAGCATCCAGCAGTCATGTCCTGTTTCATCTTGTTTCCTTTCTTTCCCTTCCTTCCCTGGATGATCACTCAATAAAACTATTTTTCCATGTGCCAAATCTTTTCTAAAGAGAGAGTTATATCAAACAAGGAAACTTCCTAGAATGCAGTTACAATTTTGAATAGATTTTCAAGAGTTTGAAAAGATGGAGCAATGCAGAAGAAAAACGGGGAAGAGCAGGACCAGTAAAGCCATCTTGTGCATTGATTTGTTTATAATTTCTAAAAATGTTTTCCACTGGAAATGCTCCCATTAAACTCCAAGGTCATATTGAGAAACCAAACAACAATTCCAACAGAGTAATTTTTTTTTCCAAAAATATCCATTGTGTTGCATTCACAGTATGTGTGACACTTTTGAAATTTCTGCTACAGCAGTTGGTCTAATTAAGCAGCAGCTATGCTCATGGTTGTGTATGGATACTTGGAAAGGCCTTCACTCCTCACAAGAGAAGTACAAATGCTCAGATTCTTTCTTCTGTGTTTGATGGTCACACAGAGTCTACAGGTCTGTATTAAGTACAGCTGCAAACCAGCTTGCATTGCTGGCCATTGCTGCTTCCCAACAGCGTCCTGTATGCAACTCTGAATTCAGAGGACAGGCTGTGCCACTTTGAAATTTGTTGTTCCTTGTCCCAAAGTCTATATCTGATGATGTCATCTACAGCCAAAGATGTATCCTGGATGCCTGTATTAGCTCACAGTATTAAATGGCATAGAAGCACAACCATGCATAAAACACCTATCACTCAGCTTTTTTCACAGTCCCTTGAAGTCTGAACTGGTCCAGTTTCTCTTTTCCTGTCTCAGTGGCCAAGAGACTGAAATTTGGCTCTGCCTGATAAATCTGGCATATTGGCAGCACAAAAGCTAGTAAAACACCAAAGCTGGTTGCTTTCCATCTATATATTTTATATATAATATTGTTTATAATTGTGATATGTATAAGAAGCAACCCTTGAAGCCTGGTTTCTCTCAATAGCATAGACACAGACAGCTTTTAGTCTAGTTTAAATTGGCACTGACTGCTACTATAACCTTTTGGAAACCTATGAACCCAAACATTTTCAACAATACCTTATTAATCCTCTCTGAGTTTCTGCCAGGGTGGCGCAGCAAAGTGCTAAAAACTTCTGGCATTTTCTCATATAAAGTTTTATCTACAGAGGTGAAGATAGGTGAAACGTGTATGTGTTGGTTTGTAGCTGACAGAAAGTTCTGAAGGAAAGACAAAAGAAAAGTCAGTGGGAGCCGGACCTACTAGAATTGTATTTGTATTGCTCGGAAGAGGATGATCCAAGCAAGTGGTGGATTTCTGTTATATTGCAAGGTGGCAACCCCAGGCTGGGCTAAGGGCAGACCAGTATGTAGATGCTGTGGAAAGTGGTGTAATAGGATTCCAGGGCACCACTATGATAGTACTTATGTCTTCAGAAAGGTCATGAAATAAGAGAACGTCTAATGACTTTTCAAAATATGCTATTTCTGGAGAGCATTTCCAAAGTGCATTCCAATTTATAATCCAGTTTTCTGAAGAGAGAAACCTCCAAAACTTAAATTTGATGAATACATGCAACTGAGAAGTCAGCAGGATTCTCTTTACAGGTACTTTCCACGATATTTTGAATGAGTTGCAACATTACATGTATACGGGGGCTTCAGCTTTCAATGATAGGAGAAAATTTACTTAATTCCTTTTTCTCTAAGGAAATTTAATTTGTTTCCCAAATTTCATTTAAAAAAAAAAATGTAAATGGTTTTTATACTTCTACACTATTTTCCATTTATTGAGACATTTCATTCAGCAGTTTCAATACATTTTATCCATTCAAAACTTTGGACATGCATATGCAGGAGACAACCGACTAGACTGATTGGCAGGAGTGTTAAAAAAGAAATGAGACATGTTTGTAAGAAAGTTTTATTACATACATCCTCATTAATAGAGGCAATTTTTACTGTTATATTAATTGTTTTTGTGAAGCTTTGAAATGTATGAGTTTAGATAAATCATTCTTTGCAAGTCATGCAATTTTAATGAAGTTAAATATAAAAGAAGTTATATAAAACAAATATAAATTCTTTTAGGACAGCGATGAAAGGAAGGTCTTATTTGATGATGTAATAAAAAAAAAAGTCTTAATTTGAGTTCAGTTTGCAACTATATTTCCTTTTCCTGTTCTGTTTTTTACTTTTCTGCTGTCCTTGTCCATAGATGTAATTTTATAAGACTTTTACCTGACTGCCAAAGTCAATAAGCAAGTTTTATCGCAGGGAACATGCGAATGCCACAAATCTAATCTCGGAGAATACAGTATTAATTATATTGCTCGGCTGATACATTCTTTTAGCTTGAATCTCTATCCTGCAAGAAAACCCTTTAAAGATTCTTGCATTACCTTTAGTCAGGTACACTAGGTTTTTACTGTATAACTCAGCAACCCTCCAATTTGCAGCATATATTCACCTCTCTATGGGAATTGTATCAGACATACCCGTGACTGACTTGGTGGACTCTTAACATCTGTAGCTGTGAAGTGAGAGCTGTGTACCAATTTCCCTTTAAAATGGAAAAAATAAGTGTGGAAGAGGATATGTTTCTAAAGTAAGTTTTAGTAAATGGTACATTTTTCCACAATCATTTCTTTATGCAGAAGAATATCAATATATTTTAGTAAACAAGGATAACTCCTTTAAATCAGTGTGTATTTTACAGATCCAAGTTAAAAAGTCTGAGGTAAGTCCAAAATCAGTGAGAGGTTTCAACACGTAAAGATTGCTAGATGTGCAAGACTGTAACCACCCCTTACATCCCACAACAATGACCTCCAAAGAAAGCCTTGTGAAAAATCGGTCACAGTAACTGCCTCTGTGAATATTTTCACTGCTTAAAGTCTGCCACTTATTCCTTTGTACCACACTGGTTGCATGCATTAAATGCAGCAAAGCATAACATGCAGAGGAAGAGTTACCCTGAAAAGTCCCTTTCAAGCACCCCTTCCACTCCAGTTTCATTGTAATGTGGCTGTCATATGGTTCAGGGGCCATTACAACTCCATGTGTTTGCCTGCTCCTGCTGTAAATGTTTCATTTCCAAAATCAGTGGGGAGAAGGAAAACAAGATTCTAAAAACACCTTCTTTCCATTGAGTTTGGATACATTTAGAGGGAAGTTTTATATGAAGTAATAAAAGCATACAAGTAACTTATAAGATAGTTTCAGAGATGTTATGCTGTATTGAGTGAATATGTGGAAAACAAAATATTATCTCAAACAAAATATAAGAAAAGGGGTTAAGGAATTGCCATTTTTTATTTCCTTAAATTTGAATGCTTATTAACCATGTAATAGGATGGATAAGTTTAATTGTCTAGTTTATAAAAACAGCATAGCTGACATTTTAATTGCAATGACAGTTCTAGAAAATTTTTGATTAACTTGCACTGACAAATACATGATAAAATGAAGTTGTTATACTGGCAAAAAGGACAACATAAAATGTTGAAATGTAGCAGTAGTGAAGTAATCAGACTATTACCTATCTAGAAAATAGATCAGAACTAAGAGCACTGTCATGAAGGGAATTCAAAGAAGTGTCTTCACCATAAACACAGATATTGTTAGAATTATGCATTTTTTATGGATCACAAACCTTACACTTTGCTGCTAAGTGAAAATTCATGAAACTTCATGTGGATTAGAAACAGTTGTATTAAAGGAAACAGACACCATAAGTATGGAGGCAATAGAAATAACTGAAACATGTCAAGTATAAAGTCAAATTATTATAAGACAAACAAAAAGTTAGAATGTGAGTCAGATATGAAATTGCAGTACAATATTGCCTACAACATTAAGTATTGCAGTAGTGGGACACAGTTGAAGACAAGTCTAAGAAAATATGAAAGTCCAATAGCAAGCTCAGTCACTCACTTTCTGAACATAGGTATATGCTGAAAGACACGGGAGAAAAAATTTCTATAACTATATATGGGATGGAAAAATTGTTACTTTTTGGTGAAATGTTTTTGTTTTATGGAAAAGTACATAAATGTTCTTTTCCCAGAAAATTCATGGGTTTAAGGCTTTGCTATATTCCTCTCAACCTTCTCTTTGAGACTGAAAAGTCCTATCCATTTTGTTTATTCTTCAATCATCCCATTGCTCATTTTTGTTCTTATTCCAGTTCTGTTTTTCTAAAATGTTTTTAATACAACTGCACACAATATTCAGTATAGATGCTATGGAGTCATACAATAAAACTCCATAGCTTACTTTCATTTCAGTTCTAATGAATCTCAACTTTTTATTTGTTTTGACTTATGCAAAAAACTGCCTACAATAATTTTAGGATTTTTCTCAAATAATTAATTTAAATTTTTGAATATATTTTATTACATGTGAATCATTTTGTGTTTATCAAAATTGACTGCGATAAAATAAGATGAATTCCACTCAAAATTGAAAGAACATTCTGGAACTGGTAGTCACCTACAGTTTATCTATATTGAATATTTTCTAATTTTTAATCAATAACAAACCTTGTCATTTCACTGTTTTCCTTGTTTCAGGTGGTTTAAAAGTGAATACACAGGTTGTTACAGCCTACCTCGATCTCTTTCCCATGTTGAAACCGGGTATTTGCATCTACTGTTTGTTTAGAGTGTTTTGGTAGGTAAGTAAGTCCAAGAAGACACATGTTCTATTCTATGGCATCTCCATTTCTTGAAGAGCATTTTAACACAGCCCTTTGCAATGGATTTGAAGGGCATATTCAGAAAATATTTTAAAAACCCAATTATGCCTACACTGCAGATTTCCTAATATGTCATCTGGAGTACTACGTCCAGTTTGGGATACCATGGTTAAAGACTAAGTAAAAAGAGATAAAATCACAAAAGAATTGTCATAAAAACTTGAATTGTTCTTACTAAATTGAAGAAGGATTAAGAAGGGAACGGTAGGAGTCTCTGGCCACTTGAGAAGGCTGTTGGAAAGTGACAGAAAGGATCTGTTACCTAAGCCCTGTCACACAGGATAAGCAGTAGAAGATTTAAAACTGAAAGGAGGAAGATGTAGGTTCATGTATGGGATAGAGGTATCAAGGTATGTGCTACAGAATGACCTCCATGAGCAGAGTCCAGGGGCTGCCTCATGATGGCCACTGCTGGTTTCAGATGGCTCCAATAGATGCAGTGCAGGACACTGCTGAGCCCATCAGCTGAGCTGGTGGTGCCTCTGGGAAAACATATTTAAGAAAGAGAGAAATGCTGGACAGGCAGAGGAGGAGGGGGAAAAAAAGAGTGATAAAAAGCAGAGGGAACACCAAGGTCAGAGAAGGAGGAGGAGGTGCTCTGTAAACGAGCAGATATTCCCAAAGGGACTGCAGCCTATGAAGGACCTGTGCCAGAGCAGAAAAGGGTGAGAAGGAAGGAGAGGCAGAGAGAAACCACTGTGTCCTGACCCCAACCCCTGCCTGGAGTGAAGTTGAACCTGGAAAAGGGGGAAGAAAGGTATTTTCCCTAAGTGTATAAATGTTTGTTTCTATGTTGGCTTTGTTTCCTAATACCCAAATCAGTATATATATATATGAATTGATAATAAATGAAGTTAACTTCCTCAAGTCAAGTCCATTTTGCCTGGGACAAGAATTGGTAAGCAATCTCTTTGTCTTTATCTTGACTTTTGTCAAGATAAATTTTTGACTTATCTGTCTTTATCTTTCACTCCTCTTCCTCTTTCCTCCCCATCCTGAGGGGGCATGGAGAAGAAGGGAATGAGTGGCAGTGTGGTTGCTTGGCTGCCAGTCAGGACAACCCACCACAGTTAGTTTTTCTAAAGATAGGGATGCTAAAACATGGGAAGAATGTGAAATCTTCAAGAATACCATCATTTGCCATTTCAGTGGGTAAATATTATTTCTCATGTATCAACTGAATTGTGTCAGTTGTCTTAAACAGAATATTTCAGGGGAGATATTTTGTGTCTTTGTTTTAGAAAGTCCTATGTTTTTTATTACCTGGGATTCTTTAGTATTATTTGCCTTTGGAGCTGAGATCACAGATGATCATCAATAAAGGGATTCAGGAATTTATAATTTTCCATGTAAATGACCACTGGGTTTTCAACAGAAAATCTGTTAATGGAAAGTTTAGTAAAAGGGATGCTAGATATATTAGAAGTGTAGCCCTGTGAGCCACATAATTCAGGTCAGGCACCACCAAGAAGGAAGGATGAAGTCAGATAAGGAGAGTAGATCCTAAAAATCAAAATATCTAATTGATAATCACTTACACAAAGGCCATTTCCCCATTATTTCTCTTACCATTCAAGCATGTTTTCCCTCTCTTCTGTGTTCAGTTCAGTATCTTTTTTGTTTAGATACTTTTTCTTCCATTCTCTCCTGTAACAAACCTCCTTTCAGTGATGTAGAATGCCAAACTCAAAGCTCCAGTTTATATATACTCACATCCTTCCATCCCCTGCAGCCTTTAGGAAGATTAATTGGAGGGATCTGAATTCTCCATGTCCCAGTTAATTATCTAAACATGGAATTACCTGAACATGGAAAAATAGTTTTCCAGGGATGCCTGAATAAGAGAACTAGACAGACACAAATCATAAATTTATGCTTTCCACTGAGAAATGGTTCACTTCTGTACTTCAGAATAAACAGACTTTTAGGTTCAGATAGTGTATCCTTCAGTTGCAGGAGAGCATTCATATATGAAACCAGTGAGACACTCATGTAAATAAGGTTGTTGATACATTTTAATATACTTATTTTAAAAACAAGCAGACCTCTCTAAAGTTTCCCAAAAGAAGACACAAAACTGAATTTTGAAATTTGAGGAAAATTTAAGCTTTACGCACAATATTTTTTTGGAAAACTGTATTCACAGATGTAGGTGGAAGGAAAAGAAGAAGGTGATCACTGAATGAGGAAGAAGAATTAAGGGGAGCATATTGCTGAGGAGTGTTTTTCTCTCTTTCTATCTCCCTTGGACTTCCACTCCTGCCCTTACACTCGTGTCACCATGTGCTGTGTAGGGTGGGAGAGAGGAGGTGCAGAGACCCAGGGCTTTCAGAAGGGACCCCCCTCACCAGCAGTCTGGAAGGTGCCTCTTCCCTGTGGGCAATTTACAAGGAAAAACATATTGGGAAGGATATGGCCTCCAGCTGCTTCTGAAGTTAGAATCTGTTTGCACCACAACGGGGAATCAAGACAATCCTTTGCCCTAAAAGTGTTAAGAGGTTAGGTCCATGAGGGTACAATGTTCAGGACAAGAGAAGCTAAGAGCCCTATACTTTGGCAGTGTATTAATACTTATGGCCTTAAGTCATTTTGTAGCCATAATCCTTCAAGTAAGGAAATAAAGGGGGAGAGAAAAGGGAGGGTTATTTGCATATCTCTCTTGAGAGAAATAAATAAATGACAGTCCTTGACACTTGTCCTCACCAGCATCCTGGAGCTGTGGGCAACTGTGTATGCCAACTATGACTTGCAATGGATCTGGAAACTTATCTGGGAGCAAGTCTTCAACTTACCTGAAGAATTTTGGAGATATTTTAGAGATTAAGTAAAAATATTTGAAAAATCACTCATAACCTTCATAAAAATGAATAATATAGGGCTATCTACCCCTTTTGGATCACTACATACCTCAAAGTTGTTCTCCAATTTTTACTAAAATCTTTTAAATGTTGGTATGTATCTCTGTCTTGGGTTTGTGTGTGGTAGGGTTTTGGTAGTGGGAGAGGGGGATACAGAGGTGGCTCCTGTGAGAAGCTTCTAGAAGCTACCC
Source organism: Strix uralensis (assembly GCF_047716275.1). Taxonomy (NCBI): domain Eukaryota; kingdom Metazoa; phylum Chordata; class Aves; order Strigiformes; family Strigidae; genus Strix; species Strix uralensis. The sequence goes on along the minus strand of NC_133975.1, from coordinate 112,619,478 downwards.
CAGCTCCAAGTTGAACCTGCCTCTGGACAGGGCCAAGCCAATTAGTGACAGTGGTTACACCTCTGTGATAACATATTTAAGAAGGGGAACCTGAGAGGAAGAGTAGTTGTGAGTGAAAGACCTATGTAAACATCGAGGTCAGTGGAAGAAAGGAGGATGAGAGGGCGACGTGTGCCAGAGCAGAGACCCCATCTGCAGCCTGTGGTGAGAGGGCAGGCTGTGCCCTTGCAGCCCATAGAGGTCCATGGTGGAGCAGATGCCCATCTGCAGCCCATGGAGGACCCCACGCTGGAGCAGATGTCTGCTCCCAAAGTAGGCCAGGACTCTGCAGGAAGCCTGCGCTGGAGCAGTCTGTTGTTGGGAGGACTGCAACACATGGCAGGGACCCACGCTGGAGCAGTACATGAAGAGCTGCAGCTTGCGGGAAGGACCCATGCCAGAGAAACTTTGTGGAGGACTGTCTCCTGTGAGAGGGACACCATGTGGGAACAGGAGAAGAGTCTGAGGAGTCCTCCCCTGAGGAGAAAGGAGCAGCAGAAACAACAGGTGATGAACTGGACGTAACCCCCATCCCCTGCACTTCTGGGCCAGTGGGAGGGAGGAGGTAGAGAGAACGTGAGGAAAGCTGAGCCCAGGAAGAAGGGAGGTATGGGGGTAATGTGTTTTGAAGATGTGGTTGTATTTCTCAGTCTTCTACTCTGTTTGATTGGTAAATTAGTATTAGTGGTGTTCAAAATAAAGTGATGGGTTTTTTTCTTTCGCAATTGAGTCTGTCTTTTGCCTGTGACCATAACTGGTGACTCATCCCACTCTGTCCTTATCTTGTCCCAAGTCTTTTGTTTTATTTTCTCCTCCCCATCCCTGAGGGGGAAGGAGTGAAGGAGTGGCTGGGTGGTGCTCAGCTGCCCTCTGGGTTTAAACCACGACAATCTCACAGAGCATTTCTGTTTAAAGAAAATCTGAATGATAATAAAATTTAGCATTGGCATATCTGCACTGAACAACATTTGTATATATGAAATACTTGTCCTACCAAAGCTCTACTAGAATTTTGGAATAAATCTAGTTTTAAAATTACTTTAAACCATCCAGGATGCATTATCTAGCAGGTTTATTAGGTATATATTAGCAAGGATTGAATAGTAAAATAAAACTGTACACTTATGAAAAGTCATAAATGCTTGGCATAGATTATTTTGGGAAAAAGAAGAATCTGATTCTTTACTTTAATTGCCCTGATTGTTTTTTAACAGGCTTTCCTCAAATACCAGCTCTTAGTTTCTCTACATAAAAAAATCTGTTGTTTTTTCAGCTGTCAAATTTACTTTGCACCAGAATGAGGAAATGCAGTATGAGTCAGTACTGGTGAACGCAAAGCAAGATCTGATTACTTTCAAACCTCTATAAGTATATAGGAGAAGATGACTGCCAGATATTAGCAGAAAGGGTGGACACTCAATCTAGCATCCATTGGTTGACAAGCCTTTCTTTCTTTTCCAGTTTAGCAAGTAAGTTAAATAAATTGTTTGTTTTAATGATAAGAGTACTCCTTAATGAAGTCAGTGACCTCTTGAAAGATAAACATATGTTTGATTGTCTTGCTACATTAAGGCTGAAGTGAGAATACATGTCTGTGTGAAGGCCTTCCAATTACAGGAGAAAAAAAAGTTACCAGTAGCCTTAATGCCTTCTGTTTCAGTCAAAGCATTTAGCCAGCCAAAGCAGGATTTTATGTATCTAAATCATAAAATGTAATCTAGCAATATATATCCACTTCTGTTAAACCCTTAGTGCCTCAAACTCCCTAGGAAACATCTTGCCTGGCTGCTTCTGCACATGCTTAACATTTGGCACAGCTTATTGGGTACTTCATATCACCAGTTTTAGCAGCTTAGTATGCCTAAATTTAACCTATATTTGGAAATTCCTTTTCTTTTTCTGTCTTCACCAGTTAACATGTACTCACATGTGCCTATGCTTCACTGATAGATAATGATCCTCACAAAATACTGTTGCATCCATAGTCTATGTGTCTGTGTACGTGAAGGTGACAAGGAGGAAGGGGAGAGCCTTCTTTCTCTTCACTTAGCTAACCAGTTCAGAAAGATACACAAAACTAACAAAATCTGAAAGAGAAAAAAGAGACTGTCACTGTAATCTACTACTTTGGGAGAAAGCGAGCTTGGGTTGTGTTGTGGGAACATCACAACCTCGCCTTGATCAAGAGCTGAGTAACTGCACACAATGAGCCATGACTGACAAACAGGATGGTGCAAACAACAGGTTTGATTGGCAGCCTGAGCAGAGATCTGACTATAAACTCCTCAACAACTGGGGGGAACACTATTAGGCAGATACCTGCCATGGTGCAGAAGCAGAAGACGAGTGCCTGCCAAGCTACTGCACAGATCTGGTCTGACTGTTGCATGCCACTCAGGCTGGACTGCGCCAATGTACTGGAGCAGTAACTTTGTGTGTGTGTGTGTATGTGTGTGAGTGAGGGTCCACTTGCTTGATCCACTTAATGGTGGATTAATGGTGATGAGCAGTGCTGTACCATTTGGTGTGCCTCCCCTTGATGAGAAGCTTTAGTCCCTGCTCTTGGCACTTGTCTTTGCAGCTGACCTTAGAAACTGCTGAAAATGGACACACAATTTCTTCCATGTGTCACCTTGCTGATTGTCAGCTGCTGCACCATCAGATGCTACTTAAAAAAAAAAAAAAAAAATTGGGAACCATATCTTTTTCTTTACCACCTGAGACCATTGTTTTTGAAACTGATGAAATATTTTCTTAGCCATTGCTCTAATTGCATGATGTTTGACATGTCATCATCTGTTTTGCAATATTATGTGTTCTAGACTGAAAACAAATCATCCTGTGTATTTTGATACATTGGCGTACATCTATATTGTTGATCACTGCTCCAGAAATGTGTCCTTCTTCTATTTTAGTTGCTTTCTTCAAAGTAACTTCAATTTCAGCTGAATTGTTCAGAGACCTTTTGAGGGCAATATTTCTTTAATCTGTTTTGGGGTCATTATGCTTCAGCACTTTTTTATTTAGCAGCAACTCATTTTATAACTTGATCTAGATGAGTTATTTTTCTTTAATCTTTACTGAACTGCATTTGGCATCTATTACCACGGATAATTCTACAAAGCAAGAGCAGTAGTTCCATGATGGTGGTCCAGCACAGGCCTTCATGGCAAACTGCTGTAGACCAGTATGGACCATTTAAAGACTCCTGCACTTAGATGATGATAAGAGATACATGTCAGGTCTTCAGCAGTCCTTTAGTTTTTAATACTGCATGCATATGCTTCAGATGTGCAAAACTCTGGCCTTTATCTGAATGCAGAGCAAGGAGAATCCCGTTCTCCTGGATCCACACACTATACAAAAATATGACTTAACTTGGTCATATTTTGGATAAATATTGGATAAAACCCCCTTTTTCATATTTCATGCTGTCTGTTACTGACTCTAATTTTTATTTTCTTCCAAATACTTAAAAATCCTCTTAATGACCATATGTGACCTGTTTATCCTCCTATTTACTGGTTTCACAGCATGTTATTGTAAAAGTACATTTACATTTCTCTTAGTAACAATTGTTAGTCTGAAAAAACCTGCAAACTTTAATTATTTTCTTAAGTAGATATAGCTCACTTACTACTTATAGTTTTTAAATACACATAGTTTAAGGTGCTTTAAATTACTTAAGTCACTGCTCTTTCACAAGAGTATTTCCTTTTCCTGTTTATTATTTGGTACCACTAACTGCCTACAGGAAATACTGTAAATCTGTAAGTGTAGAAAGGAATAGAGATATGCATAGTATTTAAAGAATAAACAAAGTCTTTGCACAGAAGTTATAGCCTAAGTTATATCAAACAACAGAGATGCAATTCAGAATATTCATATTTATGCACAGTTCTTAGCTCCTTTATTATCTAATTTGTAGATATATCTGAGTCAAATTCTTATGCTTTTTATTTTGCTGATTTTACTACTGTAATTGAATTACTCCTTTATACTGACATATGTGGAAACGTGATCTGTCATAATTATAACAGTTGAATTTTGGTCATTAAGAGGCAGGAGAGAAAACAAACAGAAGACAATCTATAAACAAAGAATGTAAGTAAACAAAAAAATCCAAAGATGTTATTTGAAATTTGAAAAACGTAAGCAGGATGCCTATCTAACTAGTAACTAAGTGTCACTTGATCTTCTAATACTTTTTAAATTCAAAAGTAAACTAATAATATATTTTATTTTGGATCTTATTATTAATAAAAATCAGTCATTGTGGGGCTAGAAAGAGGAATCAATGATAACTAAGAACCAATTATATTAAAAATTAAAAAAAAGAAGTCCACAAATGTTTTAATACTTTTATACTGTTATTAAAAAATTATTACTTCAGGGTGCAAAATCTCAGAGCTAGATCGGATTATAAGCAAAACTCATCATGTAGAAAAAAATAAATAAAAATCAGAGAGAATTATTTATTAGATGACCAAAGCCATGATTTCTTCACCAGAAAAAAAGGTTTTAAATCAATCCAGATTCAGTAATAGATCACTGAACAATTAGAATCAGAAAACAATTCAAGAGAAATGTTAAACATAAAATACGGAGGTTATACAGAAATAAATAAGAGAGTGTAACAGTATCCAGTAGAAAAAAAAAAATTGTATGTGGCCATTCAGAGGCAGCAAAGAAGAAAAGAACAAGAAGAAACAGCAAAGGGGCAGGCATTTATTACAGAATCTAAAAGGGTAAGTATTAAAATATTAAGTATTAATACTTCAGGACAGGAAGACACATCCAACAGATATTTTTTCTTGCATTTTTAGTCATGTGAAGATGAAGAAATGTTTTCATGTCCTGTATTAACTGAGGCAGGTTCAAATACCTAACAGCAATACGCATGCTTAACTGTTCACGTCCATACAACTTATGGACTAGTTATTGTACTAGTTATTGACACACAGCAGAGTCCCTGAAAGACAGGCTGTATTTACTGTTTTTTTTGTGCATTTTTCCAGACCATGCAAAGTGATTGCCTCGAGTTGATCTCAGGAGCAGCCTGAAGAAGACAACCTATCGTAGTCAAAACCTCAGAATAAATGTAAGCTTCTGTTTTCAGTGTCTGAACAGACTGAGCACTCACAGGGCTGGCCAGAAATAAAATTGTGGCAAAATGATAAAAATTGCAATATAGGCAAGTACAGTAACATAGGTAATGATAATCAACATGTGCTTTCTAAGGAATTAATGTATTCAAACAGTTCTGATTTCATGCTGTTCTGGGGTTAGAAGTTTAAATTATAAAAATTATTAATTGTACTAGAATTTTGGAACTTGATTTAGTACAGCATTTTTATTAAAAAGTTATGATACGCTAGGACTAGAACATGTAGTCAACTGAAAAAGTACAGGCTGTCTGAGGTGAAAAACAAGCACAGAAAGGAAGTCATGCTACATAGTCTATATGATACAGTTATCTAAGTCAGAAACTGTATTTTAACACAACTGAAGCATGATCATATAACTAAAAGGTAAAAATCCACTTAATCCCTTTCTCATGGCCATCTCTATCCTAGAAAGATGTCACCTAGAACAGATTTTGTGCTCTATTTGGCAAGATAGCAGGCAATACAGTAGCTAAAAGGTGCTAATATGGACGCTGTGTAAATCAGGGAGGTTGTGAGTGAGACAATGATTTAATTCTGTATACAGAATTTTGTGAAAGCCAGACTGAAACACCTAATTCTGACTCTTGGGTTTTAAAAGGATGCCAAAAACTTTCAGATGGTGCAGGAAGAAAGTAGTCAAGTTCTAGAGAAAATTACTTGTGACTAAATGCTACAAAGGAACTGAGATGTTGGTTGATCAGACACTAAATTTACATTTATGGGAAGAAGGTGTTAAAGATATTTTCCTATCACTAGAAAATAAAGCCACAAAAATTCCCACTGAAAAAAAAATCATACTTCACACTAATTAAAAATGCTATAATACATTACCAAATGCAACACTGAATCTTTCTTTATCTTCTAAACGCAATATGTTTTTTAATAAGACAAATTATGCTTTAAACAAAGGCAAGTTATTTCCCAATTCTTGTTTTATATACTATGAATCTTTGCTAAGTTTCACTTGAATTTCCACACAGTGCAGAATTCCTGGTGCTAGTCCTCTTCTCAGGAGTGAGATTTCTATAGAAAGGATAATATACAACATGGGCCAGACCTTCTATGTCCCTGCAAGCTGATACGAGTTCTTAGTTGCAGTGTCTAGTGGAGCTGGAGTGCTCAGGACTGCAAAGAAACAAGCCTGTGGAGATCAGACATTAATTTATTAAGTCTAAGGAGTTAGAGAGAACTTTTAAAGAATAAATGACACAATAGTCTTAGATAACCAGGAATCTGTGCAAATGAAGAATAGTCTAAGAAGCCGGGACTAAATTTGTTCTCAGTTAAAGACTGAAGTAAGAGATGTGGTGAAAAAATGATTAAAAATGCATTGATAGACATAAAATTAAAATTATATATATATAAAATTAGACCAATTAACTTTTATGTTGTAGTCTTAAAACTGAAAAACATTAATTCAGAAATACTACCATATCATCCTTGGTTGTTTCAGAAGAAAAATCAAAAATAATGAAAAGGTCAGATACAGATTACAATATATTAGTAAAGTCTCATCCAATTCTTAATATCAGTACATTTTCTATTTTAATTAGTTTTAATTTTATTTTTTTTTAAAGCAAAGCTCTTTAGTTCTCAATTTTTATGAAGTCCATCCACACAAGGCAGATGACTGGTTTTGTACCCTTCCAAGAGCAAGGGTGTGGGGGACAGCATTAAAGCATCCAGTTAATGTTTATTTGAAAGGCCAAAGAAAACCTTTAGTTAATTAGATGAACTGGGCAAGAGGATTGCATGTGTAGTACTTGCCAGAAACCAAAAATTTTATTTCAAACCTGCATTTTCTGACTAGATGATAGTGACGTGAAGCAAGCCAGTAGCAGCAGTCAGGGCATCCTGCCTGGCTGCAGAGAGGTGGGATCCCAGTCCTTTCATTAACTAGCTGACTGAGGGTTCCCGCATTTTGAGACCATGTTTTAACCATCAGAATACTGACTGTTAGAAAATCTCTAATACTATCAGGAAAAAAATCCTTTCTAGATCTAAGAATCTTATATTTTACTTACCTGGCTAAAACTTGTACATTTCCACAGCAAAAGAAAAATGTAATTTTGAATATTTTTTTATCATAGATGAATGAGTTGAGAGAAGCATCCCCCAAAGGTTCTATCAGACATTCCTGGTTAGTGAGACAGCTATGAGGAGATGACAGTAGCTGCAGCCTGAGCAAAAGACTGAGATGCCAAATACTGGCAACAGATTTGATCTTTGATAGGCAGAAACAGTGGCTATTTCACATATGGGAAACTGAAATCAGATGGCAGTGACATGCATAAAGTCAAAACCTTAACCCACGTTTGCAATGGGCATGCATGTCTAAGGATATATATTCTATCTTTCATGCAAAACATTCTCCTTCAAACTGTTCAAAGGCTGTTGAAGAAGGTCTTAAATAAAAGTCATCCAAAGGTAAATTGCCACTTTGAGTGGAAGGATGGGGGACATTCCTGTTCTGCTGCCTGCAGAGGTGTCTCGTGGTAGGGGGAAGAGTTTGCTGATTTACTGCTCCTCTGAGCCACAGCTACCAAGTGGGGTCAGGATTGAAACAGTCCAGCACTTTGTGCTAGTTCTCCTGCATAGACACAGGGTGAAATGCTTCAGCCTTTGGATCTGGCAATGCATATTTCCCTTTGAAAGTGAGGTAAATCCATATGGCCACAAGGCCAGGAAGGAGCAGAAGCATTTTTGTTGCAGTGGACAGAATACCTCGAATTGATGCTGGTACCTACCAAAACCAGAAGGACGTGGAGGTACAGATAGACCCTCTTGCTTTTCTCCCACAACTCCTTTGCTGACTAGACTAAAGAAATATCAACAAAACAGGGTTAGGTACAGAGACTAATGAGGGGACCTCATAGGCTGTATGGGTATCCCGCTTTTCCTTCCATGGTGGTGGCCACCACTGCATCTTGCACTATTGCCTGCTTGTAAGAAAGACAGAGTAAACTAGAGGGAATGTGTTGATGGCATGGACAGCGTGGGCTGTCAGTTGAACCACTAATTTTGAACTTCCTCCAGGGAAAACTTCAAAGGAACCTGAATGTTTTCCCCTCAAGAGAATAAAACTAAACTGAGTGAAATGATCACAGTGCTCCTGAGAATAGAAATTATGAAGTAGGAAACCTATAGCCAGAATATTCTAATTTTCAGTGGGACTTTGAAGAGGGTGCTACAAAATAATTTCCTCATTATTAATCTTATTTTATTAGTTAGGTTTCTGTTAATCTTCAGATGCACTATCTGGCTGCAGGAGGTATTCCCCAGAAATGGATCTAACTGTGGTCTCAGCTGATACAAATTCATAACTGCTCCACAGGAAATAAGAACAGTTATTTCAGATTTACACAGTGGGTGATGTGTGACTTACTGACTCCAATTCATGTGATCGTATGCGTGAACACAAATGAATATACAAAAGAGACAAAAAGGTGGACCTAGTGCAGCACTAACATGATTTACTCAGAAGACTTACAGTTGCAGTCCTTAATAATTTTCATTTTAAAGTATTTGATACTTTCATTGTAGGAATTGTGCAATGAGACAACAGAAGTAGTTTGAGCAAGTTGAAAGAAAATTATTTCATTTTTAAGCAGAAAAGCATGAAGTGGAATTTGTCAGTCTGTCTGGGAATGACTTTCCCAGAAGAAAAAGACTCCCTCACAAAAAACAACCCACAACTCTCCACCCCCCAACAAACCAAAAGAAGCTTCACAACATCTACAACAAATGTAGATATCTAAATGAAGCAATGGGTATTGTAAGAAATAATGTGAGTTATGTCAGAATAATTAATTCTGATGTCCAGTTCGGTACAGTTTCACAAAATGGGGATCAACTTTGAAACACAAATAATATTTTTATACTTCAAATCTAAAAGTTGATTTCTTTCATTCATTCATAATGTTGTCTAGGGTGGAATGGAAGCTGGAGAATTTCCCTTAATATGAAGCTGGTTGCCTAATTTCCTAGCCATGTTTTAAGCACATCCTTCCACTGGACAAGTTTGAACTGCCTCTGGGCTCTGTTCTTCCTTCGTACCCCCTAAAAATTTGTCACATATGCACATAAATCTTGTCTGGCTTGTATGTTCAAGAGAAAGCAGAACAACCAGAGCAATACACAAAATTATTTATTCTTCAATAATAATAAAGATTCCAAACTATTTCCCAGCTATACATCCAAACAAAGCACATTTTTCAAAACAGTTAATCAGGGAACATTTTTCTCACTGTGGGGTTTTTATGGTAGTGGAGACAAAGAGGAGGAAGAAGAAGAAAAGAGGGAAAAAGAAGGAAGGCTTGTGAAAAATGAGACAACTCAGAATATTCATATAGTATATGTGCTACTGGAGGATGAATTTGTGCCTTAAATAATTACTTGAAAGAAAAGGTAATTGCTATACCTAATAGATGGCATCTTTACAGGAGAGAGATACAGGTGACTTTATAGATGTATTTATGCATGCATGTGTGTATTTTGAAGAGGAGGATGCAAAAGAACAGGCTGTATGGCTTCCTCTTTGATGAGAATTGTTATTCATCTGTCTTTTCCTGAGGAATATATTGTGGAAATAGTTATATTTGCAAAAGTCTGACCTATAATGCTGTTTGGTTAAAATAATGTTAATTGATATTGTTATTGTTACTGTTACCTTTGTTATATAATTGGTTAAAATATTGTTAACCATTGTTAGTGTTAATATTGTTTTATGTGTTATTTGTAATGTTATTGTTTATTTGCCTTTGTCTAAAATTGGAAAAGAAGATTCTATGTCCAGACAATGGATGCGCTTTAGGATAAGGGGGCATAGAAATCAATTTTCCTGCTGTGTTGCTGACCCCAACTCTGGCAGACCAGGGCAGCAGTCCGCATGGACTGCCAGGGCCACAACCACTCAGCAGTACACAGCTAGAACTGTGGGAAATAATGGATCACATGTTAGTGTTGATTCCAATTTACTATGTGGCCTTGATTTTGTTAACTATTACTTTAATTGTTCTTTTAATACTTGTTTTTTGTCCTTGTAAATGTCCACCATGTAAACTGCCATCGTGTTCTTCTACTGATTCCTCACAACCTTAAAATTGGTTTATAGAATGTTTTGCTTTTGTTAAGTTAGTTAATTTTGAGCATCACATATGTGTTAAAGATGTTGTTAGTTATATGGTTGTTAGCTGACAATATTCATATTTGTTAAAGATATTGTTAGTAACATCTTTATTAACTGAAAATGCATATATTTGTTAAAGATGTTATTATTTATATGCTAGCTGGAAATACTGTTCATTACTGTGTTGCGTGCTATTTCTGTCCTTTCTTTCTCTCTCTTTGCACCTCTCTTTCACGCCAACATGAAGACAGCAATGTCAAGTCACAGGGTGGTGTAAAAGACTGTGTTGGACTGTGTTTGTCTCGACATTGCTGCCGCACCACTACCACTACCTGGCCTCAACATCCTGTCACCATGGAGGAGTACGCTCTGAAGGAGACGAAATGTCCCCGAAGAAACCACCATATCCACCCGAGGCTGGGACAACAATGTCCTTTGTAACACCTACCAAGCTGCACTTGTGTGTGAGGCTGAGTGGAGAGAAAATCAGGGTGAGAAAGATATGCGGAGGCTGAAGGGGCCGCAGGCCAACCCCCCCATCCGGCACAACCACCGTAAACACCTGGGCATGCGTGCACGAAGGAACACAGGGCGGTGTGTATGACAATGAGCTCCGTGGAAATGGGCGGACTCTTCAAAGAAATCGTGGGGACTGGGACAATAAAAGGACTGCGTACTCCTCTCTCAGCAGAGCTTGCAGTTCGGGATCTTGAGAATTCGAACAACATCACCTGAACGCTCTTGGAATTCCTCATCACCTGCACCGAGACCGAGCCCATGGACATTGTTGGATTTGTGGTGTTGGTATCTGATCTTGCTGCATCTCTTCCGTTTGCTTGTTTAGGTATTCTGACTTTTTGTTTCTTCTTCTCTCTGTTCTATCGCTATTATCCCTTGTTACGGGAATAAAGCTTAAAAGGTTGTTTGGCATCTGACCTCATTTGTGCCTTAATCTCGCTCTTGGGATCATATTGAAACCTCCCCCAACATTGGATCCGGACAAATAGAGGAACAATTCCAACATATAACTTTTCATAAAAATACATCAACACAGTATCTCACAGAAACACTTCAGTGTATTATGTATATAAAAGCTTTGATACTCCAGGGCTGTTGAGATGATCAGGTTTATATACTGGGACAAGAATCTCTGCAGGGGTGCTGCAGGAGATTGATTTTAAATGTAAACTGTTGTATACATAAATATAAAATCTGTTTGTTATTTCACAGATGGAATTAAGCTCATAATATAGGAAAATACTATCAGAAATTAGATTGTTTCCTTCCGCATCAGACAATCATTGAAAGCTTCACAGGAAAGCTTTTAATAGTATTCTATCTCAGGATGTGTATTACCTGTGAATTAATTTTTAAGTTCACATCAGACAAATACCTAAATCAAACCATTTCATGGAAGGTGATTTTTTAAAAAATTAAATTTCTTGCAAAAATTTTACCAAGACTAAATTTCTCAGAAAGGAAATATGCTCACAGTCAAGGAACATATTTGAATAATGCTAATTTCACAATTAAAATCTAGCAAAAGAGCTGATTAAAACATAAAAAGAGATTGCTTTACACTGGAGCTGTATTCAGAAAAGCTAAAGTTATTTTTTGTTTTCTTGGTGTTCAAATAGAATATTCTTCAGCATGGCCATCAGTTGCCTTTCACTTGCACAGGTCCTTTTTTAGGAGGAGGATGGTGGCAGATTTCCTGCTTTTTAAGAATCCAATTTCCAACACTATTTTTTGATCTGTTAACTATGTTTTACATTACATAGTGACATAACACAGCCTATCAAAGCAGTGTTTTCTCTAAAGCAAGATTTCCACCTACTAGAAGCCCTTGAGTCTTGGAGAAAATTGGTTGGACAACACAGTAAAAAAAAAAAATAAATCACTTGCAACTTCATTCATCAAGGACAGAAAAAAGACAATTTAGTTGCATCATCTCTGTGTAGCCAGAAAAATCCTTTGCACTCACGTCAGTCGCAATTTCCTGTGAATTAAAAACAATGAAAGAATGAAGTATCTTCATTTGAAGCAGGAGAGGCCATCACTTTAGTCCTTTCATATGAAGAGGAACTGAAGAAGAGCTCTCTTCTACAGCAGTAGCTCTTTTAATTTCAAGGACTACACAATGTTTCCTCATGCGCAAAGTTATTTTCTTTTGAGGATGCCTTGGCTTTAATCTGTTCTCATGAGAAAACTCCCCACACGAATAGCATCCCTTGAATCTAGTGATTTTCACTGCCCTTCTCTGAAGTGTTAATGTTGCTGGTGTGTTCATTCATTGTTAGGTGATTGCATTTCTATTATGTGATGCATTGTGCAAGTCTGCAACATTAAAGTGGCTTTATTGCAGCCACAAATAGACACAGGAGCTCATTGATCATTTCTCTCAGTTCTTTCTAGTTCAAATTATTCTACATAAAAAACTGAAATATGTTTATGAGCATTTCAATAGGAGATGGTTAAATTTTATGTTGTAAATGGTGGAAGGCCCCTTAAAAGTCTGAAATATATAAAATGTACATTTTTATAATCCCAAAGGAAGATGTCATGATGTAATAACATAATACTTAAACCACTTGCTGGGAGGTAAAACACCTAAACTTTGAATGTAGGAGATTTTGTCGTTGGATCGCAGCTAGTTTTCTGCACCCTTCATAGGTTCAACATAGAATTTCAACTATTTTATTAATTTATTTTTAGCTGATAATACAAGCCAACTGCTATGCCCAGTAGACAATTCTTTTTCATACAAAGGGAATAATCATAAAGATATACAGTAAACAATAAGCCATGTAAACTGCGTTTGCAAGAGTACTTCCTTTATTGCTCCTGTGCTGATCATTTCAAAGAAGAACCGAGCAATTAAATTGTCCTCATCAGTTGACCTGGAACTATTCAAGTACCACACTAGGAGAAGAGGCATCTTTTAGAAGTAGCGTATTACTTCATATTTTCCATTTCACACTATTCCCATGTAAGGCTTTAATGAATCTATCAAAAGAAGTGGAAGAACATATGTAAAATTGAAAAGCTCTTAAACCTTCATGAAAGTGTTGCTGTTTCCACATCTATAGAACAATGTTTCTTGATTCAGAGATAGTTTACTTTAAGCCTTTCTCAAAATGCCTGGAAGTTTTCAATTTTGAAAGACAAATCTGAGATGACATCCAAGGGAAGGCATTACTTGCAGGTATAGGAGACCAGTCTTCCTCAGACAGATGGTCACTCACCAGGGCTTTCTCCTGTATCCTGACTCTTCCACTATATTATCATTCCATAAGAATGAATAAATGGTTACCCTTTTCACTGGTAAGATCTGATGCAGGACTAGAAATGGATTTTATAAAGAGATGTCACCTTTGTAAGAGACTAAACAGAAGAGTGAGGTACAATATGAGCATCTCTGACATTCTGTAATATACATATGGAGACAAAATGATCAGAATTCTCTTTCATTGGTTTTATCCTGTAATTACTCCATCCCTTGTTTCCTTCACACTAAAAATAAAATACAACTATTTCCCTCATATGAAGCAAATTCCTTTGTGAACTGCTGTGGCATTAGATTGACAAAGACCAAATTGGTTCAGTACAGTAACACTGTTAGATGAAGAAAACTTTGTTTTATGAATTATGTTACAAAAATAATGAGTAAAAAATCCTGCTTATGAAACACTGACTATATCTGGTATGTCAACATTTGCTAGAGTTTGCTGAGTAACCTACAGAAAACAGAATGAGTCTGATTAACAGTTTAAGTTTAATGGTAGAGCTATTTGAGCTATACTTTGGCTGGGAGAGCTCTGCATTGATCTTTATTCTCTCCACATCTGTTGCTGTTCTCAGCAGTGAGACCCAATGACCCAGCGGGCTACCTCCTTCAGATGCCTGGGAAATTAGCCATTGCTTCAGAACTGCCCTTTAAATTTACAGTGAGCAGACTTTACCTTACCTCTAAGCCCATTGATTTAAACAGATGGTTTTATGGTACTGGAGAATACAAAAGTGCCAAAACAATTCCATAATATTTGAGATCTACCTCTCAGGTTAGTCAGGATTTGAGATACTTAGTAGTCAGCTCTGGTTTCTCACAGAAATTCCTGAGAGACTGGCCTAACTGCCAATGATTTGGAGTATTTTTTCCCTCTATGTGCTATCTTTGTGTTGGAATTCTGTCAGCAAAATGTATCATCCAAGCAAGTTCATCCACAGCAGTTATTACTCAGCCAGGTTGACAAAGTGAGTAACAGTCCCTCATAGTGTCATTTGTCACCCTTTGAACTCCCTTTCTCTTTTTGACTCAGCTATCATTCCAAAATTGGAGACTACAACTTCCTGCTAGAAAACAGCTGTAAAACATGAAGAACTTCTCCATCCAGCTCACAAAAGGAGTAAAATGAACCTTTTCATTAATGGCAGCAGAGAGGATTTTCTTCTCTGTTTTGTTAGGCTAAACTAACCTGCTCTGCCTCTCAGCTCCCACTAACTCTGGTTAATTCTGCATGGGCTTTCGTGTAACAGAGAAGAGAATTTGACCTGGAGACATTTACATGCCAGACCTCAGGAATGATTGAAAATCTGCAACTGAGGCTCAAGTATCAGAAAATGCATATTGAATGTCTGTATCCCTGCTCCTGCTACTTAATCCCAGCAATAATCACAGTGACCATTGCAGAATAATGTCCACAGAGTTCAAATGCAATAAAGTCCATGTGTCAGAAAGCAGTGACTAATTTAACTCTTCTCAAGCTGCTTCTTGCAGTTTCCCATAATTAAAGAGACAAGATTTTTTTTTTTTTTTTTTTTTTGTGTGTGTAATATAGTGTATTATATGTACAGGTAGTACACAAATGAGTTTGAAGTAGTCTGTGTAAACCAATTGTATTGGGCTTGTGTGGTAAGGTTTTAGTAGTGGGGGGGCTACAGCGGTGGTTTCTGTGAGAAGCTGATAGAAGATTTTCCTGTGTCCGTTAGAGCTACTGGCCAAGGCTGAACCAACCAATGATGGGGGTAGTGCCTCTGTGATAACTTATTTAAGAACGGGAAAAAAAATCTGGGCAACTATAGCCAACAACATGAGTGAGAATATGTGAGAGAAACAACTCTGCAGACACTGAGGTCAGTGAAGAAGGAGAGGGAGGAGGCGCTTCAGACACCGGAGCAGAGATTCCCCTTCACTCATGGTGAAGACCATGGTGAGACAGGCTGTCCTGCAGCCCATGGAGGTTAATGGTGGAACAGATGTCCACCTGCAGCCCATGGAGGACCCCATGCCAGAGCAGGTGGATGTGCCTGAAGGAGGCCGTGACCCCATGGGAAGCCTGTGTTAGAGCAGGCTCCTGGCAAGACCTGGGACCCCATGGGGGACCTATGCCAGAGTAGTCTCTTCCTGATGGACTGCACCCCATGGAAGGAACCCATGATGGAGCAGTTTGTGAAAAACTGTAGCCTGTGTGAAGGACCCACATTGGAGAAGTTTGTGGAGGACTGTCTCCTGTGGGAGGGACCCCACGCTGAAACAGGGGAAGCATGTGAGGAATCTTCCCCCTGAGGAGGAAGGAGTGGCAGAAGCAATCTGTGATGAACTGACTGTAACCCTGATTTCCTGCCCCCTGTGCTACTGGCAGGGGAGAAGACAGAGAAATTGGGAGGAGAACTGAGATGGGGTGTTGTGGTTTGTGGACGGCGGGAAGAAGGAAGGGGTGGGGGGAAGGCGTTTTTTAAGTTTTGGTTTTATTTCTCATTACCCTACTCTGATATGATAAGTAATACATTAATTTTTCCCCAAGTTTAGTCTGATTTGCCCATGACAGTAATTGCTGAGTGATGTCCCTGTCATTATCTTGACCCATGACCCTTTTGTTATATTCTCTCTCCCCTGTCCATCTGAGGAGGGGGTGTGATAGAACAGCTTTGGTGGACACCTGGCATCCAGCCAGAGTCAACCCACCACACCAAATATTGTGTTTTACGATACCAATACTTCTCAATGTCAAATATCCAGCCTGCATTATACTTGCCTTATCATCATATAGCATACATTACCAGCTAAAAGGCTTTGGTACTGTTTAATCTCCAATAAAATTATTTACCAATGTCTTCCATCCCATTAATCCAAGCAATTCATATTCATTTCAGATTTCTCTATACAAAGCAGCAGTGTCTGCCTTTCTAAAGGGTTTAAGCTTATATGCAATAAAATGATATTCTGTTTCACTCTGAAAAGTTGTGCTACCTAGGGGATTATGGAAGTACTGCAAGTGGCACCAATCATCAAATAAACTCCAAGGGGGAAGAGGAGGATTTGTCTGTTTTTTTCCTGTATGAAATATGAAATAAAAAAAGAATCCTTCAATTCCTTCCCTCCCCCAACTTTGTCTTTTACAAGCTTTAATCCTCTCTTGGGTTTTCTCCAAAGGTTTTACAGGCCACTGTATGAAACATGCTGTCATACTGATCGCTGCAAGATGACACTTTAAAAATATAAATCCAGAGAGACCATGATAACCTTCATTGTCAAATGGAAGGCAAAAGGTGGCAAATGCACTCAGGTGAATTTTTTGAAGCTAAGTAAGAATGTGACAGAAAGACTGAAGAGCTTGTCAGCTATGTCTGGTGGTTGGAAGAAGTAAAAGGAATCTAACACAATTCTCAGAATTTAAAATATTGACAACGATATTGTGTGTAAAGGAAATCTTCAGTGAAGAACTTTATTTAACAAGCAATAAACAAACAAGAATTAATTAAACTGGTATAGGCTATTACTTGCCATCACCACCCTCAAATGGCAGTCTGGCTTAGAGCCAAAAATATCAGGCTCTTCAGAGTTCTTTTTAATATAAGAAGTAACACAAACTATGTTAGCGGGGCATGGAGGGGGGGGTGGGGAAGCCCAGAGAGCAAACCAAACAAATGGATCATCCTCTCAGAGTATATTGCCCTGAAGCAAAATTCACATTGCTGCAAGACGAGAATCAGCCCATGATGTACGAACATCACAGCAGTGTTTACATGAACTGGAAAACTGCTAAAAAATAGGTAATGAAAAATATACACCAGTCTTTATGAAACTAATCAATTTACTCAATTTTCACTGAAGTTTCCTTTGTTTCCCTTCTTCTCTTTCTTGATTTAGACCCTCTAGGTGAGTAATATATAATATTTAGTGAGATCTGTGTTAATGCTAATTGTTTTCAAAACAACTGTGATCTTTAAACTGATTTGATTTCTATTGCCTGCTTTATTAGTTTAATATAAGTTAATTCTCCTTTTGGGTGTTTCTCTTAAACTATACAGTTCTCAGATGAATGAAGTAATGTCTTTTGAAGTTGAAACTCTAGCCCCAAGAGAATGAGGGAACTATTTTTTAAACAGCAGCTTCATAGGTGATTTTTGTCCCAGCTTTAGTCACAATGGTGGATGTGTAAGGGAGTAGTTCTTTCTCAGTATGGCACCTCAGTACTAAACTCCAAGGGAAAAAAAAATGCACAGGCACAAAAGATGGTGTAAAGCAGTTTCCATTCACCTACCAATATGTAGCTAACCTTTCTCAAGGCTGGACGCAGCTGTCCAGGCAGCAGTCAGCTGCTTCCCTGTTGGGTGATTAACAGTGTATTTGGGGAAAGGGGAAGAGCCACCCTACATCACAATCCCAGATAAATCCACCTCAGCTCTTCTTCTACAGTGTCATCCTTTTGTCCAGTTTTCAAAAAACTATGATTTTCTATTTGGTGACCATATTTGGCTACACCATAATGCACTTGTAAAGACAAATTTCAGGGCATGTGTGTTAAAATAACAGGTACATATTTTGCTCACTTTTTTCCTGAGCCAATAATTAACCCTGAAAAGAGCCTGTCAAAGTAATAGATGATCCTACTCAAACTTTCTGAAGTCCCACAGCCTGAATCAAACCAATGAGCCTTGGTAATGACTACAGAAATAAATGAAAAACCCATCAGATAGACAGAAATCTTTTGACCTTCTCTGAAGCATAGCTCCCCATGCAGTCAATGTGTTTATCACATATCAGTCACTTTGTATCATTGGATGGACCTCAGATTTCAAATACACCAAAAACAATAACCTCTGAGGATGGGAATAATTTTTATCAATGCCAACTATTTAGATAAATGCAAGACTTAAAATGTAATGGCTGTTGTAATAAAAAACCCGAAGTCATACCTGAATTTTCAGTATTTTTTTCTAGCTTTAAACTTTAAGCAAGGATGAAATTGCAGAAAACTTCAGACTAAGAAAAAGCAAATCCCACTTGACTCAAGTGTTGCTCATCTATGATCAAAAGTATATTTTGAAAACAAATTCCAGGGGGTTAAAAGTCTGAATAGAACTCATGTTATAAAAATTGTACTTTAACGGGGGTCTGCTTCTCTGTTTTGATTGTCACCATTGTAAATGCACGCAGAAAGTATCGGTTTTGCTCCCTTTTTCTGCTCTCCCAGAAGCTTTTCCAATTTTGTTCAAAGTCTGGAATAGGGATAAAGAGGGGCATTTTAAGACACTCTTAAAAGCAAAAATAGAATTTAAATAACCATTCCCAAAATTGTTTTGTCATATTTTGGAATAGAGCTAAGTTACAGCTACAGTGGAAACAATACCTTTAAAAATAGCCATTCAGGATTTTACAGTGTAACAGCTTTAACTAAAATCTACATGGATCAAGCTTCTGATAATTTCTTCCACCTCCATCAACCAAATTAGTTGTGTCCCACTGTAGGGCAAACACTGGAAATTAAGCTTAATTCTCTGCTTCCCAGTTTCTCTGTTCTTTATGAGGCTCAACCAGAAACAACAGAGGAGATGACATCTCATAATCTGTAAAGCTGCAGAAGTAGATAGCTTTCCTTAGCACTACTGATTTAACATTGCATTTACAAATTCGTGCTTCTGCTCCCTAGCAATACATATCCATCCAATTCAGTTCTGATCATCAAGAATGTTAGACATCAAGCAAGTAATGCACAAAAGCAGGACTTTTTCAGGTTAGAAACTACTTCAACATCAGCCATCAATCTGAAAATAAGTTAAAAATCAAAGATTAGCAGTCTTCCCCTCCCAAAGCAGGAGTTTTCAAGTGCCTTACACAAATGTGAGGACTTAGGACATTTAGATGTACTAGTGAAAAAATATGAAATTCTATCTGCTTTTCCCTAGTCCTTTAAAACAGGACAGAGAGAAAATTACCTGTCCAGTCATCCTCTGTTAGTGTCTATTCTTCCAAAAGGATTTTTTTGTTCTACAAAACTTCACTATTTCTTTTATTTTCTTAAGATAATGGAGAAAACCTGCGAGAACAGTGTTCCTAATACAAACCAACCATAAGAAGAATGCCTGCAAGCGGCACAGTGCCTTGCTGCAGCATGCCTGCAGAGAGGAGAGGATCCAACTTCCAGGGGAGAGCTGTAAAATGTAATGAGATTTCCCCTTTGGTGAGGGATGCAGTGATCCTATGGAGTCCTAATGATTCTTTCTGCTATGAGGAAGATTCTTTCCCTGCAGCCTGAGATACGGTAGAGTTGCTGAGAAGAAGAGGTAAGGGCTGGAATAATGAAGAGCATGATGAGAAACCATGAAGAGCAACAGTATACCTGATGTTTTAAATAGATTTTTGGTTGACTAGGCTTTTGCTCTCCCTAAACTCAACAAAGTATAGATATCTTTTAAAACCTGAAAAGTGTTTCCTGTAATTAGAACAATATAACCGTATAAACCATACTGTCAGATAACCACATTATCCTTTTATTTGGATAGCCGTTATTTGTCTCATCTGACAATAAGCTATTGTTTTTCTGTATTTTGTTAAGTAAGCTATATGCTGGGTTCTCATCTATGCATAAAATGAGTGAAGGTAAAGCAGAAAAGCACCCAATATACTGTACTAATACACCGAAGCAAAAAGGAAAATTTGAAAGCCCTATTACACAACATGGAAATGATCCTACATGTCTATTCATGGATGATGTGTGTCAAATGGTATAATAGTTGATAACGTTGCTTTCAAATCTCCCAACTCAGCTAAGAAATGATCTGAGAACACAATGACTGACAAACTTGCAGCAACAAACTTTTCACAGTCTGAATACACAATAGGCAGTTTAAGTGATAAGAGGATTTAAACAACCAATCCCTATTGTTTCAAAAAGAAACCTTTAAGCACCTTATTAAATTTAATTTTATAGCTCTAACAGATGTTGTATTTCCACAGATTATCTCATCACCAAGGTACTAGCACAACTAAAATGTTATTAAAAACAAGTATTTTTTTAAATCCCCAAACAGTGTGGTTTCCAAAACTGAACCAGACCTCTGTTATACATATAACTTTCTTGTAAATTTGCAGCACCATGGGGATCACAGTACTGGCCTTGAGACTAAGCCTGTTCACTACTTTTCACTATTTTTACTTTGTGGTTGCTCATTCTGCCTGTTCACTTCTGAAACATCCTGATATTTTGATCATTTTCAAAGTATCTTCAGATTTTGACAAGGAAGTCAGGGAAGAAATAGTGTATTCTTTATCTTATTAAAATCCACCCAGATTTTTACAACAATCAGAACTGTCATTTAAAGTCCTTGTTTAGTGTGATTAGATAGAAATGATGCTAAAATTACTCTTGGCTCAATAAAAACTGAGCATGCTTTTGAGAACTCACTTCTGTATAGCATGTAACTGAGTTTCTAGAAAAGACACAGACAAGCTAACTTCATATTTAGCAACTGTCATCTGTTTCCTAACCCATTATGGACTAGGGAAAATGCAGTAAACAGGAAGACTGGGTATTCAATATTGTCTTAATATTAATAATTTGCCATTTGTGACATTTTTGTTCATCAGAGATCTATACCTTAGCAAAAACCCCCTATAACCTATGATTAGAACCCAGATGTCTGACACGATGGCCACAGGTTGCCTTCTAAGAAAGCATCTCTGAAATTTAATGCAATTGGTAACCTGACTTGTGGTACATATGCATCGCCTATTTCCATGCATTATGACTAGCAGCTGGTACACCATGGATAGCAGCTTATAGCAAACTTTAATAATTAGTTCTCTAAAAGAAGTACTAGAAATCTGGAGAACTTCTATGCAATGAAGATCAGTGGCCCAAGCTTTACATTTTGTTGATGAAGATATTATAGTGGATATAATGGACAAGACAATTGTGTAACTGAAGATTTCATGACTGGCAAACAAACTCATAAAGGGAAAAATTATTGTTGATGGAACAATCTTTAATATGCCTTTTCCTTAATTTCGGTAGGTTTGCAACCTGTTAACTTCTACTGTTTTGGTTTGATAAACCAAGCTACTAATTTGGTTTGATAGCATGCATTTACATATATTCATATTCCTTCTATATATTCATAAATACA
Organism: Strix uralensis; assembly: GCF_047716275.1. Lineage (NCBI taxonomy): Eukaryota > Metazoa > Chordata > Aves > Strigiformes > Strigidae > Strix > Strix uralensis. The sequence continues at coordinate 112,597,734 of NC_133975.1, read as the reverse complement.
TTAATAAACATCAACTCTCCCATCACCTTTCCAACTGGTACTGGTGACTATCTTCCCATTAAGAAGTCAAGGGATATAGTCAGCTCTTATGGTGGATAACATAAGAGGATACAAATAACTTTTGCTATGCAGATGACATAAGAGTTATTTGAGAGTCCTGTATTTACAAAATTATTTCATAAATACTTGGAGATGATTTCTGAAACTAAATAGTTGCTATTACAAGCACTGTTATTTTGATAGACACATTTCAAGACACTGGAGAATTTACAGGTTGACTTCTATCAATTTAGGTTCTATAGGAGAAATACATTTGAAAATCGCTAGATGATATATAAAACTGTCTATTTCTATTGTCATTCTGGTTAACTCATACAGAATGTGTTAGTGTTTACAGACCAAACAGTCCATTTTCAGCATTTTTTATCTTCCATATATTTGACCATGAATTGATACTGGTTGGGAGATCAGTTGTGAAAGAATTAGCCTAGTTGAGTTTGTGGGGTCAGAAATAGAATGGAATAAAGAACAATCAAAGTTTGTGTGAGAAAACAGATGTTCCTAAGGATTTTCATTCCTCTTTTTATAGAGAAAATCTTGAACTTCTTTGCCAAAAAAAAAAAAAAAGGAAGAAAGCTATTGGGTTACCAGAGCTTGTTATTAGGAAATTGGAAATAGAGATTAAGAAAAAAATGACAGTCTGATGACATATAATTTGGCTTCTCAGCCATAAGGAGAATGAGAAATGCCTGGAAGGATTTACTGAACACATTCCACAGAAAACCAATGGAATAAAAAATCTTTAGTGAAGTTATGGAAAGCCAATTTGGGGTAAGAGACAAGCTGATGTGTAGATGAAAATTGAGGATTTTTAAAGGACTAATTATCTTTATTGTAAGAAAAACAGATATAAAAGACCTTCCAGTTGTTTCAGAATTTATTACTGAAAATGTCTGATTAAGTTCAGGACATAAAAGGAAAAACAGAATTTTAAGAAAAAAAAAGCAAATATATTCTTTAATTATGGAATTTTACATTAGAAAACAATTGTGTTGTTTATTATGGAAATTAAATTATTCTCTTTAAGTGACATTTTCTGGCTTCATCTTTATCCACTTTCCAGAACTGATAAGTCAACACTCTGAACATTGCAATATTTATCATTACAGAACACAAAAGAGTTGTCCTTTTAAAAAAAAGTTCTATTTTTCCTTTCTTGCACATAAGAAATTAAAGTACAGGGGGATAAGGATCAGATCCTCAAAAATATTCAGAAAATTTATAGTAATTTCAATTACAATTCCTACTAACCCTTCTTCAAGTGCAGAGAATTTTGCAGGTAGTGTGGAATTGAATTATTATTTTTTGTGACCATGTAGACAACTGGATGGTCCCCACTTACACACAGGACATATTTGCATCTAGATTTTCCTGTATAAATAAGATTACGAAAACAACCTTAAAGATCGTCTAGTTCCAAGTCCCCTGTTATGGACAGGGATGCGTTCCACTAGATCAGGGTGTTCAAAACCTCATCCAACCTGGCCTTGAACACTTTCAGAGAGGGGGCATCCACCACTTCTCTGGGCAGCCTGTTCCAGTGTGTTGCATTTAAGGTGATGAATTAATCTGGTAAGAGATTAATCCCCTTGCATTCTAGCTGGTCCTCAGAGATTAGAGAGGCTAGGGTTGGCTGGGAACTTATCTCTTAATAGGTATGCCAATTATGGCCGTGACTATAGATCTGACCCAGATGAACGAACAGACCCTATGCCGTAGGTCCAGTTGTGTTCAAAAGAAGCTGTCAGATTCACAAATAGTACAGGGCCGTAACTATAGGTCTGACCCAGCCCAAACAGCCCATATGCTGTAGGTCTGGTTGCATTCAAGACAAGCAGTCAGATTCACAAATAGTATGGTTTATTTTTATGCAACATGTACAGATTCTTTGAGATTGTCTGCGATAAATGCACAAACTGCAGGTTGGCTATATAGCACTACACAAAAACCCCCGATTGCAATCACACACACTTAGTTCCTGGGTAATCACTTGGTGTAGCTGAGGGCTCAAATCTTACCAAAAGGCATCCCTTTGGGGGGGGGGGGGGGGGGGGGGGGGGCGGGGCAAGGAGCACAAACCTGTCAATCTGTCCCTCCAATTTGGTGTCAGATTATTGTCCCTCTGAGTTAGACACAAACTCGGGGTAGTATTTATCTTAGTATGTATGTGTGAGTGGGTGGGACTGTAGTCAAGCCATTATCTTTTGAGTAACAATACAGTACATTCCTTGGTGCGAGGGGTACAGCTGGTTTTTGTGGGAAAAAGAGGGAGGATGAGAAACAAGGCCAGCTGGCTACTACAAAAATCCTTGAGATGAACGAAAGAATGGGACCGCACAGCCTACACCTCACTTCGTATTCCTCCTTGGCACCACAACACACACAAATCACTGGACCTTCATCCCGTCCTGTGCTTGCTCTGGGCACCCTGTGTCAAGGAAATATGTGCTTTACAGATTTCTCACTCTTTTTCTTTTCTCACGCTTCCAACACTTAACACAGTGTCTCACCACCCTCAGAGTAAAGAATTTCTTCCTTATATCGAATCTCAATTTACCCTCTTTTGGTTTAAAACCCCTAGTCCTATCACTACATTCCCTGATAAAGAGTCCCTCCCCATCTTTCCTGTAGGCCCCCTTTAAGTACTGGAAGGCCATGAGGTCTCCCTGGAGCGTTCTCTTCTCTAGGCTGAACAATCCCAACTCCCTCAGCCTGTCCTCATAAGGGAGGTTCTCCAGCCTCCTGATCATCTTTGTGGTCCTTCTCTGGACCCGCTCGAGCAGGTCCATGTCCTTTTTATGCTGGGGGCCCCAGAGCTGGACACACTACTGCAGGTGGGGTCTCATGAGAGCGGAGTAGAGGGGGAGAATCACCTCCCTTATTCTGCTGCCAATGCTTCTCTTGATGCAGCCCAGGATATGATTTTCTTCCTGGGCTGGGAATGCACATTACTGGCTCATAGTTTTTCATCCAGTACTACTCCCAAGTCCTTCTCCTTAGGGCTGCTCTCAATCCACTCATTACCCAGCCTGTATTTGTGCTTGGGATTGCCTCGACCCATGTGCAGGACCTTGCACTTGGCCTTGTTGAATTTTATGTGGTTTACACAGGCCCACCTCTCCAGCCTGTCCAGGTCCCTCTGGATGGCACATCCCTTCCCTCCAGTGTGTCGACTGCACCACACAGCTGGGTGTCATTGGCAAACTTGCTGAGGGTGCACTCAATCTCACTGTCCATGTCACCAACAAAGATGCTAAACAATGCTGGTCCCAACACTGACCCCTGAGGAATACCACTCCTTACTGCTCTCCACTTGGACATTGAGCCATTGACCGTAAACCTTGCTGTGCAGCCATCCAGCCAATCCCTTATCCGCCGAGTGGTCCAACCATCAAATTGATGTGTCTCCAATTTAGAGTTAAGTATGTCGTGTGGGAGAGTGTCACATGTTCTGCATTACACATCAGAAGTGTATCGATGAGTCTAAACTAGCGCACTGAATCTGTAAAAGTTATGTTTCTTCACAGAAGTGAGCTATAATCTCAAGTTTGTTCTCAGTCCCAAGGTTTACTGAGTATATTTTTATATATTTCTACATACCAGTTCCAAGTGACTCATTCATGCAGAAATGTCTATAGGCAAGACTATGAGATAACTGCTGAATGGAAGTGTTCTCTAAGATTTCCTTTGCTTTACTGTTGTGGAACGTTTTGCATGTAATAACGAACTTTTTCACAATCCCTTCCAGTCACCATGGGATCAGCAGGAGGCCTTTGCCGCCATGTTGCTTTCTAGGGTGCAGTACCTCTTGCTCCTCTCTCCCGCTCATTTAGTAGCCTATATTCTTAGGAGGAATTAACTTACTTTTTTAAAGATACAAATGTTAACAACATTTGTATCTTATACACTATGACATGTTTAGTTGAACTCTTTTAAAATCTGATGATCCTGCCATTTAAAAATTTCTGGTAAAAGCATTCCTGTTCCAAACCCTTTGTAAAACAATGCTTTATTGCTGATTTGCTACCCATTCTTGTTCACTGTGTGACTATTGTATGCCTTAGAGACCATACTTTATTGGATAGCAAAGTTACAAAACACAAACTAGTCTCTTATGGGAACCTCTGTATACAATAATAGTGGATTTTTTTTCCTCTCCCACTAAGATATTATAGTCTCCAATAATACCAAGACCAGAGATATAATAAGAAAAGAAGAACAATGCAACTAGAGTCAGTAAGGTTTAAAGTTTTTTAGGAAGGTAGCTAGACTAGTAAGCAGAAAAGGTAGTATGAGTTAGGGAACCATAAAACTATTAGCCTGGGGGCAAGGAATTGAAACTGAGAATGTGTTAAATAGAACCACAATATTGCTCTATCCATGGTTCAGAAAATGGACCTGAAAGATTTAGTAGATAAATCTTTGAGCTGCATCTGTGGTTGGAGAAATCAGGACTGAAATTAATTCAGAATTGTTGGCTTGTGATTTTACCCAAACTACATCGTTCAGTAATGCATATACAGGCAATTAGTGAAGGAAGTGTTTAAAGCAGGTTTCAGCTTTCTCAGCTTTGCTGCTGAAATGCTGTATAAATTTTAAACGTCACTAACTCCATCATCCATCTCAGTTTATCTATGTAACAGCAAGTTCTTTTTTCTTTTCCTACTGAAGAAGAGTGAGGTAAAGAGGGAATGCTATACACCCAAAAGGTGATGCAGCTAGTGAGTACAGTGATCTTTCCTGTCCAATAGTTACTCATATTAAAAAGAATGCAGCTTGTAGAAATGTTGCTGGGTGAACCTTTGAAAAACATACAGGTGATGTACTGCTGACTTCTTGTTTGTCTTCTGTAGTGTCTCTGCTTTACAGCAGCAATATTAATATCTCCTTCAGTTTCACAAGACCCTGAAAATAATTAATTTTTCTCATATATGTCACTAGTGAAAATATTTACAATTATAGACTGTTTGTTCAAGATGTCCTGTTACACTAACCGGATTTTATTGTTTGCTTGCAAGAACAAACAGTACAGAGGACTGAATGCTCAGTGTATGAACAGTCTTTTGGAGTTTAGTATAGATATAATCAAAAGATCAAAGCTGCTGCTTTGCTAAAAGTGAATGTCTGTGACAGTGGCTCATTTGTTTCATGATAAAGTCATTCTGAACAGTAAGGGTCTGGAAAAATCCTGTTCTCTGACAAATTTAAATTAGGTTAATTACATTCTGCTTCCCTATATTCCCCCTGCAGTTTCAGATGGAGACATCTTTCTTAATTCCTTTCCTAGCATGTTGCATAGAGTTATGTTTTGGTAAATAGCTGCTACATTCCACCCAACATGTGGCTGATCTAATCCCTTCTTCTTCAGTAGCTGCACAGTGTGAATTTTTCCTTATTACACTGGGAAACCTTCTGTCTTAGGCAAGAAGAAGGAACAAATTCCCTTGGTGCTTTACATTTCCAAAGTCATGTAAAAGGGTTTAAGTGAAAGTGAGAATCTGGTCCTGAACCCTTTTTCCTGGAATAACTGAGCTGAAGAGTGTAACTCTATGTGTGTTTGTGTGTGTGTGCATGCATACGTACGTGTGTGTGGTGTCAGTGAAGGAACAACACAAGGTCAGTCAAAAATTTTGACACGCATTTTCTTCAATTTTATCTTTCTGTAACATGCTTTTTCTCTGTCTTTGCTCACAAAGGGAAATTAATCTTGACTGTGGTTACAGAAAGTGCAATCACATTTCTCTCCTTAGTTCTTCAGCTCTCAGTCACATAACTTGACTTAAGCCTACCATCCCTCTATCTCTACTTTTTTTCCTCATATCAGTGAAGATAACTTGATTTTAACATAGAGTACATATATTTACCAACCACTAAAAATAACTGCAAAGCCCTATTTCAACTATTCTGTGTTAACCATGCTGTGTGTGTTGTGGCAATCCCCACTCTATGCACAGCTGCTTCCTTCTCTACCAGCACATTTTGTGGGTGCTTTGACATCGTTAGGATTGAGGCTAAAGATATATTGAAATAACATGGGATTGTACATCATTATTGACACCAAAAGTTGATGTGCTTTGTAACAGGTTTGATTCAGGGGCTTAATCAGCAGTTCCTGATCTTGATCCTGAATGCTAAGTGAAAAACATCCTTTTTTCTCAAACATAATTTTTAGACTGTTATATTTGGTGGACTTAGAAGTCTTCAAGGCATTAAAACTCCCTGAAAAATCCAATCTAATCCTTCAATCCACTCTATCCTGAGGTGATATAGTGTTTTATGTCTACTCTATTCCTTTAATATGTAATTAACCATTTTATTAATAAAAAATATACATCAAATAAACTTTGACATTTCTTTTTAAAATTCGAAAATATGGATAGAAAACATAGGCTGAGGTATTTCATAATACATGGTAGATAAGATAAATAAGAAAGCTCTCTTTGTCACTAGGCTGAAATTTTCAAATTATTTTAGTAACTAATCAAAAAATCAGAAAATCAGGCAATATAAAGGCAATGTTCAGATTCTGATATAAGGAGTGTATCCCAACTTGTACCTGGCCACAGACAGTAATATCATTTGACAACTTCTGTAATGTAACCATCATTGCATCTTATCTAGCTTCCAAAAAGAATACTGAAAATGTTTGATTTGGATTTAGGAGGCTGGAATACAGCTGGCTCACATTCCACATCAGACAGTTTGCTTTTCTTTTAAAATACCCATATTTAAAACACCCATATATACAAAGATTAATGTCTCAATACATTTTTCTTTCTTTTTATGCTTAAAAAATACATAGATAATCAAACATCTGTACGGTATCTGTGTTTCCTTTGCATTACAGATCATGACCACTTCTAACAATTTCCCTTGTACCAAACCCTGCTGATTATTAATACAATTAAACTTGGTGAAAAGTCACATTAGGATTATTGCATTTCAAATGACAGAGAGTGAGAAAAGGGTCAGGCACATCCACAACAAATGTGAAATTTACAGTAAATGAGAACATTTCTGTGCAGGTAAATCTGTATATTCCAGACATTAAATAAGCAAACTTTACAAGTAACTCCTTGATCTGAATCCTATCAGGAACTAGAATATGCATTTTAGCTATTAAAGAAAAAAATAACAATTATGTTATTTGAGGCATTTTTATGAATGATGTCAATGGATTAATTGTAAGCAGTCAGTCATATTTTGTTTGAAACCTGAAATTTATCCATTAGCTCAATAATTGAGAATGGGTCAGAGATCTTATAGAGCAACAGAGACAATTAGCTGTCTTAGTATGAGTTCTGGATGGGAATTAAACCTATAATACACTGGCTGATTCTTATCCTGTTAATGCACAAACTGTTCTACTTTTTCTTGTCTTCTTAATCTTGTTGTACGAAATAACCTGCCTTTCCAGCAGTATTTGCCTTATTAGTTAGGAAACTTGTGAAGAGTATAAGAAAATTATGGGTGGAAAGAGAAAATTAGTTTTTTTAAGAAAGTGGTAAAAAGAGGATTAAAATTTCTCATTCCATTTCTCTTTTTCTTCTTCGAAACGAAATTATTAACATCAATCATTCTTAGCAGTAGAGGCAGAAAAATATTTTGAACCTTTTCATATGATTATCACTCTCTTGTCTTACAGCAACGAGAGTGAAAAAGACTGAATCCTGTCTAGAATGTCTTAGTTCTAAACTACTCCTCTATGAAAAATAATGAAAGAACAAACAATTAGCAAGATGTCATAAATTTCCTTAATCTTTCTACTGTGGCAGTTCACTAATGCAGACTCTTCTTTCCAAACCCTGAGTGTTCACACCCTGTTCTTATACTGCTTCAAGCTTAAAAAAGACAAGAAAAATAACAAAATCTGTACCTTGGAGCTTGGGAAAGACCATTTTCTCCAGGAAAATGTAAGAGTTGAATTAGAAAGTTGCCCACTCTTTGCATTAGCATAATGGACAGTTATGGTAACAAGAAATGCTAAACAATAAAAAAAAAGTAATATTTAGAATAAAGTTACTGGACAGTTCTGATTTTTACATTTTTGTACCATTAGTTTAAAAATATATTTCATACTTATTTGTTGAGAAAATAATTATATCCTTTATGCTTCTATGTTCTTTATCATATACTTGAAAAATATTCTATTACCAGAGACAAAATTGAATGGCTTAGAAAATGTTTAACTTATTTAGTAGTAAAAATGTATAATTAAAAATTCATAATTTTAAACAGTTAAAGATACTGGGAAAAAAAAAAAAAAAAGAGCTATCCTACAGGACAGTTGACAGTAGAATTTACTTTTCAGGCAAAGCTCATTACATATAGCATCTTTTGGGTGCTATTTTGTTGAAACAGAAAGATATTTTTGCACAATAGAAGAAAGCAGAAATATAGGATTCGCTTAATTTCATACGGAAATGATGAAATGTTTCTTGCAAAATTCTGCAGATATTGTTGGTTCATTATTTTTGTTTTTAACAGAACGAGTGTCGTAAGAACAGTCTGCCCTCCATATATCTTTATTAGCTCTCTGCTATATTTAATAACTACTTTTAAAAAGGAAAAAAATAATAAGGGAAGAATTATCTAGTGCTTTCACCTCAAATCTTGATTGGTACAACAGCACACAGGCCCTGTCTGGCACCCACATATGCTCAATAGCAAATATGTTTTAAAATAGTAGCAGTAGATAAACAAGTCAGTAGATACAGGGGTAAATTTCACATCTATACAGCTGAAGGTCAGAAAGCTGAGAGGTGAATATCAACTGAGAAGACTAAGAAAAAGAGTACATTGAGAAGAATAGGGGGAAAAAAGCCTTTATCTCTCCCCGCCTTTTTTTAACACATTATATTTATCATGCTGTATTTTTATATTGATTTTTACTTTTCTGCTATAAAAGACAAATTTTCTGTCAATTATCCGTGTTCAAACCAACTCACTCATCAGCAGTGTAAGTACAACAAAGAAGTTAACTGACGTCCAGAAAAAAATCCCTCTGAGGATCTTAAACCAACGTCCTTTGGGGCTGATCGACATGCATATCTTTATGATCTCAAGAGAAAATGTAAAATGGGTTCTGAGGAAAATGTAGGGTGGGTACTATGTGTTACTGAGGGCTAACTGGCTCGGATTACAGCACACTGCTAAATGGAACCCTAGCACAACTGATAATCTTTAAAGCATTGCTCCAAGGAAACTGAGAGACAACATGGATGCCACCTGAAAGACCAGAGAAATACTGTACCCTAAGATCTTTCTACAGAATTTTTTCAGTGAAATGAATAAGCATCAATTTAAGAGCAAATAAGCAGCACTGAAACAACAGCCCCAGTATTTACAAATTTTGTTTTTAATTAAAAAAGAGTTTTTCTACCTTGAGAGCAAAGAAAAGATGGTTTTTTCTTTATTCCATGACTGGCTGAGAGTAAGGCCACATTAATGGTCAAAGAAAATACTTCTCTACTTCTCCTTCTTTAAAATTTCTTTTCAGACTTCATCATAATTGCCATCAGCTTCATAAAGGAAATCATTTTGTAATATTGATTACCAGTGGCTGAATTTTCCAATTATTTCTATAATGAGTTTAGTGGCAATGACCCAGAAAATGGACAAAGACCTCACTTCAGATTAATGTTAATTTGATGTAAATTGTTATTTTTTCCCTTCTCACAAGCAAATGATGATGATAGATCCCCACTGTTAATTAATCAAAACTTCTCAAAATAGAGTTCACCAGGTGGAAATAATTAGCAGTTAATTGTCTCCTGTTTCTTACTCTTCAGAGATGTAAACAACAGTCTGGATTCTTTTGACAGTATTTACTAAAAAGCCCTCTAATAAATAAATTAGAGGCACAAATGTTGTAGTTATGGTATGAGTATTTGTGGTTGTGCATTTGTTTTATGAGACAATTCAATGGACAAAGAATCAGCAATTTTCCCTTTAGAAAAACAGCATTTCAGCTGGTACAAATATTTGCCTTTTGTTTCATCTGAAAGATTTTTTTTTGCTTCTTGTTTCTTGACTGAATTATTGAGTAGCAGAAAAAGATGAACAGAGAGTATTTTAATGTGAAAACACACATGAGCAGGAGGTTTTTGTCTCATTTGCACTTTGATGGCTACAGAAGTTTTGTGTTTTAGAAAAAAAGCATTCTTTACTCAGGCAGAGTAGGAATTTAAGTAACAGCTGTATTGATACCTTGATGATAATGGTGATAATTATTTTTTGGAGTTAGTGGTCAAATGTTTTATAGGTGCCCAAATCCTGTTATGAATTTACATTCGCAAATTAGTCATTTTACACAATTCAGAGGAAATTTTAGAATCCAGAATGCTGTTATATTTACAGTAAAATAGATTAACAATCAGACTAATAAATGAGGTTGTTATGAGCTCCTTTTTTTCAAAAGAAATAAGAGAGCAATTAATCCAAAAATTACAGTCACATTAAGATAATCAACAATCATCACTCTGCAGCTTATTCTTACAAGAGTGTCACTCTTTAAAGCCACTGAAATTAGACCATTTCCCATTACAGCTTGACTTGATCATCAGATGAAATATGGCTCATGGCTTCTGCTCAGGCTAGATCCAAGATTTAAATTTAAATCTGTGTTACCTAGAGCAGCAAGTTTTGTCCAGGGTCTTCTTTCTTAATCTCAGGACTGATGGCCACAAGGAAGAAGCAATTTCTTGCCATATATACCATGATACCATTTCACAGAGAGTATGTAACTTTTTCCAGTTTGGATGACAATGATTTGTAAAATATGAGTGAGAAATGGTAGTTTTGTCAGCAAATATTGCATCTGTCTGCTTCATTTTTTACTATTGCCAATATGATAACTACACTCAAATAATTGTGATCAACCAGCATTTTAGTATTTTTTAAACCCTAACAACTTCTATGAATTTCATAATAAAAAATAAAAAAATCAGTATTTACATGCATGTATGTGCAACTTAGAGGAGAAACTTTCAGTGTTGTAAACTCTCTTATCTACTCAAACTCTTTCAGTGCTTAAACTTTCTACTTGTCATGTAGAGCAAGTAAAGAACATCATCAGAAGAATATGCTGAAACTTTAAAACGTCTTAATTTTTGTTTTAAAACTATGACGTTTAGTTCCAGACAACTTTTTGTTTTCTGCAAGACCTGACTTTGCAGTCAAATATCTATCTGGCGCTGGTGTCATTTACTCTCAGTTGTCTACACTGTGGAGTCATTAGCCAAGGTTCATTGATTATTTTCTTTTTTTCCAGTGTGAAGATTTAATATTTGATTCTATTTCTACCTATAAAGAAAATGCTGGATGTCTTGAAGAAAACCCGAAACCCACACTTGTGCTTGCTTTAATCAAACATTACAGTAAAAACAAAAGGATAAACTTCAGCTACCACTTAAAGGACTTAACTGTCAGGTAGTGATAAGTTAGTGTCAGGGCAATGTCAGGACTCTGTAAAAGAGAGATTTACACTGTTTGGCCCCTCTGGATGAAGGTGGTCAACTTTCAACTGCAAGATTAATCTAACAAATTAGAAACACAATGGGCTACCCTAGACGTGTTCTTTTTGTATAATATTTCTTGATTAGTGTTCAGATGGGAGTTTTTTCACTGTTTTGTCTCTTGGAACAAAATTCCACTGAACTTTATCTCTCATCAGTTATTTTGAAAAATCCTTTAAAAAAAATATTTTCTTTAATAAAGAATATATTTCTCTATTAAAAAGTGCATAATTCTTCCATCTAACTGGGTAAGGTTCTTGAAATAGATCAGTCTGAATTCCCTAAAATTAATTTTTAATTTTTCTTCTCTACTGTGATATTTTGCGGGTTATTTTTAGCTTTAAGTATTCCAAAAAGGCCATTTAGCATCATTTTCATTAGAATGTCTCTTTCTGATTTTAAAATATCCTGACTGTGATCACATATTAGTACTACCTGTAGCTACAGGACAGTTTTCTTAATGCTGTGTGTTAAACAGCAGGGCGTGACAGACAATTACTACATTTTCATTTGTGTATATGCGTATATACACACCTACAAACACACATATATGAACGTGCACACGCACACACACATATACACGCACATGAAAACTGCTAGATTAGTATAAAGGCTGTAATTTCATCTGTAGATTCATTCTCAGAATTTATGGCATCACCCGTCTCTACTGAAATTAGACTTTGAAGCTCACATGGTGGTACATTTTAAGCAGCACTGCTGACGTCTAAGTGATACAGGTATATATAATTCCCTGTCATGGCATTCCATAACAGATTTTAATAAGAAGATTACTCCAGTTTTACTATTTTTTCCTTGATTTTTCTTTCTCTTGTTTTATGCTTTCATCAATCTCAGCCAGAGAGTAGAAACAAAAACCCAGGTGGATTTGCAAGCTTTGCTTTTTGGATTAAACAGAAACATGTAATATTCAGATAGATAGCTTTTTCAGTCTTGGAATTAGAGACCTTGAAATTGGAACTGATTTTATACTTTCCTATAATAATATTTTTATGAGTGAAATTGGAAGAGCAACACTCAATGGGAAAAGAGGGAAAAATGGACCTGGCTGCTGCTACGGGGGTATTTATGGGGAGTTTGATGTTTTGCTTGGAGAATAAAGGAGACCTTTTACTGCGGATACTTACATAAGGGTCTTTTTGTTCTGCAAAGCACATTCTTCTGACCCTCCTTCTTGTCTGAGTTCCCCCCTTCCTTTCTACTAAACAGGAAAACAGAGGCTTAATTTTTTTAGGAATACAGTTGACTAGTTTTAAATGTTGGCATTGTCTTTGGTTAAACAAATGGAAACCTTTTATTTTTATATGCATACTAATAATATAAAACATTTTATATGGAGATTTCTGCAACTTGCAGAGGTGATAGGTAACATATTCCATACTTAACAAGTAAAGAACTGGAAAAAAGGACCAAGGTTAGCCTATAGGCTGGTAACACAGTTTGTGCCTAAATACTTCTTCCTAGCTCGTGTCCTATGTACCAGTTAATGTGCAACTCATTTCTCTTTGGACCCCCTCCTACAACAGCTAAAAGGGAAGATCACAGATTACTCCAGAGTATTAGCCAGGGGCAAGGAAGAATTTGCATGAGCTATTGATTGCACACTATTTTGTTCCATATAAAAATTATATTTTATTATAAATAAATAATGCCAAAACAAGCACAAAATTGGCAGAATTGATGACATTTCATTTGAACATGAAGGGCTCAAAATTATCTACCCACTTCTGTCTTGTATTTGCATTTCAAATGACCAAGATTTCACATTTATGTCCTTTTTGGACATTTGAAAAGAAATGTTGAAACTATCTGAAGTAAAAAAATTAAAACAACAAAATGCCCACTGGCCTAGATAACAGACAGAAGACTCCCATTTTAAAAGTTTGAAACTTTTTACAGACATGTTGAGACCCTGCTAGGCAAACAAATATCAGCACATGCATACAAGGATTCTGAGATCACACTGCAGTGGCAGTGTGCTTCTATCACAAGCTTCTATCACAAGCTAGAAGGCCAAAAGGAAAAGGATGTCAGTAGCCTCATGGGAATCATTTGTCCTATGCATTGGCATGACAAGGGTTTACAAATGCACAAGAAGACAGGAGCATCCCCAGAATACTTGCACATCAATAAAGGAAGGAGGAACTTACATGGTGCTCTTAAGCAGTCAGGTTGATTGGCCCTCAATCATTTTTTGCTAGAAGTCCATTCATGTTTACATCAACGCCACTGCGAGAAATGTTTAGGTTAAGCCAGTTTTTCCCTCCCCTGGAATTCTTGTTCCACGTGTTCTTTTTTTTCTTCTTAGGAGTCAAATATTCCACTTCTTTATATAATGTTAATTTACCCTAGTTGAAATTTGTACCCTTTTGTAGCAATTTGCAGACTAATTCATCTCTTATCTCTGACATGTTAATATTCTATATACATTGTTCATAAAAAAAAGTGTTCACAAAATCACAGAATCGTCTAGGTTGGAAAAGACCTTGAAGATCATCCAGTCCAACCATTAGCCTAACATTGACGGTTCTCAACTACACCATATCCCTAAGCGCTATGTCAACTCGACTCTTAAACACCTCCAGGGATGGGGACTCCACCACCTCCCTGGGCAGCCCATTCCAACGCCTAACAACCCTTTCTGTAAAGAAATGCTTCCTAATATCCAGTCTAAATCTTCCCTGGCACAACTTGAGGCCGTTACCTCTTGTCCTATCACTCATTACTTGGTTGAAGAGACTCATCCCCAGCTCTCTGCAACCTCCTTTCAGGTAGTTGTAGAGGGTGATGAGGTCTCCCCTCAGCCTTCTCTTTTCCAGACTAAACAAAAAGTCAGTTATTCTGAGGCATGAGGTGCTGAAAATAAGGGATTACTTCCGAATGCCTTGTGCAATAAAACTATTTTAAAGGTCCAGCTCATATTTACATTGACTTCTGAAAAAAAAATTCTGGAAAAGTACCAAAGGTTGTCTTTTAAAAAGCTGCATTTGGGGTCTCATCAAAAGAGTTCTTTGAAATTAAGAGAAGACTTTATGTTCCTACTGATAGGTTTTGAGGCAAATTATGTACAAAAAATAAAAATTCATAAATGAGTGTATTCACATTAGAAACCTGAACTCATACAGACTCTGTGACTGTAATATCCAATAAAAATAACCAATCTACCTCAGTAATTGAGCATCAGCTACTTTATATTTACTTAAATAGTAAGTAATTTGGACTAAGACCCTCTGCAGTACATACATACAAATGAATGGATGAACGAACAAATGAATAAATTCTTGCCACATTTGGCAGGGCAAAGAGGGTTCACTAAACTTAAGCTGAGAATCTTTCTGATTGTGCAAATGTAATGAAATTATAAGCTTTTGCCAAACTGTAAATAAATTCAGCAGATGCCTTGGCTGTTTTAAGTGCACTGGATGCACACCAAAACAAGAAGGAAAGAAGGAAGTATTTTCCCTGTGAAGAACAGGACTGGCAGCTGTGTGTCTGTATGCTCATTCTTGGCTTTAGCTTGTCTCCCTCGATCACCATGAGCCTCCAGTAGATGACAAGAGGCCATGAGGTGAATTGCAGGTTCATAGGTATAACTCATCAAAAGCAAATGAGGTATATTTTGTGCAAGTTCTATAACTAAACCAAGAGGTGTGTTTTTTAAACTTTTTCTAGACTTCTCTAAACATCAGGAGGAAAGAGTGCACATACTGTGACTCTAATAGCTGAAAGATGTTGGGGTAGGAGGACAGGAAATCAATGACACTTCATCATCAATGTGGTGTCAAAGCTGGGATAAGAAAACCTTATGTGGTGAGTAAAACAGAATTTGTTTTTATCAGATGAAGTAAGAATAACAAGAAGACATCTGGTTCTACAACGTGCAGCTTTCTCATAGCACTGAGTGAATCCTTCATAGTGCTAGCTAGACCTGTGCACATATCACAGAATCACAGAATCATTCAGGTTGGAAAAGACCCTTGGAATCATTGAGTCCAACCATCAGCCCTACTCTACAAAGTTCTCCCCTACACCATATCCCCCAACATCACATCCAAACGACCCTTAAACACATCCAGGGATGGTGACTCCACCACCTCCCTGAGCAGCCTATTCCACTGTCTGACCACTATTTCTGTGAAAATTTTTTCCTAATATCCAGTCTAAACCTCCCCTGCTGCAGTTTAAAGCCATTCCCTCTTGTTCTGTCACTAATCACCTGTGAGAAGAGACCAGCACCAACCTCTCTACAATGTCCTTTCAGGTAGTTGTAGATAGAGATGAGGTCTCCCTTTAACCTTCTCTTCCTCAAACTAAACAGTCCCAGCTCCTTCAATCGCTCCTCACAGGATTTATTCTCCAGGTCCTTCACCAGCTTTGTTGCCCTCCTCTGCACTCGCTCCAGCACCTCAATATCTCTCTCTTATTGAGGTGCCCAAAACTGGACACAATACTCAAGGTGTGGCCTCACCAGTGCAGCGTACAGGGGGACTATCACCTCCCTACTTCTGCTGGTCACATATCTAACATCTCAGACTGCACTACCACACATCCTGATTTCCTGATTTTGGCCTGACAGAGTGAATTTGACTAGGTTTTCTGGTATCTAGCATTCCTGTAGAAATAGTACTAGCAGCTCCAATGAAAACAACAGATGTCTGAAAGTCATGGGGAAACGACCACTCTCTGTGGGCATCTTGGACATGCTGACCTCACCACATGTGTGATGTAGAGTCCAGAGCCACTTACTCAGCAACTGTAGCATATCCAGAATATTCTGTGCAGATCCACATCATAATCTTGTCCAGAATTGCTAGGAAAAAAATGCGGAAACTATGAAAGAAAAACAACTAAATAAGGCAGGTGTTCCAAAAAATTTGAGGGGAAAAGTTGGGGTGAAGGAGTAGTGAGCTGACTGGGATAAAAGGTTTTATCACTGATAATTAATCAATTCTAGCCTGGATAGTTGATGATTAAACATAATTTCTGTCAACCTGACTGTGCGGTGGACTGTGTTAAATAAAACAGTGGTTTAGCTCACAGATGTGAAGCTGTATCCCCACCATATTGAAAAAAAGGAGCCTGTCAAACAGGGAGGGTTTGGTTGTCTCAGCAGAGAGATCACACTAGCTTTAAGGCAATCTCAGGAAGGTCACATGTGAGCTGTTCTGGTAGGAGAGTTACTGGAGAGGCTTGCCTTATGACTTCTATACTGTATGTACTCTTACTTCTTCTCCCCTGATGGCTTATCAATCTTGGATTTTTGCTGACTCATAAATCTGCTATAAAACAGAAATAATAATTAAAAAAAAGGAATAGCTGCTTAATAAGAGGATGAAATTCAGTAAAGTGAAAAAGTCAAACCCCTGTTAAACGTAGTTAAAACACTAATAGAAGTGCAGTCATGTTGTATTCAGAGTCCAATCCTATAATCATAAGTACAGAAATTTTATTTTTACAAGATGGGGGATAAAAACCATGAAGACATTACATTCATCAATTTATTTAATGTGGAAAACAAATTCTAAAGAAGATTAAGAAAATCAACAACATACACGGAGGCCTCAATCTTTCTTACACAGAAAGAAGTTGAAAGTAGTTCCTTCTTTAAGTTGCCTTCAACTTCAGATGTGGGGCCTTGAATAACAAGTTTAACTTGAAAATCTAGGAGTACCCTTTTTATGATTCATTTGCCTTAAGAGAGTGCTAGCTCCTTCATCACACAGCCTGGACTGGGTGGTGCAAGAGGAAAGGAGCCAAAGTCAACAGGATAAGGAGTCAGCAACGCCAGTGTAGTTATCCGTTATCAATACAATTTTTTGAAATAACTTAAATAGCCCAGTGTGTATCATAGACCAGTTGGCAAGTAATTTTAACCTACACACTGACAGATTATGTGGATTCTCACATACTAATTTACCAGTTCAATAAAAAAAAATAACTGAATAGCCCAGTGTGTATCCTTTTCTAGTTCCCAAGCAACTTAGCTTACTGACAAGTTCTGTGGGTTTTACCACACTTATTTACCACTTAAAATCAAAATGTACCTACCATAGTAGCCCCTGTATCAAATTACATGCAGAATGTGCTTTTTATAACACTTAATAAATGATCTCATATGTGTATCATAAACCTTCACTTTGTTTGCCAAAACTGAAAAGGGAAGCAATGCAGAAACTGATGCTTAATATTAATATTAAATGAAAGGCGTAGACGGAGAATGGCAAAAACTATTCTGCCCAACTCAGAAGAGCAAAGTGCACAAGAATGAGATCATAACAACAACAATTTGAGTCTCCATGGGCTTCAGTTAGAAACATCAGAGACTTCTTCAAAGAAGGGTGTGCAAATATAACGTCATTAGTGTAAAATGCTTGAATCAAGGAAAAAGCAAGTTAATTAAAGGTAGCCCCTGGTGTGTATTTTTGTATTTTTACATGTTAAAAGTACATATCAAGTTAACACACTAATTAATTATCTAAAAAAAAAAAAAATTAATAGCAATTAAAACCCAATCTTTTCCTAAAAGACTTTTGTTAATAAAACAACCCAGAATTCCTTTGTAGGATGGAATGCAGCCAGTAAGCAATTTTTTACCACTACTAATAAAGCCAGAACCCATAATGATAGTGAAATTATAAAATCAGTTCATTGGTCTGAATGGAAGGAACAGAACCTCCTTTGAGATAAAGGATCTACTTAACAGGAAAATAAATAATTATCTCCATTCTCCTCCCCCTACTCCCAAAAGAAGAAAAAGAAAAAAAAAGGAAAATAAAAATTAATTGTTAATATTTGGCATAATACAGAATCCCATCTGTTTTGAACATAAACATTTCTCAGTAACTTTTGGACAGTGAAAAGTAGCAGCAATGCCCTGATTCACAACAACAGCATGATGAAAGGTTGACGTAGTCAAACATCCATCTATTCCTATTTCAGTAGGCTTGGAAATACCAGAGATTTGTTTGACTGATTAAATATTGAGATGCTCTTTTCCTCTGAGTATGGACATTTACTTACCCTACCTTTCCATGAGATATTGATTACTTTGTAGATAGATAATTTTGTTAAGGAAGATTTTATCACATGATGTGCCTGCACCTGGACACGCAAAAATAAAACTCCCTCTAAAAGCACTCTGCCTTATTCTCAGAGACTTTGAAATTAGGAAATATTATACAATTAAAAAAGAAAGTGAGCATAATTTGATAATAAATAGAAAGTAATTTTATAGTTGGTATTAGTCCCAATATACCAATAAATTAGAAAGAAAGTTAACAAGTCAAGGTTTACCTGCTAAACCAGCCAGATCATGAAAGGAGTGAACATCACAGCTACAAAAAGTAAATGCAAGATTTCGGTATCTTTTCCAAAAGCTCTCCCTGAGCTGGAGCAAAAATGGCACCCTCCTGATTTTAAAAGAATCTTGGTTCTCCTTTTCCTGCTGTTGTCTAAAATCACACTAAAAACAATTAACAGTTTCTTCATTAATGTAAAATTTTAGAAGACTATAGGCAGATATTCATTCTGTAAACAGTTGTGCTAGTTGAAGATATTAACAACCTTCAGCTTGTTATCCATTCCTCTTTGAGAAGTTCTCTTTCTCCCACACTATTGCTGATGGAGAGATGTGTGTGAACACTACTGTTTCAAGCCAAATCTAGAAAGTTTACTTCTTAAACTTTTCAGTAATGACACTTGAGTTAACCCATCTGATTCTATTTACCCAAAACATACATCTTTGAAAGATGTTGACTGCTCCCAGGAAGAGGACTCTTAACTGAAATAAAACTGTGACAGTGGCTGTTACATTTACCTGTTCCTTCCCAGTACTCCAGTGCTGTTTCTATCATGTCTTTTATATTTCAGGGTTGGATACTATAGATTTAAGTCAAACCTATGCTCAACTCATTCCAAGGGTGTCAGTAAATGTGCATGAAAATCAGTAGCTGCAGTGATGTATTTAAAGAATGTTTGTAATCTCTAACCCTTTTCCTGTTAAATATATTTCAGAGGATCTGACTCAATGTCTCCTAATTCTGTATTATGCTACTGTAAGGAAAAAAAGGCTGCACTAAAATCAATAATATAATGTTACTGACTCATTCTATCCTACGCCATTTCATGTCATTCCAAAATGACATTGAAATATCACTAATGGAACAGTGAACCTATTTTGCAATTATAGTAATAGTAACAGCTACTGGTTGGAACAATTTGTGAGAAAATTTGGAAGGCACTACTGCAGTTATTAAGCAGTGCCACATTCTTTCCAAGCAGCAATGATGGTATTAATTTAGTTCTATTCACCTCACAATAATAATTTCCAGATAAGCTAGTCTGAAACCCAATGTTTCAGGCTCAGCATTTCTGGAAGTAGTACTGAAGGGCAGGACTGGGTGATGGGGCTGATCTTGAAACACTTGCACGAAGAACTAACTTCATAAATAATTCTTTGAAAAACAGTGTATTACATGCTAAACTGATTATCATCAGGAAATGTGCATGGGAAGAATGCATTCCAGCTGTCATCTTGGTTCCTCTTTGGGATAATGTTTTCTCCTTCTGCACTAAGTCCTCCTTCTAGAAGTATCTGTGGTGCAATAAACATACATATCTCCTAGCTGAAAGGTCAGTGAAAACACAAGAAATGAGCAGAGTTCAGTGCTGTCTGCAGCAGGGACCAGGACTAAGTTCCAGTCCTGTCTTTGCAGCTGCTCTGGGGCCATGGCAAGTCACATTTTCTTGTGTGTTGGCTGGCAGTTTTTTACCTGCAAAATGGATTAATGACACTGATGTCTTTTGCAAAGTACTTCAGTATTTGTTCATGAAATAAGAATTGTCAAGCTGAATATCATTATTAACACATACAAGTAAGTAACCTATAGTCACTGGTGCCCTATTAGAAGACTGATTAATTTGTCCAAGGACAGTTTTCTATCAAGGACTGACATTCACTGTGCATTAAAACTTGAGAAATAAGAATCTGAAAACTAGGTCTGGCAATGAAAATTTATTGCATTTCTCAGAAAACCCCCAATCTATAAATCAATAACTCTTAACATGCCATTTTTAGTGGCAATTTGTAGCTTTACCTTTGTAGTGTTTCCTGGGATGCCATTGTCTGTAATCTGATTATATTGTTCTGGCAAGGGATAATTTTGTGATGAATTACATATTCAAGATGAACATGAAGTAGGAATATAGTGTGGGATGTTACTGAGGTTAATGAGTATTATATGAGCAAGCAGAATTTCAGAATGAGCGAACTGGATATCTTAATACAGTCAAGTTGATGGGCAAACTGCTGCACTCTATTGTTGGGATTCAGACCTAATCAACCAAGCGCTATAGTCCTTATAACAATTGAATTTATTACCTCACTAATCGTTAGGATTAGTGCTCAGGATTGTAAGAAATAAGAACATTTTCCCCCAAATCCTTAAAGTTACTTCAAATAGGAGATCCAGGTTCAAAAATAAGTTTTTTTGTGTTTTTAAATGGACAGTTCCATGTGAAATCAGATCAGTGGTCTACAATGTCAGCGTATAAAGCTGGCCAACATTTTCACAAATACTTAGGGATCATTCATACATCCTTTACTCTTCACTGGCTTGATTTTACAGCGGATCATATTCACCAGAATATGTATGCATTGTTGAAAAATAATGAATCAGGTATATCTATAACATAGCATTTTAGCATTCGCACCGTCCTATGCAATCCCAAGCACAAATACAGGCTGGATGATGAGTTGATTGAGAGCAGCCCTAAGGAGAAGGACTTGGGTGTATTAGTGAGTAGAAAATTGTGTATCACCCAGCAATGTGCACTCGCAGCCCAGAAAGCCAGTTGCATCCTGGGCTTCATCAAGAGAAGTGTGGCCAGCAGATTGAGGGAGGCGATTCTTCCCCTCTGTGCTCGTCAGACCCCACCTGCAGTACTGTGTCCAGCTCTGGGGCCACGAACACACGAAGAACATGGACCTGCTCAAGTGGATCCAGAGAAGGGCCATGAAGATGATCAGGGGGCTATAGAACCTCCCTGATCAGGACAGGCTGAGAGCCTGGAGAAGATAAGGCTCCAGAGAGACCTTGTAGTGGCCTTCCAGTACTTAAAGGGGGCCTACAGGAGAGATGGGGAGGGACTCTTTATCAGGGAGTGTAGTGATAGGACTAGGGATTGTTATTGTAAAAGCTGGCAGAGGAACTCTCTAAGACTTGTTTTGGAGTTTTAGAAAGCAGGCGTTCTTTATTGCAGTGCTGGGTGCACATGCAAATAGTTTCCCAAAAGTGAGTGCCCCCCAGATCTATAAACGGCAGCTAATATACAGTGAGATTATACATATTCATAACCTTTCTGAGAAATGAGTTACATATGCATTAGATTTCCTGGAACTAATTACAATATCTGCATTCTAATTACGCATGAGTTTTCTTGCTGGCTGGTGGTCTCGAGGGGTCCTTGATGGTTGTTGGCAGTCTTCCTCACCGTGTCTGCTGGTTGACCTCAGTGATCATGCATGCTCACAAAGGTCTGTTTAGAAGGTCTTGTGCAGCTGTGTTGTGTCTTGAGCTGGTTTGTTTTAATTTGTCCCATCCTTGTTCCTGTTATCTTCAAGAATAGGCCCCAACTGTCTTATTTATTACTGTCTTATCTTCAAACCCCTTTCTTCTTCACAAAAGCACCAACCTTCAGCTGTGTCTGCACATTCCAGAAGCTACATTGACATTGATCTACTTCATTCTCAGTAAAAAATATAAAGCAAGATGAAAAGGAAAAAAAAATGTTATCAAGACGTTTCGACTTACAGGGTAACAGTCTGAAACTGAAAAAGGAAAGATTTAGATTAGATATAAGGAAGAAATTCTTGACTGTGAGTGTGGTGAGACACTGGAACAGGTTGCCCAGAGAAGCTGTGGATGCCCCCTCCCTGAAAGCGTCAAGGCCAGGTTGGACGGGGCTTTGGGCAACCTGGTCTAGTGGAAGGTGTCCCTGTCCATGGCAGGGGAGTTGGAACTAGATGATCCTTGAGGCCCCTTCCAACCAAACCATTCTGTGATTCTGTGTATGCATAATAACTTTTCTAACATAGTAATGTCTTCAATTGTGGAATTTTTCATGAGAAATCTAAATTTTACTTACCTGGTTTTCCTTTTTCTGTAGCTTAAAGGCAAACACATTACCGTTATTGATACCAGAAGAAGGAAACAGAGAAATTTTATTCTTCTAGTATTTAAATCAGACAATATTTGAATAGGGTTTCAACTATAGGATTTAGGTACTTATACAAGGCCAAACATTTGAGTTTCACCCACTGCTATCAGAGTCCACATTGTTCATTAATTTAAGGCCATATGGTAATCTACTTACAAGGACCGTGTAGCAGCTCTCTACATGAAAAGAGTCGGTGTAAACAATACAATTATTTGAAGTAGAAGCAATTCTTTTGAATGTATTAAAGTAGCAAAATTCAGTTCTTATTTAAAATCCTGTCTAGATGCGTTTTTAACATGCTCTACTGCCAAGCTAATCAGATAAAAGTATTGGTAGAATAGGTTTAACAAGCCATTTAATAAAATTAATTATTTCCTCTGTCCCTGGAGAAATTAGCATTTATTCCTTTATAAAATCTGCCTTCATAGTGATTATGTCATCTATCATGTGCATGACATAATGCATTCTGTAAAAATGACTTCACATTCCTTCACGCTTATTTGAGAATGACCAGTGATTATGAACTACTACATATATAGGCAATTAATAACCAGCATTCATTCTAAGTGTTGATATCTATGATAGTCATAAGCAAATAAATCATGTGTGCTCAGCTTTTTGTATGCCCATTAAATCCAAGGCACTAAGCTCACTTAATGTGCTACATGAAGCTGTTCCCTACATATGTAGATCAACTGTCTAGACTCTATTTACCTCCTCGTGCAGAGCTGCCATTTTTCTTACTGGTTGCTAAGCATTTTTAAATCAGGCAGTTATGAATATAGAGGCATAGCTGTATTCTAACAGCTTTTCACATAGGATATGGCACCAACCATACAGGTTAAATCTGCACTGGCAAATACCTTGCTTCTTTGCTCCCTGATCTCTTAATTTGCAGGCTGCATATCTAATAAGTCCCTCCATGATGATGCCTAACCATGATTCAGAGAGTGATTAACTTTAGGGATCTCTCCAAAAGACTGCATAGATAAGGTCATATCAAGTTTGATTTCCTCTACTATACAGACCTTCAGAACAACTCTAGCAAGCCATGAAACCTAAAAAGATCCTGTGAGCCTAATACTATATTTGAGGTCACAGAGCATACTTACTGTGACATTACATCCTCTCTCCCTTGAAGAGACACTTTAGAAGTGTGAAGATAGCAACAGAAAAAGAGAATTCATGTTATCTGAAATATTTGGCAATTCTAGTTGGCACAGAGTTTTCAGAGACCACTTTCAAAGTGACAAAACTTTCTGGCTCTTCTATCTAGTGCCAGGACACAGCCCTAAGTAAAAAACAATCTCTGAGTAAATACATACTGACTCCATCTTACCTGTCTTGGCAGGAGATCTATGAAGTTGACAGTACGGTTCCACAGAAACAGATTTTTGTTGCTAGCTTTGTAAGTAAGTTACTCATTATGCAGTGTCATATTTGTTTACATTTGTGGGTACACCCTGTGTGGCCCAAAGAAAGTCTCTAATAAAGTAAACTTCTTCTTGACTCTAATGTAACTGAACTTAAGTCTTCCCATTCTCCCCTTCCTTTATATGAAAGGAACTCAAGACATTTGCTTTTACCATATTGTTTGCTCTACTTGTACAGATACCATGTGTAATTAAATAAAAATTATTTTTGTTTGGAACTAACAGTGATTCTACTTCTCCAGGACAAAGTACAAAAAATGAATATTCCATAAACTCCATTTTTTTGTATTACTTTAATAATTACAATCCGTTAAAAATTATATAATACAGAATTAGTACTCATTTTAATAATAAAGGCTAAAGGGAAAAAGGAAAATAGCTTTGTTTGGCTGAGAGCTATAGGAACTAAAATGCAATTATAAGGTAATCTGGGTTTGGGCAAATAAAAAGTTAATGTTGGAAAGTAGCAACTGTGTGTGCATGGTCTTACACTGTGATATCAGCAACCCTGAACTGAGAATAGATTATCACAAGTTATGACCATTCTCTGGGGAATTCACTATAAGTAAATGAGTCATTAAATTTCACATTGATTTACTTAACAGAAACTTGTTTGTCAGATAATACTGTAAATGAACCTTTAACCTAAAATAAGACATTTTAAATCTCTCTCTTTTTTATTACCAGTTCATTAAAGGGTTTTATGGCAGCATTATATTAATGGAAAGTGGACTGATCTCCTCCAGTGAAAGAATTACAGAACTTTCATTGGTGATGCTATTAGCTTTAATTTTTTGACAGATTATTTTTGACTGTTCACAAATATGCTAGAGATACTTGTACTGTAAAGAGAAACCAACAGAGATACTTTTTTTTTTTTTTTTTTTTTTTTCCCAGAGAAACATGCTCTAGGAATGTGTTCCTCGATATTGCACATTTGGAACTTTGTTACCCAACAGTTTTAATCCTGAAATACATTGAATCTGACTGAAAATGCTTTATAGACTGATATTTTCCTGCAATTTTATATTTTTCATTTATGGACTTACTTGATACAGTTTGAAAATTACATAGTATCCATAAAATAGGTAAAATTTTCATCAGCTTGAATGTAATGCTATCAACTAAAAAAATGTGCGAGTTAAATACTTGAAAAAAGAGCTGATAAATTAATAATAAAAACATAAGAATGAATAAACTGACTAGCATGATTGTAGCAATTCCTGGAATAGAACAACTAATACTTCCTTAACAACTGACATTTTAATGGTTTTTACAGCCATATATAAACACATTTAGATTTATATTTTACAAAAGAGGTGACTGGAGTCTACTTAGTCAAAGACTAATGTACACGCTAATGTAAAGTAATTAATAATCTATGTACTAATGAAATACTACTTAATTCTTGTTTTCAAGGGTTTAATGCAGTATAGTAGCAAAGCAGCACAATAATGACATACTACAGTCATTATAGTAACTTGTAAAAAAAAATGAATGAATTTTTTTGGTTCAAAGAAAGAAAGAAAGGAAGAAAGGAAGAAAGAAGAAAGTCTATTTCTATTCCTAAATATTTGCTAGCTATTTTAAGTTTTCCAGGCAGTTTCAAGGAGATATATGGATCCAAAACCAGCACCTCTTCCCCCCTCCCTTTATAGAATACTAGCTATTACTTTCTGTTGGCTACAAAATAGTCTTATCAAGTAAGAATTAGTTGCCCTGTTCCTTCATAGGTGCCAAGAACTGTTTAATACTCTGTTTTAGTCTGATTTGCTGCATGTAGAGAACATAGAATTTCTTAAAGAAAATACACAGCATGACTCTTCGGTATCTACTACTGCCACAAGTTCCTGATATGACAAGTGTACCTCATCTGTCATAATACTGTCCAAAATTTAAGACTGTTATTCTGAGACTTGCATCTAATTTTAAGTGCAAAAATTTTAAGACAATGGATATACATACATACACACACATACACATATGCTCCAAGGCTGTATTTTTTTCCAGGTATTTTCATGACCTTTCATTGAATTATAATGTTTTCATATTATTATAGAACTGGACTAGTTGCTGTCTTATAAAAAGCTACATATGGAAGAAAACTGAGTTTCCTATTGCTACCTAATATGATCCTTTCTCATATGTTCTGTGATCTTAATTTTATCTGTTGTCTTCAAAGCTTATGATTAAATGTTTACTCCCAGCACCCATGTCACAGTGGCTTTCCTGTTTTATACTTAAAGACTGATTTGTGGTGAGATTAACCTGTCATGTAAATGGAGAATCACAGAATGAAAATTTAGGTGTGGCTGAAACATGCGACACTAAATGTGTCTGAGCCTACCTACTGGATTACCTTTGCCAGGAGTGCATGTACAGCCTATCTTGAGTCAGCATGCAATCAATAGAGACGTAAAGCAGGCATTAGGGGTAGAAAGATATGCTCAAAAGTGCCCTTGAACCCCTTTTCTCAGCCCTATGTTTCTAGTATAGACTTTCCCAAACTATATACTTAGGCATTTTTTTATTCCAAGATGAGTTATTTTGACTATGGCTATATTAGGAACAGCTTCGTTCAGTTGTGATCTTTTCATTTTCCATGATTTACATTCTGTCCTTTTTGTGTATTCTACCTAATGGATGAGGGAAAGGCTGTGGATGTTGTTTACCTTGACTTCAGTAAGGCCTCTGACACTGTTTCTCACAGCATTCTCCTGGCAAAACTGGCTGCTTGTGGCTTGGATGGGCACACGCTTTGCTGGGTAAAAAACTGTCTGGATGGCCGGGCCCAAAGAGTTGTGGTGAACGGAGTTAAATCCAGTTGGTGGCCGGTCACGAGTGGTGTCTCCCAGGGCTCAGTTTTGGGGCCACTCCTGTTTAACATCTTTATTGATGATCTAGACGAGGGGATCGAGTGCACCCTCAGTAAATTCACAGATGACACCAAGTTGGGTGGGAGTGTTGATCTGCTCGAGGGTAGGGAGGCTCTGCAGAGAGACCTGGACAGGCTGGAACGATGGGCTGAGGCCAACTGTAGGAGTTTCAATAAGGCCAAATGCCGGGTGCTGCACTTCGGCCACAACAACCCCCAGCAGCGCTACAGGCTTGGGGAGGAGTGGCTGGAGAGCTGCCAGTCAGAGAGGGACCTGGGGGTGTTGATTGTCAGCCGGCTGAACATGAGCCAGCAGTGTGCCCAGGTGGCCAAGAAGGCCAATGGCATCCTGGCTTGTATCAGGAATAGCGTGGCCAGCAGGGAGAGGGAAGTGATCTTACCACTATACTCAGCACTGGTGAGGCCGCACTTCGATTACTGTGTTTGGTTTTGGGCCCCTCACTACAAAAAGGACATTGAATTACTCGAGCGTGTCCAGAGAAGAGCAACGAAGCTGGTGAAGGGTCTGGAGGACAGGTCTTATGAGGAGTGGCTGAGGGAACTTGAGTTGTTTAGTATGGAGAAGAGGAGGCTGAGGGGAGACCTCATCGCCCTCTACAACTACCTGAAAGGAGGTTGCAGAGAGCTGGGGATGAGCCTCTTTAACCAAGTAACAAGCAATAGGACAAGAGGCAATGGCCTCAAGTTGCACCAGGGAAGGTTTAGACTGGATATTAGGAAGCATTTCTTTACAGAATGGGTTGTTAGGCATTGGAATGGGCTGCCCAGGGAGGTGGTGGAGTCCCCATCCCTGGAGGTGTTTAAGAGTCGGGTCGACATAGCACTTAGGGACATGGTGTAGTTAGGAACTGTCAATGTTAGGCTAATGGTTGGACTGGATGATCTTCAAGGTCTTTTCCAACCTAGACGATTCTGTGATTCTGTGATTCTGTGATACTTATATATGCCCACAGAAGTCTATCTTACAAGCCCTAAAAAAGATCTTATACTAATACTTATATGACTGATAAAATATTGAACAGTATTGCCCAGCAACTGATTTTGCAGAAGGTTTTTTTATTATCTATCTCAAATGATCATTAAGGACTAAATAAAAATCTGTCTATAGCTAATTTTAATCTTCTTCAAAATGTGCCTATAGTCCAAGTTTTAAAATCAGGATTTCACAATTGATTGATTTTGGTATTAAATCAAATGGAATAGAGAAAGATTATATTTTCACATTATAATCGTATCTCAATACCCTTTTTTTTGGCATCAATTAAACTGTAATCTTGCCTAACAAGTCTGACAAGAACTATTTTAGGAAGAATATTTTCATATAATTTCTTGCAAAATTTTCTTTATAAATAGCTATAAACTGAATATCCTTTTTTGTTGTTTCCTTTAGGGATTCACTTAAGAAACAGTTGAAATTCAGGCCACATGTATATAGCTGCTGTGTTTTAAATATATCTTATGATATTATAAAAATCTGACTTTAAGTCTACAGAGCACAGAATTTTTCAAATTCATCCTTCATTTTCTCCTTAGTTATGTATGACATCTTCCCTAAGATGGGATATTCCAGCTTTACACTGGTATTGTTTGTAAATCATGTAAATGCTGAATATTATGAGGCAGTATGGATGATGAATTTCTAGTAGAAATTATGACAGACTGTTACGGAGGCTCTCAAATAAACAACAAGCCACCAAAAATTAAAAATTTATTGTCAACACAATTAACTAGCTCTCCGTAAATTACAGGTTTGAATGTCTGTGAGAGGAGAAGAGAACAACTCCCTAGGGTTTAACGCCAACCCAAAACGCTCTATCACTCACCTGACAAGTAAGAGCTCTCAAACTCAAGAAACTTCTCAGGGCAGCGTCCCAATCCAAGTCACCTCGAGGAGTTTCCTAGGGTGGCGTCCCGACCCAAGGGGAGAGTCCTGACTGCTGGTGCTGCTCCAGGGGACGAGCTCCAAATGGCTCCCCAGGGGACTCCATTGATACCCAGGCCGAATCTGACCATTGGCCAAAGGCCCCAACTACCGTGAAGCCTCGAGAACAGGCAATCAGGAGCTGCTACACTTCAGCAGCCAAGAAGCTCTGTTTTCATTGGGCGGGTGCACCTGACAGACAGACAGTAGAGTCATTAAAACTTACAAAGTAGTAGTGAATCCTGACATGAACAAAAAGTGGAGAATATTGGGCAATAATTGGGAGTCAAAAGACAGGCTCATGAGTTATTGAAGTAGAGAAAGTATAATGGGAAATGGGATTTCATTACACTTAATTCAAAGAGAAAAATAAGTTGCTTTTCCAAATTACCTTATATATTGATTTTCTCCTCAATGGAACCCTGTGGATATCATTTAGTACTTAAAAAGGAGAGCATTCAAGTCCTGTTGCTGTTGCATTTTATACATTATATTTCAGAAATATTTTTTCTACTCATTTTTTAATCAATCGGAACCCTATTCTGAACAAATTATTTCAACCATCCTTTTCTGTTGACTTACTGTCACTGGATCTTCATGCAGACTTTGTGTAAACACCGTAAAAAGGGAGCATAAGAAGAAAACAGTATTTATCCTAACCTTAATGAGGAATATTACTGAGTGGGATGAAAAAGAAAACCGAGTACAGGGTTAAACTAAAGGTTATAAATGGAGACTCGATGTTTTCTCATCCTTAGCAGTTTCTCTCCTGTCAGTTTTAAGACACAGAGTGAATATTCAACAATTTTAGTCTCAAGAATCATATTGGTGATGGGGTTTCGGAAGCCTAAGTGATCTTTCACAGCTGCTGTGCCTGTGGAGATGAAGATATCAGTTGGTGAGGCAGACAGCTGCGGCAAAGGTAAGTTCTGTGGCTGAGCACTAGATTGAGGCATACAGAGGGGTTCCAGAGCCAGGGACACCCAAGGAAGAGCAGAGAGCCCTGCCAGGAGCTGGCAGTTCTCCTGAGAGAGGCTGACGTGACTTGGGCATTGTGAGCAGCAACCACAGGAGATTTAAGTGGCCCTGTGGAACACTAATGGCCAGGAGTGCTGCGACAGGGTGTGCAAACAGGGCTTCAGAGCATGCCCAGAGAGGGCACCTCAGTTTGTAAAGCAGGGCGTGTGCGAAGGGCCATGCACCCTGCTTGTAAGACCACAGCCCAGGGAAGTGCTCTAGGTCTCTGCCAGAATGGTGGGCATTAGCCTCAGAGTTAAAACCTGTGTTTCCACAGAGAAAGCCCCTGAGATGTCTGACGTTTCCACCCAGATGGAACTGGTACGGAGGGAGACTTCAGCACAGACCCTTATCCTGGAGAAAAGGTAAGTATCTGCAAAAGATGTGCACAGGCTGGTGATCTGTTGCTTCAGGTGGCCAAGTTGCAGGAAACAGTTGAAAGGCTGCACAGTATTAGAGGGATTGAGACAGAGATAGATAAGTGGTTTCTGAACCATGTTCCTGTGGTGGATACCACAGAGAATGAGGCACCTTAGACCCTGGTGACCCACAAAAGCAGAACTCTACTTCAGGCCCCACCCTCCAGCATTACAACCAAAACCAGACATGAAGATTTAACAGCTGTAGACACCCATGAGCAAGGTCTGCAAGAAGAAATTTTACCAGCAGCACACAGTAGATACAACAAACAGAAACAGTAAGTGCTTGTAGTGGATGACTCTGGATGACTCTGTTAGGGAGCAATGAGGTGCCAATCTGCTGGCCTGACAGGGAGTCACGAGAGGTATGATGCCTTCCAGGAGCTGAGGTCTCAGCTGTTGCTGAGACGGTTCCACAACTTGTCAAGAGCACAGACTGTTATCCATTGTTACTTTTTCATGTGGGCATAAATGACACCACAAGCTGGCACCTGGGTAGAATCAAGGAAGACTACAAATCCCTGGGAGTGCAAATGAAAAGTATTGGTGCCCAAGTTATCTTTTTTTCTTTCTTTCTTTCATTTTACCATTAGAAGAAAGGGTGCAGCCAGAAATAGACTTATAATGCAAAACAACTTCTGGCTTCATGGCTGGTGCCATTATGAGGGCTTTGGCTTTTATAACAACTGAACATTTTATAGCCTGTTAGGGTGTGACAACTCACATAGCTGGAGGACCATGATGGATGGTTATAGGCTGTTTCATAAAGAAAGACAGAGAAGAGGAGGAAGAATCAATCTCTATGTTAAGGAGAACCTTGAATGTATAGAGGTCAACTACAGTGATTGTGGAAGCCCTATCAAATGTCTCTGGGATCTGGCCACCTGTCAAAAGGGGGGGTCCCCCAGGGATTGATATTGGGCACAAAGCTGTTTAATACCTTCATAAGTGATCTAGATGATGGGATCCAGATGGATGGGATCCATCTGGATGATGGCCAATGATATCAAACTGAATGGGGAAGTGGACACTTTGGAAGGGAGAGCCACCCTGCAGGAAGACCTGGATAGGCTAGAAGAGTGGGCTAATAAGAACCTTATGAAGTTGAACAAAGACAAGTGTAAGGTCTTGCACCTGGGAAAACATCATCCAGGAGTGCAACACAGGTTGGGATCTACCCAGCTGGGGAGCAGCTTTGTGGAAAGGGACCTGGGGTTCCTGGTGGACAACAAGCTCAATATGAGTGAACAGTGTACTGCTGCGGCAAAGAAAGCCAACAGGGCACTGTGTTGCTTCAACAAGAACATCACCAGCAGAGATAAAGAAGTCATTATCCCACTCAGTGCTTGTCAGGCCACACTGACAAACACTGACAATACCGTGTTCAGCTTTGGTCCCTGCTACACAAGAAAGATGTGGACAGACTGGAGAGAGTCCAGAGGAGGGCCACAAAGATGATTAAAGTACTGGGAAGCTTGCCATATGAGGAAAGGCTGAGAGAACTAGGATTGTTCAGCCTTGAGAAAAGTCTTAGGGGAATGTCCTGGTTTCGGCTGCAATATGGTTAATTTTCTTGAGCTGGAGGGGGTCACAGCTGGAGTTCTTGACCTGGATTGGCCAATGCAGTATTCCATATCATGTGACATTATGCTCAGTATATAAAGCAGGCTGGCTCTCTCCTGCTTCCGGGTTTTTGACAGTGAGATCTTCATTCTTTTGGGATTGCTGTCCAGGACTAGGCTGGGTATTGGCCAGCAGGTGGTGAGCAATCACATTGTGCATTACCCATTTGTACTTCCTATTGTTGTTTTGTTTTACTGCCATCACTAAACTGATTTTGATCTCAACCTATGAGTCTCCTTGTGCCCCTCCCCAATTCCCTGGGGGGGGGAAGGGGGGGCGAGGGGAGGGGAAGGTGAGCGACCAGCTGCATGGTGTTTGGCTGCCGGCTGAGTTCAAATCATGACAGGCAGACCTTATCACCATGTTCCAGTATTTAAAGGGTGGCTACAAAGAAGATGGAGACTCCTTTTTACAAAGAGTCACATGGAAAAGAAAAGAGGCAATGGGCACAGCTACTCCTGGGCAGATTCCGATTAGACACAAGAAAAATTTTTCACAATGAGAACAATCAGCCACTGGAATAATCTTCACAAGGCAGTGGTGGATTCCCCAGCATTGGACACTTTAAAGATTTGGCTGGACATGATGCTGGGCCATTTTGTCTAAACTATGTTTTTGCCAAGAAAGGTTGCACCAGGTGATCCTTGAGGTCCCTTCCAACCTGGTATTCTATGATTCAGTTGGCTGTTGACCAACACCACAAGGTCCCTTTCCACCAGGCAGTTTTCCAGCCACTCTTCCCCAAGCCCGTATCATTGCATGGGTTTGTTGTGACCCAAGTGCAGGACCCAGCACTTAGCCTTGTTGAACTTCATACAGTTGGCCTCAGCCCATTGATCCAGCCTGGCCAGATCCCTCTGTAGAGCCTTCCTACCCTCGAGCAGATCAACACTCCTGCTCAACTTGGTGTCATCTGCAAACTTGCTGAGGGTGTACTCAATCCCCTCATTCAGATCATTGATAAAGATATTAAACAGAACTGACTCCAATATGGAGTCCTGGGGAACACCACTTGTGACTGGCCACCAACTGCATTTGACTCCATTCACCACCACTCTTTGGGCTCAGCCACCCAGACAATTTTTTACCCAGCAAAATGTGCACCCATCCAAGCCATGAGCAGCCAATTTCTCAGGAGAATGTTGTGGGAAATGGTGTCAAAGACTTCACTAAAGTCTAGGCAGACAATATCCACAGCCTTTCCCTCATCCAGTAAGTGGGTCACCTTGTCATAGAAGGAGATCTGATTAGTCAAGCAGGACCTGTCTTTCATAAACCCATGCTGATGGGGTGTGATCACCTGATTGTTGTGTACATGACCCAGCACTCAGGATGATCTGCTCCATAACCTTCCCCAGCACGGAGGTCAGGCTGACAGGCCTGTAGTTCCCTGGATCCTCCTTCTGGCCCTTCTTGTAGGTGGGTATCACATTTGCGAACCTTTGGTCAACTGGGACCTCTCCAGTTATCCAGGACTGCTGATCAATGGCTGAAAGTGGCATAGTGAGCACTTCCAACAGCTCCCTCAGTACCCTTGGGTGGATCCCATCCAGCCTCAGAGGCTTGTGTATGTCTAAGTGGTGTAGCAGGTCACTAACCATTTCCCCTTGGATTATGGGGATTTCATTCAGCTCCCCTTCCCTGTCTTCCAACTCAGAGACAACTGATCTTACTATTAAAGACTGAGGCAAAGAAGGCATTAAGTACCTCACCCCTTTTCCTCATCCTTTGTCACTGTGTTTTCCCCTGCATCTGATAAAGAATGCAGATTCTCCTTAGCCCTCCTAATGTGTTTATAGAAACATTTTTTATTGCCTTTTACGACAGTAACCAGATTAATTTCTAGTTGGGATTTGGCCTTTCTATTTGGCCCTTTTCTCCCTGCATAACCTCACAACATCCTTGTAGTCCTTCTGAGTTGCCTGCCCCTTCTTCCAAAGGTCATAAACTTTTTTGTTTCCTGAGTTCCCGCCAAAGCTCTCAGTTCAGTCAGGCCAGTCATCTCCCCCGCCTGCTCATCTTTCAGCACATGGGGATGGCCTGCTCCTGTGACTTTAATATTTCCTTCTTGAAGAATATCCAACCTTCCTGGACTCCTTTGCCCTTCAGGACTGCCTCCCAAGGGACTCTGTCAACCTGGCTCCTAAACAGGGCGAAGTCTGCCCTCTGGACTACTGTTTTGTGATAATATTGACTATCTTCTCTACTCTTGTAATGGCCCCTTCTATTCTTATGCTAAACATTTATCAGTTTTTATAAGACAAGTTTTGCAAATCAACAGTCAGGGCACTGACAACTCCTGGAAGCACAAGCAAAGGGTAGAAGTATCTTGTAAATGAAGACATCAAAATCTGTTTAGATTACCTTCAGAAAATTGATGAGGGAAACCTTTATAAAAAGTCAGTTATGAAAGATTACTTTTTACTTCTCATTTCCAAACTCTGTACAAAACAACACAGCAGGAGTGATCCTCAGTTAAAGGTGTGTATTTATATTATGTATAGCAGGAAGAAATAAAAAACAAAACCCCATTAACAAATCCTCCCCACATAATTCATTCTCCAGATGAAGTTCAAGCCTGTACTTAAAGCACAAAAGAGCTGACACAAGCTTTCAGTAACTTGACTTTTATGGGGGAAAGTAGCAGCTTCGGTGGCATTCAGGTGTACCTGTCTCTTAAACCAGTGTTTCTCCCTCATATTAATTACAGAAAATTGATCCTCTGGCCCATATGTAGATAGTCTCTTCATCAGCAGTTACATCTGTTTCCAAATCTTTTTTTACCACCCTTGGAAAATCTGTAGCTGAATTGCAGTGGGTGGTCAGGTAGGAAAAAACATTCAACATCAGTTGTAGTCTCTGCTTCTCACCCTCAGTTGTTCCCTTCAGCTGTAGAAGAGGTTGTAGTCCCACATGAAAACTACAGCCCACCCTGAAGATGCTATTAGTGAAGAGGCCCTTTGAAGATCACTAGCCATTAACTATTTTGAATAACACGGAAAGAGTTATAGTGTGGGAGCTTCAAATGTCTACCCAGACAATGCTTTTCTCCACCCCTCTTTCTCTACAGCACGTAAAGGTGAAATATGAAGTACTCACAGGTTACAAAAACATTGAACCATTTAAGAAAAGCTTTAAAAAGTCATTGTCATGTTTGCAGGATATGTTATATCAACAGCTCTGCAGATCAAAATAATTTTCTGAATTGCTAATACCAGAGCAGTCTCCTACTTCTGATCCGAAACCGGAAAGCTCACTTCTTCAGGGACAAGCATTAGATTAACACATGTAATGTATTACTGAGACATCTTTACACAGGCTATCAAATTGTTCAGTTTTCCATTTGACATGTGATGTCTGTCTGCAAATGACTGGACAATAATCTTGAAGACTTAATCTTATGGATTTACTCTTAATGAATGATGGAGAATGACGAGGGATTATGCATTAAGTGCTTATGGCTTGCCAAGTGTCACAAGAAAAACAGGATGAAATAAATAGTGCTATTTATACTGTAAAATTTAAAGACAATTTTTCTTAGATATAAAATGCTCTAACATCATTAGAGCATTTACCTCATATATGATTTTCTTTTTTTAATTATTTGGGGGGGAGGGGTGGTGTGGTATGTAGGTTTTTTTCAGTGAGAAGCTTCAAATAGATACTTATGGAGACTGCATTTCTTCAACAGCTAATATTTTATCTTCAATGAGAGACAGGGAGTTTGCTGAGACCAGGGGCAAAACTGTACAGTCCAATTCTGAGATTTGAGGATAGGAACATCTTTTTCTGATGTGACAAGGAAAAGAATCACCGGAAATAGTCAGAGACCTTTCTTTGTAGTCAGAAGGAAGACGCTGGACAAGAACCATCAGCACAGAATGAGAATCCCGTGATTGCCTTTTTATTTTGAACAGCTTGCTAGACAAATTCTCAGTGATTGATCAAGTGGAAACATGGGATGCCTGTTTAGTTTAAAATCCATTCTGCTCTATTAATCCAGATAGAAGTCTAAAGGTACCTGGTGTTTAATTAATTTAGCTTTCTTTCTAGAGAGTAAGCCTGAAGAAACAGAGTTCTGAATAATTAGAGGCACACCAAAATAGAAACAAAATGAAGGGAGTAAAACTAATTAAATATTACTCCCTTCAGTGGATTCTCAGGACATACATAATATCAAAATTACAGTTTTTGCTATCTTCCAGTTCTTTCCTCTGAAGCATACAGAAGCAGGAAATAGGAATGTGACATACACCTACAACTGTGATCCTCAAGTAGTTGTGCTGATTTTAACATATTCAGGAGAATATCTTTAATCATGACACACCTATCATAGGTATAAATAACAGTCCATGAGAATATGGTTTGACACTGTCTGAATTGCAGATAGCTTGCTTCTTGTCTTCACAATTTTTACTTCATAAATAAATGATGACATGAGAACAGCCTGGTGATCGCAAAACAAACATGCTATATCAAGCTCTAAATGCAGTCACAGAATTATATTTCTTCTATCTATAAGCAAAGAAGGCAGAGGGGGCAAAAATTTCTTGAGAGGTATGTCTGGGGGGAATTTATCATTCCTTCACTGCCATTAGAGTCTGCAGTCTGAGCATAGCCTGTGGTGATTACACAATAGGGAGAAGCTGTGTTTATGTTAAGGGAGGGGAAAAAAAAAAGGTGTTTACCTAAACATTCACATTTAGGATTTGCTGTGAAATCTCTGCAACTTACCCATCACCAATTCAATGACAGCTAACAACAGCAGAAGCACGTTAACAAGACTGTATAAACTGAGTGCATAATGGGAATGCTGTTTAGAATCCCAAGGGAGATAGTATAGTTATGACTGAGATGAATTGGGGATCGATGAGAGGAATGCCTTCCCTGCTTTAAAAAAATCTGTTACTTCCATGTCATATGCTTGGCATGCTGCTCTGCTGCTCAGTTACAGAAATATATGTTCATAGCCTTGCCACTATGAACTCTGACCTTTCAAACATGCTGACAGAGGAGAAAGATTCACTTTTGTTGGAGGAGTCAACAACACAGCAAAAAGGAAAATGGTTCTTTTTTTCTGAAAGGTAGCAAAGATATCCTGGCTCATATTTGGTGACACCTATGAACTAAACACTATACATACAACACATCTGGCTACCATTTTATCCACAGCAACAAAAGTAGTCCTATACCTTTTCAAATGTGCGAAGTCGACAAGAGTTGGTCTAATGTTTGACACATTTGATGGGTTAGGAAGAAAAAGACTAACTGCTTTGGACACTGTAAATAGATTTGCCTCAGACCTCATGGTGGATTCATTTTAATGATTTGGACAATGTGAGTCCAATGGCAAAGCTCAAGCTAATTTTAAAATTCAACTAAGAATAGGAATTGCTTCTTCCTTAATAGATTATAGGTTGGTTGTGTTTGGTTTTTTTTTTTTTAAATCTCTCCAGTGATACTATGAAGAAGAGATTTTAACTAAGGGATTTGATCTTGGCCAAACTTTCCTTATTACAAACATCTGTCTTCCATATACTTTATCATAGAAAATTTGCTACAATTAACAGGAGAGGAAGAAAAATGACAGAAGCATGCATACATGTTTCCTCAGAGCTCAAAAACTAGTTGACAGAAGTCAGTTTAGGCACGTCAGAAATATACACACCATATTTCTGCATGGAATATCAGACACTTAAACCTTTATTTCAAATTCCACTTGCTAGACACCTGCTGCTGAGACCAAAACAGGAAACAACATATTTTTTAAATATTGCATATATAAATACAGTTACTTTACATCAATATATTTCATAAATGAATTATGTCTTCCTTTTTCCCTTCTCTAAAGGAAGAAACCCATCTCCTTTCCAGGAGTACTTAGTAGCACATAGCCAATAGAGAAGAAAATAAGTTTAAAGTTTGCTTTATTTACTTCTCACCTTAGCAGAAGTGGAATGTCAATTAAAAAAAATAAAATCCAGGAGATCGTATTTCCTGGATTTCAATACAAGCTTCTGTACTGACACCAATAACATCTCCCAAATTACGGATCTAAAAGACATCTCTGTCTCAAAGATCACCTTTTCCAAGGAAGAATAAAACAGGTTCTCAGTGACTTTAGCAGAACATCCTGCTGCTAATTTCCAGACAGTACATAAGTAATTCCCACACAGGAATTAGAAAAAGGCACCACAATGAAATTTGTAAAAGTAAATTGCCTTAAGAATTGACACTAATCAGAAATCAAGATAAAGCAAAAAATCATCACCTGTTCACAGCTCCCTTTCTTCAAAATCTTCTTTAGACAGGACATCACATAAAAATAATGAAATAACAATCTTATCCCAACACAAAACACTTGTTTACACCCATACAGTCATATTTATTTTTACTCCTCCACCATTTCCAAGGTGTTCTGGAAAAGCCTCAGTATATACCCATTTTATCCTCAAGCATATTACCTTACTCTCAAGATTTTAATTTCCCACATACTTTAAAATATAGTTCTATCTGCCAAAACACCCCTTTTTTCTCTAAGAAGAGCTGGATCTGGTTTTCACTGTTCTTTCTTATGTCTCATGCCGCAGTCCTCTTCCAGTAATGAGTATTAATTGGAGCCACTTGCCTATATTTCCTTAGGTGCATGTGTTCACTCTGTTCCAGGCGTCAAATTACCTTGTTATACTTACAGATAAAAAATTTTCAAACTATCAATTTTGCAGTGCTTCAGCACATAGACAGAAACTATTTACACCCAAAGAGCAAAAATCACTTAAAGAGCAAAATATTCCTAGTCCTTATAAAATACAAGACATAGAAAATTGGTGTTTAAAGAACTTCGCCATTAGATTATTTTTAGAAATATTTCTGTGAGCTTTTACCAAAGCAATTTTCCCCTTCTTTTTTTTTTTTTTTTTTTAAAAAACTCTTTCTTTGGAAGAAACTAAAGGCTTATTCATTATATTGTTTAATTTCTAGCTGTGAAATCACTTCCTCAAACCACTTTTCTTACACTCCTTTAACTGAGGAGATCCTTTCTCAATTGTAAATACCTGGCAAAGGTAAGACAACCAGATAAGTCTTGTATAAGGAGAGGTTAATTTGTTTTCACAATACTGTTTTGTAGTTTATCTGCCCTTTAGACATATACAAGCCTATAATTTGTACTCTTACAAATTACAGTAAAGGACTACTACAAGATATTTAATAAAAGACAACAATCAATATAAAATTTATATATATAAAAATATAATATTTATATGCACATTTTAACATGTAGCATAAAAATAAATAACATAGAATGCTAAAGCAAAAGAGAAGTTTGGAAGCTATTTTGAAGTTGAATACATTTACGCTTTGAATGAATAAATGTCTTTTTATATTATCTTGTGTGATCCTTTTAGTTCTTGAAAGAAAACAGGAACAGATATTTTCCAGAAATATTCAGCAGTGACTTCAAGAATTAGAATAAACAATTAACCTACCAAAAGAAATCTCAGCCCCTATCAAAAAAATGAAACTATAGCTATGTGAATATATTAACAAAACATAATGAAATTTTAAATATTGATGAATATTTGATAAGATGCAAAAAAGGCGAAATTACATTTGCACTAACAGAACTGATAAGTAATGATATTTCTATGAATAATGCCGTTTACTCTATTTTTTTTAGAATTATCTGTTCTGAAGCCATTTGAGGAGAGCCCTGGTCATAAAGCACATAGTCATATCTATCAATTTACAAGAAAACCATGACCTAAAACTTCTTTGGAGTAACAAGTAGTTGGATTTCAACAAATATGAGGCAACAGAGTGTAACAGACTGTCTAAAATTTCCAGAGCTGAACAAACAATAAAGTGAGAGTGAATATAAAAATATTATTGAAAATACAAAATTTAATTGGTATATTTCTATCAACAATAGCTATTAAATTCCCACAAACTGGGAATAACTAATGCAGAACACATTTTTTTTAAAAGAGAGAAAACAATCGATAACCCCATCCTCAAAATGCAAATAATTCATTTTTAATACCAAAATAATATAAAGCTAAAGTTATTTTTACTATATATCTTCCACATCTATGCTTTTTTAAATTGTGGATTTTAATTATAAATGATGCAATTTTAAGAAAAAAATATTTTTTTATTTTAAAGTCTGTTTTTGTCAGTCAACATGGAATTTATATTAAAATTGTAAAAATAATATTAAAATTTTTTTCATATGAAAGTGTATAAATCTGAAAACATTTTCCCTTTTCCACACCCTCATTTTTAATTAAAGAAAAAACATATAATACAGTTTAATTCAATTTTTCTTCATTCTGCAAAATAAAAGTCTGACCTCTGTAAGCTCTCCCCAAAAATAAGTGATTCTTGTTACTTTTCACTTTTATTAAAAAAGCAACATATTCCAAGTATGGCATTCAGACCAGCTCTTCTTGAGTTGTGCTTTGATAGAGGTGCTGGCAGCTGACATCCAGCTGGCTCCAAGGCAGGCTAAGTACACCAGCAGCCTGAATGATGGATGTTTTTTAGGAAGCAACTGGAACATAGAGGAGTTACACCAGGAATTGTACCCACAGTAGCTTTCTCCTTCTAGCCTTATAAAGATAATATAGACAAAATCATTACTGAATCATTGGAATATATGAACAGAGCAGGGAACGGTGAATACCTGTTACATTATAATAGGTAGTTTTGATCAAAAATTTAAGCAAAAGGAGGTCTGAAACAACTTTCTTTAAATTTCAGAGGGCAGTACAATTTCAGGTAAAATCAGTCTAGAGTTCCTGATACACTGAAATCTTAGAAAAAGTCTGAAAGATATATTTCCTGATGTTTCAGCAAACTGTTTCTCTGAAATTAACAGAAAGCAGCAGGTGCAGAAGTGAATGAACTGAACTAAGCAGGATTTTTTTTTTTTAAATCAGAATGGAGGAAAATGATTTTGAATGTCAGCAGCATTTCAGTTCAGGGATCTCAGTAAAGGACCTGCATAGGTTTTGTAATGGCATCCCTTTAAAAACAAAGCAAACAAAGAATTTCTTTTCTGTCTGCGATATATATTTTGTTTACTGAACATGAAACTTGCCTGCTATTTGCTCCTCATGACCTGTAAGGAGAATAAAATATATAATACTTTTCTAAGAGGTTATCCAAAGAATAAATTATCCTTTTTCATCACTAAACTACAATCCAGACTTTTTTTTTTTTTTTTTTTTCCCTCCGTTGTCCTCTTAGTACACTCCTTTGGGAAATAAAATTATCAAATGGAATAAACATCAGCTCTCTGAACAGACACTTAGCAGTAGTTCAGGAGCACTTAATTTTGAACTCCCTTTATGAAAAGTCCTCATACTCATTTGCATCCATCTGCAGTTGCTGTTCTTCCTGAGCTCTGTGACTAGTTTGACTGTGGTACTCCAGCAAGAAGAGTACCCATGGAAGGTTATTATAACAATTCACCCAAAGGCAAGGTACACCTCTGGAATGTTGTTAATGTTACTCTGAGTTTGCAAAAATTATTCCAATGGTGCTGAGATTTAGGTTAAGAAAAAAATAACAAAATAAATTTCTATACTTATCTGTTTCCTATTTTACATGTTTGGGAGCCAATCTTTCTGAGTTTATCAATGCTACTCTCATCAAATTTAAGATATCTTTGTGGAACCTAATACCCCTCAAACCTAACAGCACTTTTCTTTTTTTTTTTTTTTTTTTCTTAACACAGAGATGAAGGAAAATTCATCATGGCATGTATATGTAATAAATGTTTACACAGCAGTATACATTGTATACAAGTATTTTTGTTTATATGCATCAACTTGCACTTGATCAGCTAATGAAAAGCAACTCACAAAAAGATTAGAGGGTTTCTTTTGCTTAATATCAGAACAAGATTTCCAAGAAAGGGGTTTTGAACTATTTCCAAAGATATGGAGGACATTGTCCTGTCACTCATTTTATAATTATATCCCAAAGTCTTGGGTCCACATCTTTCTTAGACAAATACAGTTAATTCCATTTAGAGGTTTTTTCCTCTAGATCCTTACTAGTCTGCCATTATATAGAAGATGACTAGACTTTTCATAGTTTAAACACGTTAGTACCAAACAAAGAAAATCCTATATTTGATCAAACAGTTAAATTCATAAGAAATTTATAATTTAAAAATTAATGAAAATGCATAAGTTTCACTAACACTTTTCTGATTACATTTTTCAGTCTCTGGAGTATTTTCTGTGGAAAACTAACATGAGTGAGATTGAGAAAGCAGAAACAAAACAAAACACCACATAGGCCAGGGTAGCTGATTGCCAAGGAATGATGATGTCCACCAGTGATATCAGAAATTCAAATTCAAATTCTGCTCCAACTCAGTGAAAGTTAAAGTGTTCGTTCTCTCAATAAGTGGGGGCCATATTTCTTCTGTGGTTGGAAGAAGACCATTTCTTTCTCATTGGAATTGAATCAAATACAATTATTTTGTAAAACAGTAATGTTTCATTGAGCAGTCAAGTTTTTTTTCTGGATATTTTTATAATGGACAACCAGACAGGCATGTCTAACTTTTCTCTCATCTCTGCATCCTTATATAGGGACAAAAAAAGTGAGGTAAATTGCAAAAGCACTAAGAATCTTTTAAAAACCAGGCCACTGGATGATGAACAGCAGGGGGCAACAAGAGACTCGTTAGTCATACTGTTTCCAGATGTAGTTTGAAGTTGAATTTTTGAAAGAAAGAAAAATCAAATCACTCTGGTTGCTTTGACAAACAAAACTGGGCTGAAAGGCTACTTTGAAAAGCACTTTTACAGAATTTCTGGCACTGTGATATTGGTTAGTAATTTAATACCTGTCAAAGTATTTATGGCCTTCAAACTCCTATGTATAATTTAAAGAAAAGGAATAAGAGTGAAGATAAAATAAGAGTATAATTAAACAAAATATTTCCAAAGCCAAAAATATTTTTTGGCTCAAATAATTTTGGCTCAAATTTAGCTCTAATTTAGTGTTGCCACAATGAAATCAGAAAATAGGTATAAAATCATATTAGTCCTGAA
Source organism: Strix uralensis (assembly GCF_047716275.1). Taxonomy (NCBI): domain Eukaryota; kingdom Metazoa; phylum Chordata; class Aves; order Strigiformes; family Strigidae; genus Strix; species Strix uralensis. Next base: position 112,554,542 of record NC_133975.1, on the reverse strand, counting down.
CAAAGTCCTGAATCATATCAATCCTGAACAAAGTTGAACAGCTAGTTCCTAAAGCTCTGAGTTTAGCAATAGATAGAATGGGCAAGATTTTTCCAACATCATCTTTCTTTTCTAATACATATGTTTCTTTATACCTTTGCTTTCATTTTAATTTTATTACATACTCTTCTGTCAGACTATATAGCTCATAATTTAAGCACTAAAAAGAGCTATGACTTTTTTCCCACAAATTAAGAAAATTTTTTATTTGATATGTGCCACTTCACTCAAAAAACATTTTTTCTTCAAATGGAGTAATAGTTCCAGTGCCATGATTTGAACAAAGACTCTTCCTGTATTTACTTAAGCGATTGTCACTTCAGAACTAATTCCTGAAAGCTGTTTTGAACATGACTTTATCTTGTTTTCCCCTGTCTGGAATGCAAGAGGGCTTTCAGAGAAGTCTTGAAGGAGGTAGTCGACTGAATTAGAGACCTGACACAATACAAGATAAGTGATATAGAATGTCAGCAACAAAAATAGAAGGGCATTAATCTAGCTCAAATCAAAATATCTAGAAGGGGAATTCTGCCTGAATTAATTACATCCTGCATAGAAATTTGGAAAGAAAATTTATACAAGTGTCATGAATAATAAGAATTGTGACTTTTCATTTAACATTTCTACTGCCTCCTGGATTATGTGGGTAGCTTTGAGAATTTGAGATTGCAGCTTGAACTATAACTTCATCACCACTATAATTGGTGTTTTGCCCTTAGATCCAGTTTTGTGTCTAGAAAACTAGATATCTTTGCAAAATAAAACATGTTTGAATCTAAAGAAGAAAAAGTTTTTTCAAAGGTGGACATTTTATAAAATTTTAATCTAGCTGAAAAAGAGGAAACTTGTGAGTTGCCTTTCCAGAATATTTTTGAAGATAACATTTTTCAAAAGTTCTCTTTTACTTATCATTGAGTCTCATTTCAGAGTTACCCCACTAAGTGTATTCTACCAAATCAAAATTTACTTATTACTCTAGTGTAAATCATGGTCATAATCTAACTTTTTTAAAAATAATTTCTCTTTCAGATAAATTATCTGTGTCTCTCTGTCTAGCTCCATATATGCATACAATTCTGCAATGGAATACCAAGAAATTTTAGGGAAAAAAATCAGGGTTTAGTTGCTTACCACAAAGCAAGAAAAAAGTTCTCTCTGTTGACTAATTTTATATAGTATGAGAAGAAATCTTCACTATATGTTCAAAATACTTATTTAATCATGGTTAGTCTGGGGACTCAAATAAAACTTGAAGCCAATTTAAAGTGGATAGGGAAAAAAAGGCTTGGATAAATACTGTAGTAGACAATTAACTTAAGTTGTTGAAGCGATATCTTTATTTGAGCAAATAGCTGATGAACCACTAACCATTGCCAAAATACTAATTTCCTCTTATTTTTAATTAGCTGAGCAAAATTTTGAGAAGCAAGAGTTATGCACATGCTGAATGCTTTTGAAAGTTGTCTTGATATATGATTGGCTGCCAGTGGGTAAATTACATAAATACCAGACAAAGCCAGGTATCTATATCTCATTGAGTTTATATCTGGTGGAAGATTTTGGAACACAGTTTCTGCCTGAGATAGTTATTCATATTAACTAAATGTAGGATCACTAGAAATATCTACTTACCCACATTTCATATTCTTCAAAAACTCTTTGAAAATAAAGTGAGAATCTTATAAATCAGTCTTTATTTTTCCCCAGTATGATTTATGTTATTCTCAAAAATAAAACAAAACAACACAAACAACAAAAGTCCTAGCACATAATGATGGATATACTGCTTGTAGATCTGCAGTTAGGACTGAATTGAGTTGTACGTTAAAGTTTAGACTGAAAGAATGGATAACATTTTTTTCTGTTTCCAAGTTTCATTATTTTTTACGGCATAATGAAAGTCGGAGTATTTTGAATCTTGAATGAGGCTGCTAGTGTTGATTATTCTCTAGGAATGCAAAAATTGAACAGTGAGAGAATTTTAGATAAGAAATAATATAATGAGAATGCTTACCAAATCCCTATTGTATTCAAATGTGCTATTCACATGAGTATGCAAAAGAAGTCAATTTAAAATAGAGACTGCAGCTTGAGATGATTCTAATTAGAAATATTTCATCTTCAGAAGAGGCTTCTGGGATCCAAAAATTTTATTCATTTTAATTCACTATGAATCAAGGGAAAGGTTCATCACAAATAATTTTCTGATCTGTGAATCACTTTCTGATCTGTGAATCATGAGGAATAAAGATACAATCTTCCATGGAAATCAAGAAGCAATGAAAGTGATAACGTTAAAATCTATCTTAAAAGCTATTTAAAAGTTAAGTGTTGAGAATAAGACAGTGCTTATATATGTAGAAACAAAGTAGAAATAATGTAACTCTTGCACACTTAAGTAGTTTTACAGAGGTAAAGTTAAATGTGACAACATTCAAGTCTTCATCCACTGATATATCTGATTAAAAGATTTCATGTAAAATGCTAGCATTAGTGTAAGTCTCCTGCTTAAAGACTGTGCCAAACACAGCCATGGCACATTTTCAGTTTCGATTGATATTTTCAAGTGCTAGCAAACATTGTCAGTGTCACAATTCAGGAATTTATATTTCTCTGGGTAGCTATAGTGTGGTTACAGCCCTCAGGGTTCCAACTGCCTTGTTGTTTCCTTTTCCATAGAAAAATAACCTTGATGCCAGAAATAGAAATCACATAGAAATAGAAATTACTTAGAAATGTGAGAGTGAGCCAGAGATAGTGCACAGGTGCATATGTGCATGTGAAAGACAGGGGAAGAAAAAAAGTGGAATATAGAAAGAAAAGGAAAAGAGAGGTGTGATATGCAAGGAAGTGGGGCACAGTGGGTTTATTTATATTATATAATACAAATATATATTAATAGAAACATATCCAAACAGAATCTGAATATCTGAATTCTATCTGAATTGTGATAAAAACTTGTTTTACTAAATTATTATTTCTTGTCTGGCATAAAATTTCTTCTGTGGCAATACACTGATTATCATCAACTATACTATCATTCTCATATCTCCATTCAAATGACCGTACTCATTTTCAAGCCTTTTGCTCTCACACTTTCTACAGATGTGATTCATATTTAGCTTTCTTCTGAGACCAAAAATTTGCACTTCAGAATTCAAGAGTTGACTAAGACAGTCTTAGAATATCTGGTTTTGTTACAAAACCAATGATACTCTTCCAGCAGAGAAATCAAAATTTTAATCTTGGACTGTCCAGTTTTAATGGAGCAATTATTGTCAAAAATAAAAAACCAAACCCAAACAGAAACCCCACAATATAAAGTGATCTGTCTTCCAGGGAAAAATAGGAGGTTATCCCTGCCTTAAATCAAGAGAATTGATTTATCAATTTGATTCTCTAATCCTGAAGTGATTAGGGTTACGCAATCTAGTGAGAAAACTTGTGCCCAAACTTAAATGTTACAAAGACTCTCTATTGTCTTACTAAGAAATACCTAACTGATTAACTAACATCTATCTGAATCTTCCCATCACATATTAAGAAGGCGACTTTTTAGTCTACATTTTATAGACATGAAGAGGAACTTATCACACATTCTTTTTGGAGAAAACTTATGTAATTGAAAATTTAACTGCTCTTTACTAGATTTTTTTCTAGAAAAATTCAACTTCTTCCATTAGTTCTTTGTAAGTCTAACTTGTAAGCCATTCATCACTCTTGTTTTTCTCCTCTGTGCCTTTTCCAGTTTATCTGCTTGTTGTTATAAAACCACATCCCAGTTGCAGAATAAGTCCTTCTGATTTGCAGTCTCATTCTGTACTTAATATTATCTCCTTCCTCTCTTTAGAAATCCTTTTTATAGAAGCCCATCTTGCTGGCTGAAGTTTGCATCTTTAATATATTGTCATTATTCTGCTTTCCTTTTACATTAATTTGCATAGCATAATTAACTTGATACTTTTTGACAGTTTCACCCTTATACCTACTTACAAATGTTTCCTTCCCTTTACTCAGATGCATCTTTCACATAGCACAGCCTAAACTGTCTTACTGTTTATAAAAAAAGAAATGTTTTCAGCATCGTCCTCAATAATTTATTGGTAGGCTGTGCCTGTTTATAATGCTTATTCAGTGGGGATATTCCTTTTACCAGAAGGTCATGTCCTTCAAGTATTAGACATGTGAAATAAGGTGCATCAGTCTTATTCTCTCTTACTATGATATTACTTTGTTCTATTCCCCATTTTATTATTATTCAAAGGTTTTTAACAGGTCTGCTTCTCACTTCCTTCTGAGTTTCAGAGAAAACATAAATATTGTTGTCATATAGTAAAAAGCTTTCTTTTCTCCCTACCTGTCTTACTGTATCTCTGATTTAGGCCATCAAGTCTCTGAGAGGCCAGTTAAGCTTTCTTTGTGCTGAAAAACTTCTAGTCATTATTGTTTGCTCTCAGTACACTTTGCACTAGTGTATAGATATCTAATATAACTGGCAAGTTCCCCCATTATTCTTTTTCTTATGAGCTAGCTAATAATGTAAAAAATATTATTATCTTAAAATATGAAAGAATTTGTAGTTGCTTACCCAGCAACCACTGGTCTGATGCGGATAAATTTCCTTGCATATGGCATCTCCCAGGGGAAAGCTAGCCCAGGAGAGATGCTCGGGAACTGACTGGGCATTGGTTGGCAAGTGGTGAGCAATCAATTGTGCTTCATTTGTTTTGTACATTCTATTATTTTTTCTTCCTTTTCTGTCTTATTAAATTGTCTTTATCTCAACCCACAAGTTTTACTTTTTTTTTTTTTTTTTTTTTAATTCACTCTCCCACCCCACTGGGTATGGGGAGTGAGCGAGCAGCTGTGTGGTACTTGGTTGCTGGCTGGGGTTAAACCACAACACACATAACGATCACAATGGCCCAAAGGAAAATCTGTATGTTCCCTATTCTGGTCTTGTACATAGTAGCCAATTGCTAATCAAACACTCCCAGCCTGTGGTTCTTACTCCCACATGTGCATCCTATTCCACTTGTGCATTCCTGCAAATTTCTGTTTCATCATCTTTCTATAGCAAACTTACAGCCTTTCCTTGGCATTTAACCCTTTACCCACTAATATTTCACTGTCCCCCGTCACCCTTATTGTCTTTCTTTACAATAAGCTTTCACTGTGATAGAATAAATTGTTTCCTTAATGAAACAGTTAAAATATTAACTGGTTATATTTGAATATTCTGCATACTATGTGGAGGAAGTGTTACATTTTTCAGAATTTTAGATGAACTTACTTGTTTGTCAGAAGTAGATTAGGCTCATATTTTGTGATTGTTTCCAAGCCTTCCTGCGTTCTGATTGTCAGGTCCCAGAATGCATCCCCCTTCTAGGAGTTCATCTGGAGAAGTTACAGAGTTCAGCCAGCTAGGTCCAAGATTAGCTGATTTGGTGAGAAAAGCTCTTGTGAAGAAAGCTAGAAGCAAGGGCCTTCCCCCTCCTTTCTCTTGGGAGCTTCTTTTAAACTGAGAATTTAACACTGCCCCAACCTGGGCTACATTGAAGCTGTGTAGCAGCTATGTCTGTGCCTGATCCTGTACCTCTGTGAACCTGATATGAACTCACTGGGTTTGGCTTTCTGGCTTGGCTGTAGACCTGCCTCACCACTACGGAATTGCTGATCAGTATCTGGACTCAATCCTGACCCAGACTTGCTGTTATGTGTCCTGCCTCTTTGTCAGTGAGGTCACTGCTCCCACCTGCACTATTGTTATGCTCAGTTTACAGCTCACCTTCCCTTGCAGAGCAGAACTATATTTCCTATCTTCCAAAGCAGAACTGGGATGAAAATTTTTTCCTGTGACTTCTACACATATTTAAATGTATTTTTGAAAGTGACATGTTATCAGTTTTTCAGCCAATATGTTCACTACCTTCAGTTCTTGTCTGTAAATCAGCAATTTAGTTAAGAGACCATAAATCTATTAGAACTTAGTGAAAAAACCCCCTCCATTGTATGTACCTTTTAGTTTCACAAATGAAGACATTATTATTATAAGAATCTCAGTCTGGTCTACATAAGTAATTAATGGCAGCTTAACAGTTTAAAAAGTAGCAGGTATAAGTCAGTGAAAAAAAAATTATTTTTTCTTTCATATCAGAAATATAGGTAGTAAGGCTAAAGACAAAATAGGATTTTTAAGTCCAAGGAGCTTTCTTACTATGTTTTCAGTGTCTAATTCCCCTATACCTAAAGATCTTTGGTCTACAATAGGAAGGAATCATATCAAATATCTTCCTGAAGTCTAAAGAGATTAGATCTACCTCACTTGTCTACAGAATCAGTTATCAACTTTTCTTATCAGAGAAAGCACCTTATCAGATATTAGTCCTCCAGAGCACAGTTCTTCTTGTTCATGTTATTAAAAGACAGCAATGTTCTTGCACTTCACTCAGTCATGTTTAAGAAATCTTAGCCACTTTAGTCATTTCTGGGAGACTTTATGCAAAAGCAAAGCTTCAGAGGTGGAATGAAGAGACCATATATAGAGGCCTGAAAACCAGAAGACTCACTCTTTTCAAAGTCAATACCATTATTCTATTGCAGGGTTATATCATTAAATGACTTCTAGTATGGATGTACTTCATATCTAGTTATCATGAAAGCTAATCTTAGTGTTGATTTTGGATTTATTACTACTTGGGAGTGTTTAGAAAACATTTACATCTTATACCTTAAAATTCAGTGATGCTTGAGAAATGCAAACTGTTTTTTCCACATGTACTTCAAAAATCTTGTAATGCTGAATCAGTTTTTGGAAAAGCCCAAGGTTGGAATTGTCTCAGTGGCTCTAAGGACTGCATGGGAGAAAACACTTTTCTCACCATTGCTCATTCTGTCCTAAATTATCCACAATCAAAGTGTGAAATCTATCTGCCCCATCACTAGAGTTTCTGAATGTCAGTTATGAGTTTAGATTGCCCTCCATAATTCTGCTTAATAATTATTGTGTATGTATGTATCTATCTATCTTATTAGAACTTATTATCTATCCTGCACCTGCTGCATTAACCTTATTGATCTGTGGAGTTTCTGGAAAAAGTGTTTCATAATCCTTACTTCAGAGAAACCATGTTTGAGTTAATATGGAATAACCAATAGTGTACCTTGGGCGAAGATGCCGAAACAGAGGCAGACGATCATCTAGGTATCTGAATGGTGTTCCAAGACATGAAAGATCCAGTTATGGCTCCTGGTTAGAGCAGCAGATTTCATATGTGATCTTGCATAAATAGAGTTTCTCATCTGTAAGGTGAAGGTAACAATATTTCTCCAGCTCACAGAGGCAGGGAGTTTAGATACATTAAAGCACTCATTATAGTTGTAAGGGTATTATAAGCAAGAGAGACATTAGGCCCTTGCACCTTGTAAATTATTTCATATGTAGGAGCAACCTTGACTGAACTGAGCAATAAAGCTGATTATTACAATCACACTAAATATGTCCATTTAATTTTTTTTTGTTTGTCCTTATTTTTTACAATGCCTCCTTTACTCAGAGATATTTATGTGAGGGAACTGAGAACAGAGCACAATGACATCTATACAGATGTGTAAAATAATAAATTAGTCATGGTTGCAACTATCTATAGATAAATGAAGTTATTGACCAGCAGTGTTTACCTGACCTCTATCCATCAAAATGTCAAACCGTGTATAGGTAGACAGCAGGGATACATCCTAGAAAGAATAATGAATGCATAAATCTCTGGTGCTGCTCCATGCTCCTTCAGGTAATTGTGACATAGTATGCCTTACAATACTGTACAAGTCACCAAAAATTGATTAAAAGCAGCAAGCTCATTACTTATTTGTTTTTAAAGTAGATATCCTATTAGCTACTAAATAACTTATACTCACATTCTATTGAAAATAGTTTGGAATAAATGAGTGGTTTATGACAGTCTTTGTGCTGTGAATTATCACTGAATAATTCTGTAGAATTTAAACATGAATAGTACTGAATAAAGAATTTTTAACAAACCTAAAAAATTAAGGTAAAAGTGAAAAACTTATTCCAAAATTGTATAGTTCAAAAATTCAATTTAAATGGTCTTTATTTTTCTGTAAATGCATTCTATAAATTATTCCTGTAATATTCCATTAACATTTGTAATGTTATGTTGGTTTAATCCATATTATATTCGGTAGGGCCTTTTCCTACATAAATGTTATTAACAGGAAATATCAATATCTCTAGGTCATCAAGGTTATCTTTGTACCTTCACAAAAAGATTACTGAAAACACTACATATCCCAAACTTAAGTATTTTCTTGTTGTCTTTATTGGTAACTCAAACTACAATTGCCAGAGATTATATAAAGTCCAGCTTTTTTCCATCTGTACCTTATCTCTGCAATATTAATAGCAGAATTGGTTTCCATCTGATCTATAAATAGCAAACATTCACAAAGTTCTTTCATCTACAGTTTTAGCTTATACATTCTTAAATTTATGCATTTTCAAGGCTGTTGTTAAAGTTCCAGTACCTCACTTTCAGAGACCATGAAAGTCAACAGAAATTTTTCCATTTAATTCAGTGAGGCAGGGCTCAGAGTCCTTATCTTGTTAAGTATCATCCCTGACACATACTACGATAAAGTTTTGTAGAAAGAAAGGGATTTTTCATATTTATGAGGTTCTTCATTTGTTTAAGTGTGGAATAAAGGAGTTAAAATATAGGAGATCCATTGAATTTTTGAGGTGTGGAACGAATACCATTACAATTTTTATTCTGCCTACTTTTAGAACATGTCCACCTTCTTGAACTTAGAAATCTGACTTCATTGGATTAAGCTTCCTTTAAGATGATTTTTTAAAAATTTTCAATTCTAAAAACCTTGTGCATAGCACATTGATTTAATTTTCTGCTTTTATACTTTTAATTTG